>NW_012117511.1:470853-493783 GCF_000951035.1 Colobus angolensis palliatus | reverse complement strand
AAAGAAAGAAAGAAAGAAAGAAAGAAAGAAAGAAAGAGAAAGAAAGAAAGAAAGAAAGAAAGAAAGAAAGAAAGAAAGAAAGAAAGAAAGAAAGTAAGTTAGTTGCTGGAAGTTTGAGCCTGCCAATTTGGGTGAATGGTGGTGCTATTTACTAGCATGCAGCAGCCCCTATTAATCACTTGGACTTCGATATAGATATCTCAACAGTAGCATGGCTAAAAGGAAAGAAGTTCTTGATTTTCCTCAAAAGCCTTGCTCCTCTTCTAGTCTTCCCTTCCTCAGTCACATAATCCTTTTCTATTTCCTTTTAGTACCTGTACCTATCTAAATCATTTATGTTTATTTACATACTTTCTACTAAAGTTTAGGTTCCATGAGAGCAAAGATCTTGACTCTTTTATTCCTCCTATATCCCTGGATCCTATATTTGTGCCTGGTATGTAATAGGCACTTGATAAATATCTGTTGAATAAATAAATAAATGAGTGAAAGAATCCTTCATTTGGCCAGTTAATATTGGAGTTCCTCAACTTCTAGGCCTTCTTCTCTTCTCACTTCCTCTCACAAGGCAATCTTATCTATTACATCAGTTACCATATATTTGCCCATTCCTTGAACATTCTTACCTCCAGCCTGAAGTTCTGTGTGATCCAATCTAAGACAGGTTGAGTATCTTGATCTGAAATGCTTGAGCTCAGAAGTGTTTCATATTTCAGAATTTAGAATAACATAATTCCATCACACTGGTTGAGCAACCCTAATCCAAATATCCAAAATCTGAAATGCTCCAAATGAGCATTTCCTTTGAGCATGACCTTCAAGCATCTTGCAGGCATTCAAAAAGTTTCAGATTTTGGAGCATTACAGATTTCGGATTTTCAAATTAGGGATGTTCAACCTGTACATCTTTCTCAACATTCCAAACTTGGATGTCTCAAACATATCTCAAATTCAGCAAAAGTAAACTAATGACTTTTACCACCAAACGTGTCCCCCTTCCTATTCATGTTCTGTACCCTTAATAAATACCCAGCATCATCATACACAGAATAGGCAAGTAGGAAATCTTTCCACCATTCTTAGCAATGCCTTCTCCCCAACCCCTTGGTAATCAATCTTCCCACTAAGTACTGCTGATTTTATCCTGTAACCATCTTTCAAGTCTATTTCTCTCCTTTTCTGAAAAAACTTTTGCCAATACTTAGCCCTTCTTTTTTGTTTGGTTATTTCAAAGGCTTCCTAATAGTCTCCCCATAACCACTATGGTATGTCTACAATGTACATATTTTAACTACAATGATCTTTTCAAAAAGAAAACCTTAACATAATATCTATTAAACAAAAACTTTTCGATAGCTTCCTTTAGGAAGTAGAATAAAACATCACCTTCCAAGGCCGTGCTAGTCTAGCCCATGCATCTTTCCAGCCTAATCTCACACCACTCTTCTTTTTGTTTTCTGTGCTATAACCTTGTTGCCTTTCTTTCAGTTTGTAACCACACCGATACTCTTCTACAATAGAAACTTGCTTTCATTGGTTTTTAATTTTTTTTGGGATGGAGTCTCACTCTATTGCCAAGGCTGGAGTGCAGTGGCCCAATCATAGCTCACTTATAGCCTTAAACTCCTAGGCCCAAACGATCCTCCTGCCTCAGCCTCCTGAGTAGCTAGGACTATAGGTGTGCACCATCATTCCCAGCTAATGGGTATTTTTTTTTTAATTTGTGTAGCAGCAGGGTCTCACTATATTGCCCAGGCTGGTCTCAAACTCCTGGCCTCAAGCGATCCTCCCACCTTAGCCTCCTAAATTGCTGGAATTACAGGCATGAGCCACTATGTCTGGACCAGAAATTTGCTTTTATTAAAGGGTCTTAGAACTCACTTTCATAGTAATGACCTCAGTCTGTAAATATGTATTTATTGTATTAATGTCTACGTATTTCAAAAGGTTGTAAGTGGCATGAGACCTGATGCTGTGTCTCACTTTGCTCACCACTGTACCTCCAGCATCCATCAAAATTTAAGAATCCCTCAGATGTTTAACACATGAATTTCTATACCTAAGAAGTTATCTGATCACAGTATGGTTAGCACACTGGCTAAATTGGAGTCAAAGAGATTTGGTTTCAAAGTCTGAAGTACCCAATACAATTTTGTAAGGACTAAATGATATAATGTCCACAACATGCTTAGCATAGTTTCTGAAACAGAAACAGAGTTCAATACATGTTATCTATTGTTATTAGCTATTTTTCATTCATTCAAATGGCCAGACGCCATTAAGGTTGGCTAGTGAAAACATTTAATTTCAAAATTTTTCCTAACTATATTTACACCCTCAAATATATAAGGCTATAAATGTACTTCCATAAATCAGATTTGAAGGTTTAGAAAGCTATATCTATTCATCATTTAACACCAGGCACCTCCATTCTAAAAAAAATCGTAACATAATAAGTATGTATTAGTTAGCTCCTTCTACATAAAAAATTATCCCAAAACTAAGCAGCTTAAAACAACAAACATTTTTTATCTCAGTTTATGTGGGTCAAGAATCTGAAAGTGGTTTAGCCGAGTGCCTCTGGTTCAAGTTCTCTCATGAGGTTATAATCAAACTGTCAGCCAGGACTGCAGTCATCTCAAGACTAAACTAGGTCTACAGAATCTGCTTCTCAGCTTGCTCACATGGTTATTGGTAGGCTTTAGCTCTTCAAAGAATTTTTTTTACCAAGATTTGATGTAAATATATGATTAAAATGTCTCTACTATTTGTAAAATTGCTATTAAACAATGCCGTTCACTATACTACTCAACAAATCTTACAGAATGGAATAAATTTCTCCTTGTGTTTCATCTTTGGAAAAAGTTTCTCTCTTGACTCAATGGTATGTCTCATTGTATAAAAATGTTATTTTTTATTGGATTTCTTTTTTTTTTACTCTATCTGCCAGTTGACACAAATAGATTTTTTGCCACTCTCTACTAGACTTTCCTAGATTTTTCCCCTTTTCTTGTTTCTCTTCTCACTTCATTTGCTACATGGCTCTTTTTCTTTTATCATTATTTTAATAATTGTACCTTTAATATATCATTTCCTATCATTCACATACAATCTTTATTTGGAATGAGGCAGAACATAAACAATCAATTAATAAATACCTAATTTTACTGAAGAATTGGCAATATCAAAATTCATTTGCAGTGTAATCACCAATAGAATATTTAAGTACATTTAAGATATTATATTTTAAATATGAGTGAAAATACTGCTTGGTCAGCCCTTCTCAACACCTGAGAGCTAGAAACAAGCCAAAACTTCTTAAGCTCCAGAGCTGCAATGTCTCATACAGTAACCACTAGCCATATGTTACAATTTAAATTAACTAAAATTTAAAAAAAACTTAAAATTCCATTTCTCAGCTACACTAGCCATATGTCAAGGAGTCAATAGCTATGTGTGGCTGGTGGATACCACACTGGACACTGGAGAAAGTTCTACTAAACAGTACTGCCGTTCTACATTGGCACCACATTAGGGTATCAATCATCCCAGGAAATGGATGATCAAATACGTAAAATAAGCAATTAAATCTGGGGGTATAAAACATGAATTTCTTGGTTTTTTTTTTTTTTTTTGGAGACAGGGTTTAGCTGGGTTGCCCAGGCTGGAAAGCAGTGGTGTGGGCATGGCTCACTGCAGCCTGGAGCTCCCAGGCTCAAATGATCCTCCCGCCTCAGTACCTTGAGTAGCCGGGACAACAGACACGCGCCACCACGCCCAGCTAAAAACATGAATTTCAAAGTCATATAAACCCTTGCTATTTCATAACTTAGGTCCACTAAGAGAAAAGCAAGCTAAAAATAGGGCCAAGGGAAGAATGTCATCATATTCACTTTGCAACTTACGAGAACCAATACAAATAGCAAGACACACACATATATATACACATTTCTACAGTCTTTTTTTCTGACTATAACCCTCCCCTCCCCTGGACTAGAGCATGGTAGGGTAATGAAAAATGATCTCAGGTTAGATTAACTAGAATGCTGAGAAAGCAGACTCCATCTTTAACCAATAATCAATCAACCTGCTACAGTCATTTTTTAAAAAAAGTCACACGCACACTGCCATTGCCACTACCACACTACCGCCCAGTACTAGCCAGGTTGTGGTAAAACTGGTGTTCTCCCACAGCTCTTTTGAAATGCAATAAACATCTTGAACTCTAGCCAAATTATACTACTTGAGATTGCTTCCAACACACACGCAATTTCCTCTGCCTGGAGTGTTTTTCTTCAGCATCTTTGTCTACCGAAATCCTGCTTATAGGATAGTTTAGCCTCTGGCTTAAATTCCACCTCCTCTATGATGCCTTTCCAAGTCACCCTGTATTAGTTAACAGTTCTCCAGGGAAACAGAAACAATAGTGTGTGTATGAGTGTGTGTGTGTGTGTGTGTGTGGTGTGTGTGTAAAGAGACTTTTTATTATAAGGAACTGGCTCACGTGATTATGGAGGCTGACCCAAGATGTACAGAGTTGTGGTACCAAGTTGGAGAACCAATGGTTTAGTTGCAGTTCAAGTCTGAAGCATTAAGAATCAAGAAAGCTGGCAGTATAGTTTCCATCTGAAGGCCAGCAAGCTTGGGACCCAGGAAGCACCAATGTTTCAGTTCAAGTTCAAAGGCAGGTAAAAAGCCAATGTCCCAGTTTGAAGGCAGTCAGGTAGGAAAGAATTCTCTCTTATATGTGGGAGAGTTAGCCTTTACGCTCTACTCATCAATCTATCTCATCCAAAAACACTCTCATAGAAATACAGAATAATATTTGAACAAATATCTGGTCATCCCGTGATCCAGTAAGGTTCAGACATAAAATTAACCATCACAAACTCCAAATAGACTCTTATCTTAAAACACTTAGTTGATACTCAGCACGAGGCACTTAATATACATAATGTTTATATACTTAATATATATAACGCAGATGTAATTAATGCTTTGAGTAACAGATATTTGTGTAACTATTTTAACACTCTATCAGAATGCATTGGCCTAAGGCAAAGACTTCTTGTATCCTTTGCGTTTATCCTAGTACCTTATACATACTTGGTATTCAAATTTTTAAAAATGAATGTTACATAAATGTCTATGTGCCTAACAGTAAAGCATCTCAATCTCATTCTTTGCATAACTTTATGAGATATATTAAGGAAATCATGGGACAAGGTATAACCAAACAGTTCACTATTTAAGACATTACATCATACTAAGGCATTATCTAAATCTGACATCAGTAGGATTTGTATTTAATTCTCCTATACAATTGCTTGCAAAGAAAACTGGTTAAATCAATCTACAAGATTATCTTTTACTTTAAAGACACATCTTGGCCAGGTGCAGTGGCTCATGCCTGTAATCCCAACACTTTGGGAGGTTGAGGCGGGTGGATCACAGGAGTTCAAGACCAGCCTGGCCAACATAGTTAAACGCTGTCTCTACTATAAATGCAAAAATTAGCTGGGTCTAGTGGCATGCACCTGTAATTCCAGGTACTCGGGAGGCTGAGACAGGAGAATCACTTGAACCTGGGAGGCGGAGATTGTAGTGAGCCAAGATCATGCCACTGCACTCCAGCATAGGCAACAGGACAAGACTCCATCTAAAAAAAAAAAAATCTTGTATGTCCAAGTAAACAACTTTTCCAGACTCCAGGTAAAATGTAAATACTTAATGTACCTCAAAAAAGAAAACAGGATTGGGCATGGTGGCTCACTCATGTAATCTCAGTGCTTTGGGAGGCCAAGACAAGAGAATAGCTTGAGGCCAGGAGTTCAAGATCAACCTAGCCAACATAGTAAGACCCTGTCTCTACAAAAAATAAAAAATTATCTGGGTGTGGTGGCACACGTCTGTAGTCCTAGCTACGTGGGAGGCTGAGGCAGGAGGACAGCTTGAGCCCACGAATTGGAGGTTACAGTGAGCTATGATCGCATTATTGCACTCCAGTGTGGGGGACAAAGATCCTGTTTCTAAACAATATATAAAATAAAACAGAAGTAGACAGGACAGTCATTCATGTACTATCCTCTACAGCAATCCTTGGACTTAGAAGAATGACTAAATTTTTTCTTAGCTTCTCAGGCCATGACAAATCATTTCTACCACTTTAGGTATTCAGTGTGCAGGATGATTTTAAAGGAAATTCTTTCCTTCCTTGACATGTTCTCAAATCTTAATCAAATTGCAAACTTCCACGTGAATATGGCCATGTTGTGATCTTTGGCTCCTATCCAGACAGACTAACCAAATTAAGAATACAAATACTAGGGCCGGGCGCGGTGGCTCAAGCCTGTAATCCCAACACTTTGGGAGGCCGAGACGGGCGGATCACGAGGTCAGGAGATCGAGACCATCCTGGCTAACACTGTGAAACCCCGTCTCTACTAAAAAATACAAAAAACTAGCCGGGCGAGGTGGCGGACGCCTGTAGTCCCAGCTACTCGGGAGGCTGAGGCAGAAGAATGGCATGAACCCAAGAGGAGGAGCTTGCAGTGAGCTGAGATCCAGCCACTGCACTCCAGCCTAGGTGACAGAGTAAGACTCTGTCTCAAAAAAAAAAAAAGAATACAAACACTGTTTTTAGCAGCTGTGAATGCTGACATTGATTCATTGCCCTTTGATGTAGTTTGGATGTCCCCTACAAATCTCATGTTGAACTGTAATCCCCAATGTTGGAGATGGGACCTGATGGGAGGGGTTTAGGTCATGGGGGCAGGTTCCTCATGGCTTGGTGCTATCCTTGCAATAATGAGTGAGTTCTCTTAAGGTATGATTATTGTAAAGTGTGGCACCTCCTGCACCAGACTCTCTCTCTTGCTCCTGCTCTGGCCACATGATGTGCCTGCTCCCACTTCACCTTTCACCATGAGTAAAACCTCCTGAGGCTTCCCCAGAAGCAGATGCCAGCACTATGCTTCCTGTACAGCCTGCAGAACTGTAAGCCAATTAAACTAAGCCAATTAAACTTCTTTTCTTACAAATTACTCCATCTCAGATATTTCTTTTTTTTTTTTTTTTTTTTTTTTGAGACGGAGTCTCGCTGTCGCCTGGGCTGGAGTGCAGTGGCCGGATCTCAGCTCACTGCAAGCTCTGCCTCCCGGGTTTACGCCATTCTCCTGCCTCAGCCTCCCGAGTAGCTGGGACTACAGGCGCCCGCCACCTTGCCCGGCTAGTTTTTTGTATTTTTTAGTAGAGACGGGGTTTCACAGTGTTAGCCAGGATGGTCTTGATCGCCTGACCTCGTGATCCACCCGTCTCAGCCTCCCAAAGTGCTGGGATTACAGGCTTGAGCCACCGCGCCTGGCCATCTCAGATATTTCTTTATAGCAATGCAAGAATAGTCTAATATACCTTTCTAGTCCTCTCAATTATATATTATGGGTCACCTCTTAAGCTTCAGACAAGTTGGGCCCTGCTCATTCTATCTGAGATTCATAAGAAGCAGGGACATTAAAGATTAAAAACAAATAACTGCAAATGTAACTTTATCCCTTTTACCCATTATATCTTTAATCAGAGCTTCTAAATGTGGTAAATGGTTTCTAATTAAAATTAAGACTGCAAATTTTCTTTGTACACCTAAATAGATGTTTGCTTGCCATACAGTATCCCTATAGCATCACTAGAAATAATAATGTGACATGGAAAAAATCTTAAACTCAGAGATCTTCCTTAAAAAATCATAATTTTTATTTCTTTTTCCAGGCATTCATCCTCTATGTAATATATGTATATATTAGTCTTTAACAATTTAGCAAGAAAGCAATATAGGCAGTTCTTTGAGCAAGAAGTTCTTTGGGCAAATAATAACATTATCATATTCATCAGAACTCTTCATAAAAGGTTAGACTGTCTGGACAGGGAGGGAGAGGACAAAGACGACTAAGATGGTGTATCTCTGGGTTCTTCATCACCAACTTATCCGCGGGCGCGCGCCCAGGAAAAAATACAGATCAACTGCGCAGGCGCAACCGAAACTTACCTGGCGGCGCCTACGGAATGCCCCCGACAGGCCCGTGTCCCACCTATTGCCCTCCCACTCCCAAGCCCTAGACAGAAAAGCCGCTCCCAGCAGACACGCGGCGCGAACTTCCTCAGCCCCTCCTCATATGCGGACCTAGGAGCCTCGCCCGAGAATGACAGAGCGACTTCCTCGGCCTCCACCGCAGGAGACTGGTGAACTCGCCCTTTCCCCCTTCACATTGGCTAGCTAATAAAGCTTTTCTACTTCGCCTACTTGCCTCATCTCTGGCGCCTGATCTGGTGGTCGCGTAAAACAAATCAGACATAAAACAAATCACTATGTGCCAGCACTTTAAATATATTAGCTCATTTAATCCTTTCAACATATTATTGTTGTTGTCTTACAAATGAGAAAACTGAGGAACAGAGTAATTTTCCCAAGATCATCCAGTAAACTGCAATTTTCAGTCTATCTTCTTAACTGAATTCTAGATGCACAGAAAATGTAACATTTTTTAAACAGATGAATCCATTTGTTTAACCTTTTATAGTTTCCGGTACTGTAAAATTTTAATTTTCCTTATTCATTCAGCTTGATATTTTTAAAAATTTATTAAACTAATCTGAGTCTAGATCAGTGTACAAATTCAACTTGCACTGTCACCAGCAAAGGGAAATAAGGATAGGTGTAAGAGGGAGAGAAGGGAGTGAAGGATGGAGGGAGAAACAAAGGGAAGGAGACGGGGAGGAAGGAAGGTAAAAAGGAAGGTAGGTTATTGCTATTACACTTACTCCAACAGTCTAACAACATGGCCACTGCATCCTATTATTGTTCAGCAGTTTATTGAACATATATAAAACAAGTTTAGTATTCTGTTTGCTTTAATAGGTACACATAAAATATCTGAAGTGACTATTACCATATTTTTAACTGTATAGTTTTTTTGGCCTTATTTCTAAAATAAGGCCAAAAAAACTATAAGCAATGAAAGACATTCCCAGTAATATACAGCAGAAAGTAACTGTAACATAAAGCTGAATAAAATATACATACACCCATTTAAAATCTGCAGTTTGATTATTTTTAACAAATGTTGTACAACTGTGTGATAACCAACAAAATTAAAATACAAAACATTTCCATCACCAACAAAAGATACCTTATTTGCCTCTGCAGTCATACTCTCCTACCACTATCCCAAGGTAGTAATCTACTTTCTGACACTACAAATTCGTTTTTGATTTCTAAAATCTCATATAAATGATATTATACAGAATATACTTTATTGTATGTGGCTTCCTCCATTTAGCATCATGTTTTTGTTAATGTTTTAAGACTCATCCATGTCTGTGTTCATAGTTAATTTCCTTCTACTGGTAGGGATAGAGCATAATTTGTTTATCCATTCACCTGCAAAGAATATCTGGGTGTTTCCAGTTTAGAGCTATGATGAATAAAACTTCTATAAACACATATGATGAAATTTTTGTGTGGGTATCTCTCTTCATTTCTCTTGGATAAATACCTAGGAGAGAATTTCAGTATCATATGCTAAACTGCCAAACTATTTTCCAAGGAATGAAAATGGTACATGTTCAAATCTTTTAGAATGTGGTAGCAGCATTGAAATATTATGCCTATTTTAAATTGAGTCAATTATTTTCTTTTCATTGAGTTGTAAGAGATCTTTATATATCCAATACATAAGTTGTTTCTCAAATATATGTATTATAAGTATTTTTCCTATGTTAAGGCTTATCTTTTCAGTTTCTTATTGATAACTTTTAAAGAACAAAAGGTTTTAATTTTGACAAGCTACACTTTATGAATTTTTTTCTTTTATAGTTTGTGTTTTCTGTGTTCTGTGTTTTCTTCTAGATGTCTTATAGCTTTTTTTAGTTTTAAATGTAGGTCTATGATACACTTTAAGTTCATCTTTCCTGTATGATGTAAGAGTCAATATTCATTTTGTTACATACATATTACACAGTTTTCCCAGCACATTTGTTGCAAATTTTATTACTTCCTCCTTTGAAATGCCCTAACATCTTTGCCAAAAACCAACTGGACATGTATGTGTGGGTCTATTGTCCATAATATCCATCCTATCACTAATACCACACTGTCTTTTAATAAATCTTGAAATCAGGAACTATAAATCCAACGATGCACTTCTTTTTTATTGCTTTGACTATTGATTTGTGTTTCCACATACATTTTAAATTTAGGCTGCCAACTTTTTAAATAAAAACAAAACAAGAAGAAGACTGTTGAGATTTGTATTAGGGTGTCACTGAATTTACAGTTCAATTTGTAGCTTCATGTTGTTTAATCTCTGGCTGTACATCAGAATTATCTGAGTGCACTGAAAGAAAATACAGGCTTGGACTCCCACCTCAAACCAATTAAATCACTAGGCTTTATTATGTAGTCATGATTCAGACATGCTAGTTCAATATTTTAACATAATTCTAACCATTAAAATTAAAGATATCTGAGACTATATGGTACTTTTTATCATGAATATTGCTGGTATCTAAATAAAAACTAGGAAGCAAATTATAAAAATTAGTTTTCATTTGTTAAATCTATAGACCTAATACTTAACTAAGATTCAGGCCACATATCAAGCCACACGGTCATCAAGCCAAATTAAAAATAAGAAAAAACTTGGAAAATGTTCAAAAGATTTAAGGAAGAAAAAACTCAAAACAGGCTTCTCAGAATTCTACACCCAGCTAAACTACCATCCAAGAGTGAGAGTTAAAGAAATTTTCAGACACATAAAGAACTTACCACTAACAGACCCTAACTGAAAAAATTACATTTAATGTGTTTTAAAAAGAAAAACATTAAGCTAGTAAGAAGGAATCTCTCTCTCTCTCTCTCTCTCTCTCTCTCTCTCTCTCTCTCCTTCTCTCTCTCTCTCACACACACACACATAGCAACCGGCAACCGGGCCTAAACTGGGTAGTTCAACCAAACAAGGAACATTTTGTACAAACCGTTTTGTTTCTACAAACTGTTCCACATAACTGAAAAAGAGGTAACACAAACATTTTTCATAAATCTAGTGTTACCTGGACATCAAAACCAAATGCAGACAAATGTTACACAGAAAGAATATTATAATATGCTAAGATATCTTATGCAAATAGACCAAAAAATTCTCAATAAACTATTAGCCAACTAAACATAGCAAAGGAGAAGAAAAAAGAGGTAACAACCCCATAGCCTTGATATCACTGGGTGGTGATAAGTCTCCTAAAATTTAAACAGATAAAAGATTCCTGGTATTAAAAAAAAAAAAAAAAGACAAACCCATCAGGGCTTAGTTGAATTTATCCCAGCACTATATAAATTGCAAGCACATTTTTTCTTTATACTTTTCCACATGTTTGAAATACCATATATCATAACTTTTCTTAAGCTACGGAGTGGTAGTAATTTGTAGATCAGGGAAAACTAAAATCAGAATGTCTGTGGTAAAGGACAAGAAAAAGAAGTCAATTTACTCCACAGAATCCTCCAAAGGCTTAGATTGAATGTAACAGTTGCCATGGGATACTGGGGTAAGATTTCCCCAAAAAAATATGGGCAATTTGGCTAAAAATCTGCATACTTACACTTATAAAAGCCTATTTTCCCTCCACCACACTCAGTCAAGTGACTACTTTCCTCAGACTGATAGAAGACCAGGATTTGAGTCTCTAGAAAAAAATAAACTAGAGAAACTCTGCATTTGGTGTTAATAGGTAACGAGTGGAAATGAGTAAGGTAGTAGAAATGACACAGCCCCTGTGTGGCACAGGCCATAAGTGACAAGGAGTCAGTAACTCTAGGAGGGACTCTTAAATCAATAAGGGACAGATGTTGGTAGATAAACAAGTCAGCTTTCCTGAACCTCCATGGTACAATTCTAAGGTATGTTCTAAACCATGATGGAAATGTCCTATATCTGCACTGGACTGGACTGAATCGGAGTGTTCTATATCTGCACTGTCCAATGTTCTATATCTGCACTTAAAGTGCAGCTGGTATGAATGCAAACTAAATCTCTAATTTTATGTAATTTCATTCATTTTAATTTTAATTTAAATAACTATACGTAGCTAGTGATTAGTATTAGACAGTGCAGTTCTACGCAGTCTCTCTGAAAGTCTCCAGCAGTATTGAGCTCCAGTCGCCCAAAACGATAACCCTCAAAATCAATACACCTTTTACTGGATTTCCTCTCTTCAGTGTCTCACTTCCTTATTCTCTCATAATTCCTGGAATCACCTTCCAAATAAACCAAAGATAGGGTATTTTAGATTCTGCTTTTGCAAGAACTAGGACTTGAAGAATCTGACAAAAGCTTCCAACAGAAAAGCAAAGACCAAAATGTGCCAAAAGAAATTAGGAACCAGGAGGAATGACATCAATAAACTCTTATTAATAATCTCAGAAAAATAAGAATAGATGTTGTACCCTTGAATTAAAAACATAATATTAAAATGGGAACAGAGAATAAGGAACTCCTCTAAGAAATTAAAACTATGATAACAAAATTTTTATAATTCAGTAGACAGAAAGCTGAAGTGAAGCACAACTAGAAAAATAAGACAAACAGTCTAAGATATAAACTATAGGGGAAAAACACTTTAAAAATTGGGCAAATTAACCTAAGGAACAGAACTGTCAACTAATAGGAAGCCTAGAAAGAATCGAAAAAAGGGAAGAGAAAAAAAATACAAAAAAAAAACCACAGGAAATTTTCTCAAAAAAATTAAAAGATAAAAAGACCCATTGAATATCAGCACAAAGGTTGAAAAAAAGACACTTACCAAAGCACAGCATCACAAAACTTGTGAGCACCAGGGGTAAAGGAAATCTTACAACACTTCCAGAGAGAAATGAGAATGGCTTTCTACTTATTAACAGTAACACTGGATGCTTTAAAAACAAAAAAAAAAAGTGGACTACTTAGTTCACAAACAGTATTTCCATAATCAAGCAATGTAAATACCAAAAATAGATTTTAAATTCATGACATAACTACAAGAAGAGAATGGAAAAAGAATGGAGAGAGGCATAATAAAAGAGCTAATTCTTCAATTATCATAAGAAAACTTATGCTTAGGCCAAAAAATTAGTAGAAGAGCCATATTATTTTAAATTATGTAGGTAAATACCTTAAGAAATGGGGAAAAAATTAGGAGTGATTGCTTTTGGGGTACAGGACTGTAGAGGGGGACAGAACTAAAAAGAAGACTGCTATTTTTCACCTTAAGCCTTTTGGTCTGTCTTCTTGTTAACTATGCATACGTATTACTTGAAAGAAATTTAACAATTATAAAAATTGAGCAGAAATTTTATGTTAAAAATTTTCAAATTTTGAAATAATTTTGATTATCAGTTGTAAAGACATGGTGTGAATAACTGAAATCAAAGATAATTACAATGCAGATAATATAATTACTATTCATTTAGCCATCTAATTGAATAAAACTTTAAAATGCTAACAAGAAAAACAGTGAAAATTATTCATTCATGTCGATGGAAAGTAACTACAATATGAATAAATTCTTTATTTTTGCAATTAAAATATACAAAATAAAATTTGTGGGGGAAGATTAAGTTCCATCTGTGAGGAACATTAAGGTCTATATGTTTAACAAAATTAATATTAAAATTGGTTATTATCACTTGAGCACAATGAATGAACTGAATGGTCACAGAAATGTTATGTACATGATAGGCACTCACATCTGCTCATAATGACCAAAATCGATAATCCTAGCAAGGTACCTAAAGAACAACAAAAAAGTCAATGCAAATTTAAAATGTACCATGGATAATATACAAGTAGTAATTGATAACTAATGTAAGTATATTTAACCACTTTTAGTTTCAGTTTCATCTTTTTTCTCTTCCAACTGACCTTTTGCTCTTTCACTCTGACAGATTTCCATAAAATAACTAAACCATGATACAGTGCAGGAAAGGAAAGCAATGATATCCAGATACCTACAATAGGAGAATAAGCTCACTCTTGGGAGATACTGCTTGCAACAGCTTCCCACACCTACTGCCACTTGAACATTAGCAAAACACTGAGGAAAAAGGGAAAATTTTCATTTGGAGGAAAATTCACATTTGAAATTTAAGCAACCTTTTTTTAATTCAGCAAATGTTTTGAAAAATAATATCCTAAATATGGGGGGAATCTGGCATGCCTTTTCTATGCTTGTTTTGATAGCATTATACTTTGATTTTAATCTTAAGCAAAGAATTAACGGTTGTCAGTTCATAAGTAATTTACCACTCAAATATTCCTTTCCAAATACTTATTTTTGATAGCATACCTCAATTTTTTTATTTTTCCTGTTTTACAGCATTAATAAAATCAGCTTCCTCTTTTTCTATCTCAATTTTTAAACAACTTCAAAAGCAAGTATTTCTAATTCTACTAAATACACTGATCATCCAAATATTAGATTTTGTTATTCAGCATAATTACCAAATCTATTAATCCATAGCTTCACTTTATATAAAAACCAAAATGAAACTCTTAATTCTCATACTAAAAATTAACTTTACTAAATATTAGCAGCCACATGTTAACCAATTAAACCTATACAATGGCAAATAAAACCTACTACTACTAGCAGAACTAAAGAGAAGAAAAAAGACCAGCAAGCCCATACTTTAACTCCAATTTTTAAGGTGACCATGGGTAAAAATAGTATTTATTCCTTTAAGTCAAACTCAAATCTCTACTGTCGGAGCCATATATGATTAACAAGAGATCATTAAAAGCACTCATTACTATATTTGTCAAGAAAATATTGCCACTGAGATAGCAATTTCAAAAGTCCCACAAGGATTAACTGAGTTCTTGAAAAAGTTTCTAGCTCTAAAATTTATTAATACAGAACAATTTTCAGCTAAAAAGTACTTTTTTCTCTAACATTATTCTTTTGTAGGTTTCACTAAATAACACCTTCTGCTTTAAAAATGAGAAGCGGTTTCAAAGGGAGCCAAATGTTCTAATTAAGTTAAACTGGAAATGAGACAAACTTATTGAGGTTTTTCGTATCAAGCAAATAAAATAATATCATTGGCACAGTATAAATTTTAGTGATTAAACACATCAAAACTTGCTGAAAACTCATAAAGACGCCAAACATTTCCAATAAAATCCTCAAGAAAAAAAATGTAAATAGCTACAGAATGAGAAATCATTAGTAAACAATTGTTAGAAAACCTAAATTCTTTGGTAACAAAAACAAGGAATAGTTTTTCAAATATTCTACATCACTTAAAGGAAGAAAAGATGTTTTCACATGAAATAACAGTTAAACATTTTTCTTATATAAGAAAGTAAGAATGTTTGGGCTTGTGGGAAAATAAGGTACCAGATTTGTCTTAAAATTCACCTTATATTTCCCTTTTGTATGAAGTTTTTCCCTTATCCTTGGACCTATCAGTATATAATGAATGGAATCCCTTAACCTATCATATACTGTAAAGAATAAATGTTGGAAATACCTTAACATCAAAGAAAAAAATGTTGCCAGTACTATGTGGATTTGGAAAAAGAAAAATCCCAGTAAATTCCAAGTAACCATTTGTTCTTACACAGAAATAAAACTGATTTGTTCAGTTTTGGAATGGACAGACTTTTCATTTGACAGAGCCAACAGAATTATAAAGCTTAGCTACTTTAAGCCACAACCCTCACAAACAGCTAAGAAGCATTCATCAAGAGTGTCCTTCTTAGACCGACAGGAAGTAAGTTTTTAAAAGAAGTTTACAAGCTTCCAAAAGAACAATCTCTGGTATTTCTTAAGATCCCCATATGATCACCTGGACAGTCATTTTTCCTCCATATATACTGTATAGCAAAGGCTTCGAAGTAAAACAGGTTGGTTTTTAATACAGAGTAGTAACCACCAGCTACCTAACGGTACTGAAATTCTACAAGCTTCAGTTTCTTCAGCTGCAAAAGAAGACAACCATACTCTATTGTGATGACTATTTCACAAATTTTAAAAAGAGAAAAAGAGATTACCATACAGATTAAAAATAACAGAAATCAATCTTATACTATTTTTCTAGCCAATAGTGAGAGAGGAAAACACTTCCTAAGTCACTGTGTGAGGCCAGCATCAGCCTAATACTACAAATACACGATATGGACACAAGAAAAGAAAATTATAGGCCAACATCTCTCATGAACACAGATAAAAACTTTAAAAAATAAAAAAAAAATTTAGCAAGGCAAAGCCAGCAATATATAAGGATAATATACACAATCAAGTGAGGTTTATTCCAAGAATACAAAGTTGGGTCAACATTAAAAAATAAACCAAAGTAATATCCAGGCACAGTGATGTGAGCCTGGAGTCCCAGCTACTTGGGAAGCTGAGACAGAAGAATCACTTGAAACCAGGAGCTCAAGGTTGTACTGCACCACGATTCCATCTGTGAATAGCCACCGCCCTTTAGCCTGAACATCATAGTGAGACCCATCTTTAAAAAAGAAATTAAAAAATTTTTTAAAGTAATTCACTACATTAACAAAATTAAGGAGAGACATTCTAGGATCATCTCAATAGATGCAGAAAAAGTATTTGATAGAATTTAACATTCATTTATCATTTTTTTTAAAAAGCTCTTAGTAACCTAGGAATGGAAGGGAACTTCCTTAATCTGATAAAAGGTAACTATTGCCAAAAATAATAGTAATAATACATACACACATACACACACAAACCTACTGCTAATACCAATCTGTTTATGAGATTGGTAAAATGTTCAACACTTCCCCCAAGGTTAAAGAGAAAAGAAGATTGTCCACTATCATCACTTCTATTCAACATTATACTAAAGGTTATAGTCAGGAAAATAGGCAATAAGAGAGTGGGAAAGTGTAAAGATAAAAAGAAAACAGGTAACATGATTATATACCAACTACAATGAATAAGCAAATTCAGTAAGGTTGTTTGATACAAGCTCAAGATTTTTCTATTTC
This sequence comes from Colobus angolensis palliatus, assembly GCF_000951035.1. NCBI lineage: Eukaryota > Metazoa > Chordata > Mammalia > Primates > Cercopithecidae > Colobus > Colobus angolensis. The sequence goes on along the minus strand of NW_012117511.1, from coordinate 476,741 downwards.
TATATAATAATAACAAAAATCAAAAACAAAATTTATGAAACACCACTTATACAATACCATAAGAAAATAAAATACCAATGAATAAAGACATCTACAACTGAAAACTAAAAATTGAGAAAAAATTTAAGATGTAAATAAATGGAGAAATATACGGTGTTCATGGTTTGAAAGACTCAATATTGCTATGATGCTAATTCTCCCCAAATTAATCTATAGATACAATGCAAACCAAATCAAAATTCCATTAAGTTTTTTTGTGGAAATTGACGTAAGGCTTCTAAAAATTACACAGAAATGCAAAGATCCTAGACTAGCCAAGGCAATCTTTAAGAAGAACAAAGTTGAGAACTGACACTACCAGACTTCAAGATTTCTTATATTGGATAGTGTGACAACAACAAAAGAATGCAAAAATAGACCAATGGAACAGAGTCCAAAAACAGATCCACATATAAACAGTCACTTAGTTTATGAAAAATACCACTGCAAGTCTGATGGCAAAAGACAATCTTTTCAATTAATGGTGCTACAGCACTGTAAACCAGTAAAACAAACAAACAAACAAAAACCTTAATCCCAATGGCACATCATAAACAAAAATTAATTTTAGATCACATATCTAAAAGTGAAAGGTAGCCAGGTGTGGTGGCTCACAGCTGTAAACCCAGCACCTTGGAAGGTCAAGAGGGGAGGATCCTTTGAGCCCAGGAGTGTGAGGCCGGCTGGGCAACATGGTAAGACCCTATCTCTACAAAAAAAAAAAAATCAAAAAATTAGCTGGACATGATGGCATGCACCATGGTCCCAATTACAAGGGAGGCTGAGGTAGGAGGCTCACTTGAGCTCAGGAAGTCAAGGTTGCACTGAGCTGTATTTGCACCACCGCACTCCAACCTGAGTGACAGAGCAAGACCCTGCCTCAAAAAAAAGTGAACGACAAATCTATAAAACTTCTAGAAGAAAATGTAGGAAAATATACTTGTGATTTTCCTGTAGGCAAAGATTTTTTAAATTAATATTCAAAAGCACTAAACTACTAAATAAAAAAATAAGTTGGACTTCATGAAAACTAGGAACTTTTGTTCCCTAAAAGACACCATTAAGATTAAAACAGTAAGAGATAAGCCACAGACCAGGAGAAGATATTCCCAATACATACATCTCACAAAAGTTTTGTATATAAAATACATAATATAAAGAATTACTATAAATCAATAATAAAGAAGGCAAACAATCAAATGTTTAAAAGGGTAAAGATCTAATGAGAAATTTCACAAAAGAGAATATGAATATCCAAATGGCCAGTCAACATATATAGAAGCACTTGAGCATCATCAGCACCATAGAAATGCAAATTAAAATGACAATGATACATAAATACACACCTCCCAGAATGGCTAAAGACTTCACTCACTGGAAGTGTTACTGAGAATGTGAAGCAACTGAAACTCTCACCTAATGCTTTTGGGTGAATACACTGGTACAACGTGGGAAACTGCTTGGAGTTTCTACTGAAGTTAAAAGTATACCCACCCTACAAAGGATATGAACAGACAATTCTCAAAAAAAAGACATACATGTAGCCAACAGATATATGAAAAATAACTCAACATCACTGATCATTATAGAAATGCAAATCAAACTACAATGAGATACCATCTCACACCAGTCAGAATGGTGATTATTTAAAAAGTTAAGAAACAACAAATGCTGGCAAGGTTGCCGAGAAACAGGAACTCTTTTACATGGTTGATGAGAATGTAAATTAGTTCAACCATTGTGGAACACAGTGTGGCAATTCCACCAAGATTTAGAACCGGAAATACCATTTGACCCAGCAATCCCATTACTGAGTATATACCCAAAGGAATATAAATCAGTATATTATACATGCACACATATGTTCACTACAGCACTATTCACAATAGCAAAGACATGGAATCAACCCAAATGCTCATCAATGATAGACTGGATAAAGAAAATGGTGCATACACATGATAGAATAGTATGCAACCATTAAAAGGAGCAAGATCATGTCCTTTGCAGGGACATGGATGAAGCTGGAAGCCATTATTCTCAGCAAACTAACGCAGGAACAGAAAACCAAACAATGCATGTTCTCACTTGTAAGTGGGAGCCAAACAATGAGAACACATGGACACAGGGAGGGGAGCAATACTTGCTAGGGCCTGTTGGGGGAGGGTGGGAAGGTAGAGCATTAGGGAAAAGAGCTAAAGAATGTTGGGCTTAATACCTAGGTGATAGGTTCATAGTCCAGTAAACCACCACGGCACATGTTTATCTATGTAACAAACCTGTACATCCTGAACATGTACCCCAGAACTTAAAAAAAAAAAAAAACTTATTTTAAAAATATATATACCTACCCTATGACTCAGTAAACCCACTCCTTGTATATAGCCAACAAAATTAGTACATATGTCTACCAAAATGATGCATAAAAATGTACACACAAGCTTTATTCATAATGACTCCCTCAAAATAAAAATAATCCAAAGTCCATAAACTAAAAAATTAATAAATAAATTGTGGTCCATTTAAACTATGGAACACCATATAGAACTGAAACCCAACAAACTGGTGATAATGTAACAATGTGGATGAATCTTGTAGGAGTTGTTTTCAGCAAATGAAGCCAGATAAAAAAGATAACAAACCATAAATAAAGAAATAAAATTGTTTTGCCTTTTTTTGAATTTTCATAAAATAGAAATGGAAATAGAAATCAGATATGTGAAATTCAAAAAAGAGAAAACAAATTGATGGAAATGGAAGTCCGAACAATGACTATTTACAGAAGGTAGTAATGACTCAAAGGGTGAACAAAGATTTCTTCTGGTGGTCTGGGAATATGGCATACTTGGATCTGTGTGGTGATTATATAGGTATATATCCAAGAAAACATTCACTGAGTAGTGTATCTAAGACTAATACCTTACAGTATATACATATGCCTCAATTTAAAACAATTATTTAATCTCCAAGTTGAAAAAACACAGAAGCTTCATTCTGTAATTTGGAGGTATCCACAGAAAAGGTATTTAATAGAGGATTTGGTCATCTTATAACTTATTTGGTTCACATAAAAGTATACATAATAAATGCAAGCATACCTTGGAGATACTGCAAATGTGGTTCCAGACTACTGAAATAAAGTGAGTATCAGAATAAAGCATGTCACATGAATTTTTTGGTTTCCCAGTGCATAAAAAGTATATTTACACTATACTGTAGTATATTGACACTATACTGCAGTAAAGTGCTAAGTAGCATTATGTCTTAAAAAACAATGTACATACCTTAATCTAAAAATACTCTATTGCTAAAAAATGCTAATGATCATCTAAGCCTTCAGCAAATTGTAATCCTTTTGTTGGTGGGAGGTCTTGCCTCAATACTGATGGCTGCCGACTTATCAGGGTGGTGGTTGCTGAAGGAGGGTAGTTGTGGCAATTTCTTAAAATAAGACAACAGTGAAGTGTGCCACATCAATTGACTCTTCGTTTCAGGAAAAATTTCTCTGGAGCATGCAATGCTTCATTTTATTCATAGCAGAACTTCTTTCAAAATTGGAGTCAATTTTCTCAAATGCTGCCATTGCTTTATCGACTAAGTTTATGTAAACCCACTGTTGTCATTTCAGCAATGTTCACAGCATCTTTACCAGGAGTAGATGCCATCTCTAGAAACCACTTTCTTTCCTCATCCATAAAAAGTAACTCCTCATTCGTTCAAGTTTTTTCATGATGCTGAAGTAATTCAGTCACATCTTCAGGCTCTACTTATTCCCTTGTTATTTCCACCACATCTGCAGTTACTTCCTCCACTAATGTCTTGAACCCCTTAAAGTCATTCATGAGGGTTGGAATCAACTTCTTCCAAATTCCTGTTAATGTCAATATTCTGATCTCCTCCCATGACTCACAAATGTTCTTAAGGGCATCTAGAATGGTCAATCTTTTCCAGGTTTTCCAATTACTTTGCACACATCCATCAATCTATGCCAGCTATAGCCTTATGGGATGTAATTCTGAAATAATAAGATTTGAAAGTCAAAATTACTCCTTGATCCATGGGCTGCAGAATGGATGTTATGTATGCAGGCATGAAAACATTTATCTCCTTGTACATCTCCATCAGAGCTCTTGGATTGACTAGCTGCACTGTCAATGAGCAGTAATATTTTGAAAGGAGTATTTTTTTGAGCAGTAGATCTCAACAGTGGACTTAAAATATTCATGAAACTATGCTATCAACAGATGTGCTGTCATCTAGGCTTTGTTGTTCTGTTCACAGAGCTCAAGTAGAGTAGATTTACCATAATTCTTAAGGGCCCCAGGATTTTCAGAATGGGAAATGAGCACTGGCATCAACTTAAAGTTATCAGCTGCATCAGTCTCTAACAAGAGAGTCAGCCTAGCCTTTGAAGCTTTGAAACTAGGCATTGACTTCTCTCTAGCTAGAAAGTCCTAGCACCTTCTTCCAATAGAAGGCTGATTTACCTACACTGAAAATCTGTTGTTTAGTGCAGCCACCTTCCACTTACCTTAGCTAGATGTTCTAGATAACTTGCTGCAGCTTCTCCATCAGCACTTGCCCCTTCACCTTGCACTTTTTTTTTGAGACAGTCTCGCTCTGTGGCCCAGGCTGGAGCGCAGTGGCCGGATCTCAGCTCACTGCAAGCTCCGCCTCCCGGGTTTACGCCATTCCCCTGCCTCAGTCTCCCAAGTAGCTGGGACTACAGGCGCCCACCATCTCACCCGGCTAGTTTTTTGTATTTTTTTAGTAGAGACAGGGTTTCACCGTGTTAGCCAGGATGGTCTCAATCTCCTGACCTCGTGATCCGCCCGTCTCGGCCTCCCAAAGTGCTGGGATTACAGGCTTGAGCCACCGCGCCCGGCCTCACCTTGCACTTTTATGTTATGGAGATAGTTGCTAAAACCTCATGAACCAATCTCTGCTAGCTTCAAACTTTTCTCCTGCAGCTTCCTTACTTCTCTCAGCCTTCACAGAATTGAAGAGAGTTAGGGCCTGGCTCTGGATTAGGCATTTTTAAGGAAATGTTCTGACTGGTTTGATTTTCTATCCAGACCACTCGAACTTCTCTGTATCAGCAGTAAGGCTGGTCACTTCCTTATAATTTTTGTGTTCACTGGAGAAGCGCTTTTAATTTCCTTCAAGAAATTCATTCCTTTGCATTCACAGCTTAACTAACTGGGTCGAGAAGCCTAGCTTTTTGGTCTATGTCAGCTTTCCACATGCCCTCCTCACTAAGGACAATCATTTCTAGCTTTTTATTTAAGGTAAGAAACGTTCAACTATTCCTTTCTCTTGAGCACTGAGAGGCCACTGTAGGATTATCAATCAGCCCATTTTCATTATTGCAGTGTCTCAGGGAATAGGAAGGTCCAAGGACAGGGGAGAAAGATAGGGGAACAGTTAATTGGTAGAGCAGTCAGAATCCACACATTTATCAATTAAGTTAGCTCTCCTCTGGGTACAGTGGTTCATGCTGCACCAAAACAATTACAATAGTAACATCAAAGATCACTGATCACAAATAGTCATAACAGATACACTAATAAAACAATTAAAGAATTTTTGCAAGAATTACCAAAATGTGATATGAAGATACAAAGTGAGCATATGCTGTAGGAAAAATGGTGCCAACAGACTTGCTCAACATGGCGCTGCCACAAACCACCAATTTGTAAAAAACATAGTATCTGTGAAACATAATAAAGTTTTATTCCCTTTTACAGGGATACTTCATATAAAGTGAAGAGTCAGGGTATGGCACCAAAACAGTCATACAAAATCTTATTTAAACCATGCAACAAACCTATGGTATGGATACTATTATATAT
>NW_012117511.1:468884-470550 GCF_000951035.1 Colobus angolensis palliatus | reverse complement strand
TTTTAGAGATAGGGTCTTGCTTTGTCACCCAGGCTAGAGTGCAGTGGCAAGGTCATAGCTTACTGCAGCCTCAACTTCCTGGGCTCAAAGGATCCTCCTGCCTCAGCCTCTCAAGTAGTTGGGACTACAGATACATGGCACCATGTCTGGCTGATTTTCAATTATTTATTTTTGTAGAGATAGGGGTCTCAGCATCTTGCCCAGGCTGGTCTCAAACTCCTGTGCCCAAGTGATTCTCCCACCTCAGCCTCCCAAAGTACCGGGATTACAAGCATGAGCCACCACATCTAGCCTGGTACTATTATATATCAACTATTTTAGAAGGGAAAACTGAGGTAAGCAGATGTTGCTTCTATTAATTGTAAATGATTTGATCTTAGTAAACACAATTTGACTTGCATAAAATAGTTTTCTAAATACACTGACAAAAAGCAACATTTAAGTGTCCTACCTGGCTTTCCTTACCACACTATCTGAAATATCATCCTATACAACTCTGTCGCCTTACTCTCCCTTATTTTTCTTCGTAACACACATTACTATCTGACAATATATACGTATGTGCTTATTTGCTTATATTCTGTCTCTCCCACTAAAATGTAAATTCCATGAAGGCAGAAATTTTGTGTTGGTCATTGCTCTATTTCCAGCACCTAGACCTGCTCCTAGCATATAATAAACACTCAATACATTTTGATGAGTGAAATGGAAAAAGTAATACTAAATATCCTACCTGATCCTCAATTCTGTACCTTTTTCCATACCATCTATAAAACTAAGAGAAAATAAGATTATTTCATGTATTTTCTATTAATTAGTTTATATAACTTACTAGAAAATTACTTGATAATATCTTTAAGCTGATTTAGGGCAATCACTTGATTCAAAAAATTTTGGAAGATTAATTTTAACATATTCAACTAATTAGATAATTAAGATAATTATCTTCCAACTATGTCATGAAATATTTCATTTTAAACATCCAAATGAAAATCTATAAATTATGTGATTGTAAATCTTCATAAATTATGTTATAAATCTTATGAACTAAGCATAAAATGTTGATTTACAGACAAATTACAGCATTATGAAAACCAATTATTGCGCTCAGCACTAACACAGTGCTAATACAGTAACAATTAAATCATCTTCACTGAATTCCACTATTTAAAACACTCCTATGCCTTGATCCCATTTCCTTTTTCCTCCCTGCTCTCGATCACTATTTCTGCGCTGCTTTAACCTCTCTTGCTATTGCCTTTAATTTTTCCTTCTGTGCTATTTGCATGTTTTCCCTTCCTTTAACATATTTAGATGTCCACCTACCTTTGAAGCAAGCACACATACAAAAAAACTTTCTTGGACCTTGCTTTCCTCAAAAGCTACTGTTCTTAGACTCTACTGCCACTTTCTTTAAAAAGTACACAGCCTCCACTTCCCACGCCCAAATTCATACTCATTAGTGAAGATTATCAATAATCCCTGAATTGCCAAATGCAACTGCCTTCCTTAGCTACCCCAATGCATCTTTTAAAACAGTACATATTCTCCATCTGTGATTTGTCTCCTCTTAACTTCCAGGATTCTGTGCCTCCCAGGTATTGTTCGGCCTGAATCATAGAATTTAGGGGCCTTCTTTAAAAAAAAAAAAAAAGGCCGGGCGCGG
>NW_012117511.1:446299-468389 GCF_000951035.1 Colobus angolensis palliatus | reverse complement strand
AACCCGGGAGGCGGAGCTTGCAGTGAGCTGAGATCCAGCCACTGCACTCCACTCCAGCCCGGGCGACAGAGCGAGCTCGCAAAAAAAAAAAAGAAGCAAAATTACAAATACAAAATTAGGTACAAAGGTGAATACTTACTTAGAATGAGAAAAAAAAAAATCATTGCATCATAAGCATCACAAGAATCCAGAAAAAATAACAATAATGTTATCAATAAAGTCCCTGACACACTTCTAGTATACTTCCACATATTTTTTGCATGACTTTTGTTATCAGCTCTTCATATGACAATTATATGTGAGGTTTTCTATAAAGATTTTTTTAATTTTCAAAAGACTAAATTGTTATATTTTACAAAATAGTCTTCACAAACTACTACTGGTAATGTCACAAAATTTTAGTATTGTCAAATTTAGGAAAACTCATATATTTTCTTTCATTTATAAACCATTAGATTTGGAAGAATTTTTTCCAGACTAGCTTCTGGCCCTGTGTATTTCAGATTTTGTTTCTCTACCACATACTTCTAATATGATGCATTAGAGGACACGTCCGTATCACCAAGTGATTTCTAGCCTTGCATCTTTGTGTCATAAAACTAAGTGTTTAACACAGTGAGTAACAACAGTATTCCTTGATATCATTCCTATACCAGAACAGCTAGTCTAAACTATACTCAGAAGTGACATGACCACATAAATATATGCCACCCAAACTGAATGTAAATCCAATTCAACTCCCCCTTAGCTGGATCCCAAAAATGCCTGCAGCCACTCTAATGCCATATGACATGAGGGCAAGTCAAAATGAAACAGCAATTTCAAAATGCCTTACTTTTGGAAATCCTATAGAAACATATGCCCATGTGAAAATCTCCCTCTCAAAGACTTGAAAGGATTTTATGTAAGTGACAAACCTGGAGCTTAAATTTAATTAGCTTAATGATAAATCCCCCAAATCCCTGACACTCTGAACCTCTTTTCTTCACTGTCTCTTCATCATGCCAATCACTAAACACAGGTACTTCCTATGTCCTTGTCTTTCTCCTTGTCTTTCTCCTAAAAACCTACATAATGTATTTCCCAAAGTCACTGTGTCCTTAATTGTTTTAATTATATCTACACTCTTTTTTTTCAGTCTCATCCATTCCCAAGCTTCACCTATGATATTCTAAGCAAATAATCCTCCCTCTAGAATCTAGTAACTAGACTATCAATTCCACAAGCAAGGGAAATGCTAGTCTTGTGGTCTGCATGAATTCCAGGGCCTCAATCTCAAAGGACATATATTAGGCCATCAATAAAATATACTAAGTAACTTCTAGAGTATAACTCTAGCCTTATTCTCTCTTTCCAAGCTCCAAATCTAACATTTTAAATTGCCCACTAGTTTTTTCCACCTAGATAACGTCTACCCCCCTTCCCAAGTAATAGACAAATTCCCGTAATACCTGTGAGTACTTTGAACTTTATTTTAAACCTCAGTGATATATTTTAAACCCTTATTAGATAATTTTCATTGTAACTGTTCAGAAAACTAAAGCACAATGAAATCATAGGACTTATGACAAATCCAGATTATTCCACCTTTAATTGCACGAACTACCCTCTCTAAAACAAATATGTGGGACGTATGCAGTGGCTCAGGGCTGTATTCCCAGCACTTTGGGAGGCCGAGGAGGGTGGATCACCTGAGGTCAGGAGTTCGAGACCAGCCTGGCCAGCATGGCGAAACCTTGTCTCTACTAAAAATACAAAAATTAGCCAGGTGTGGTGGTGGGCACCTGTAATCTCAGCTACTGGGGAGGCTAAGGCAGGAGAATCGCTTGAACTCAGGAGGCAGAGGTTGCAGTGAGCCAAGATCATGCCACTGCACTGCAACCTAGGTGACAGAGCAAAACTCTGTCTCAAAACAAACAACAACAACAACAAACAAATAAGTGGCTGATGAGCCACATAGATCTAGCTGTAATAACTTATCTGGAATCACACACAGTGACCTACACAAAGACACCAAAATTAGAAATAAAAAGTGAATGGCCGAGTGCTACTTATCAAAAATGAACAAATAAAATACTTTCGAGAAATAAAATAAACGCAAGACTAAATGTCAGTAACAAATATGTCTATACACATATCTTAAAGTTTACACATAGAATGTACTTAGACAATACAGAGTACACACACATTCAGGCATGTAGCCCTCTCCACTGAAAGGCCTCATTGTAAACACACTACTAAACAAGAGTTCCCAAGCAAATAGGACAAAGTGCTGACATAAGTGTCAGCACTATACAAAGATACTGATGTATGTCTATTTGCTTTCAGTTGCTAGGATTCAGTGTGTCCATTTTTCTCTAGCTTGAAAACATGCAACTCTGATGTTCTGAAGATTCCATAGTTAAACAAAGATTGATGATTGCTTGATATACAAAAAAAATTTCAAATTCATATCTCTAATTTCCTGAAAATGCTCATGTTCTCTGAGAGAGAGAGAGAGAGAGAGGAAGAAAGAAAAAGTTTTAATTCAATTTCAATAAAATTAAATGAAAAGGGAAACTACATACTTTCATGTATCACAGAAATAAAATTCTGAGTGCAGCTTTAAAAGAAAATATCTCCTATGTTTTCAGAACCTTTCTGAATCTATACAATGAAAAGCATATATTTTGATTATTCAAAAAAAGAAATTACATGTTAATGAGCAAATTCCTAATAGGAGTTCCAATTAGCATCCATTTCACCTCTTGAATTATAATCTTATAATTATATGCTAATCAATAAGATATTGACAAATAAACAAAACTGTATGTCATTCATATGATCTGTGAGAGAAAAGGTGACAAAAGACCTGATAGGCAAATAAAACAAAAACAGTGGCAAACTCCAAGACTATTTTTGTAGCTGCATAAACTATGATCTTATCTCGAATTATGGGTCAGTTGGAGAGTTCCCCTGGGAACTTTCCATCTGCTCTTGGTACAGCCCAGGTATAATGCATAAAATGGGCTTAAAATACCCTTCGGTGACAGAAAAACCAATCAAATATCCAGTAAAGTCTTCATAAGTTTAATGCTTAATATTAAATAAACATAGTTCTATTGTCTCCCCAGTAGCATTAGCAGTTTGCTTCATGTTTCCCACTGGCTTTCAACCACTTAAATATTTCTCAACTTTTAATAATATATACTTTAGAAAAAAGCTTCTACACTGTATTGTAAGACTCAAATAATTCATATCAATTCAATATAACATTATAAATTTACTATAAATTTGTTTTTAAGTAGACATTTAGGAAGTCACAATTTAATAATTTTTCTGCCTTTATATATCTTCCCTACCTGATAAATTAATATTCTTCACAAATCAGAACTTCTAGCAAGAAGCATTCTAAATGTCTATTATCTTAATTTTTGTTCAAATTGTTTGGCTAATGCATTCTAATATCTCTGAGTAACACATGGATAGTTAGAAGGCATTTTACTCAAATTTAATAAAACTGTATTACCAAAAGGAATAAATATAACTAACCTAATACACTTGCAGTTTTACTATAGAAATTATTTTCATAAAAGAATGGCTGGGTGCAGTGGCTCATGCCTGTAATCCCAGCACTTTGGGAGGCCAAGGCGGGGGGATCATGAGGTCAGGAGATCCAGACCATCCTGGCTAACATGGTGAAACACCATCTCTACTAAAAATACAAAAAATTAGCCAGGCATGGTGGCGGACACCTGTAGTGCCAGCTACTCGGGAGGCTGAGGGAGGAGAATGCTGTGAACCCAGGAGGCGGAGCCTTCAGTAAGCTAAGATCACGCCACTGCACTCCGGCCTGGGCGACAGAGCAAGACTCTGTCTTTAAAAAAACAAAAAAAGGGCCGGGCGCGGTGGCTCAAGCCTGTAATCCCAGCACTTTGGGAGGCCGAGACGGGCGGATCACGAGGTCAGGAGATCGAGACCATCCTGGCTAACATGGTGAAACACCATCTCTACTAAAAATACAAAAAACTAGCCGGGCGAGGTGGCGGGCGCCTGTAGTCCCAGCTACTCCGGAGGCTGAGGCAGGAGAATGGCGTAAACCCGGGAGGCGGAGCTTGCAGTGAGCTGAGATCCGGCCACTGCACTCCAGACTGGGAGACAGAGCCAGACTCCGTCTCAAAAAAAAAAAAAAAAATTTAAAAAAATTTAAAAAAATAAAAAAACAAAAAAAGAATGATATTCAGTTTGTTAACTGAATAATAAAAGTGACTTATATTTAAGTTAAGTAGATGGTAAGGTATTTTAAAATTCAAAGTAAGTATAAAGCCAATTCAGTCTTTACCTTCTTCTTAAAATTTTAATCACTCATAAAAAAGAAAGCCAGATGTTTTTCTGCCATTTAAAATGTCTCAGGTTAAAATAACTTATCCCCAAATAAAACACTTTCCTTCTGTGTCTTAAAAGTTGACCACCATTTCAACAGTCTGAAATTAATTCAGGGACCTAAGTAAGTTCTACTTTTCCTGTTATTATTTTTTTAAAGTATAGTTTAAGCACTAAAAATTACATAACTTGTATTACAAAGGTTATGAAATACAGTAGATGCCCACAATCAGCTATCCTTTAAGGATGGAATTAAATATTTGTCATTAGCACATAAGGGTTGAAAATATAGACTCAGATAAAAGTATAAGAGATTTGTAGAATTCTAATGGAAGACTTGTGTCTTTGTCAGATAGTAAGAATGTAAAAAAAAAAAATTTAATTAAAAAAAAATTTAACACCCAGCAGAATTCTATCAGGCAATGAAAAGATTGGTTAAAGAAGTTAGGTACAAACTTAGAATTAGATAAAGAATTTCTTTTACCTATACAAAACTAAAGAACTTCATCATTTAAATCATGAATATTGGAAGTAGATATTGGTGAAAGTCTAATCTCATCTCTAGAATATGGACTTATTTCAGCAACCAAAAAAGGGCTTACCTGTCCACCTGTGGCACAGGTAGAATCCCGCTGGCTAGAGGCAGCCCCAGGTCCTGTTTCACAGCCAAAACTCCATGACCAATGAGAAACTTCAAGTCATTTGGAATGATAACCAAAACCTACTTGAGTTTTCAACTTTAGTATGCTTACTGTGATACCCTAAATTATCAAGTATGATATAAAAATTAACTCACAAAATATGAGGCCAGGTGCAGTGGCTCACACCTATAATCCCAGCACTTTGGGAGGCTGAGGTGCGTGGATCACCTGAGGTCAGGAGTTCAAGACCAGCCTAGCCAACATGGTGAAACCCTGTCTCTACTAAAAATGCAAAAATTTTCTGGGCATGGTGGTGCATGTCTCTAATCCAAGCTACTTGGGAAGCTGAGGCAGAAAAAGCGCTTGAACCCAGGAGATGGAGGTTTCAGTGAGCCGAGATTGTGCCACTGCACTCCAGCCCGGGTAACAGAGCAAGACTCTGTCTTTAAAAAAAAAAAAAGATGAGAAAAATGTTTCGTTAGTGATTAATTGTCTTCCAAGACTAGAAAGATTTAAAGTTAAATAAGGAAATAATGAATAAATCAAATACATAGTACATTTGGAGAGGATATAGAACATTCATATCACATTCTGGGGCACGGGGAGTGGTGCCATAGATTGGTACAACTACTTTCATGTTGCGGGAAGTCAGGGACCCTGAATGGAGGGACCGGCTGAAGCCATGGCAGAGGAACATAAATTGTGAAGATTTCATTTTAATATGGACATATATCAGTTCCCAAAATTAATACTTTTATAATTTCATACACCTGTCTTTACTGCAATCTCTGAACATAAATTGTGAAGATTTCATTTTAATATGGACATTTATCAGTTCCCAAAATTAATACTTTTAAAATTTCTTACACCTGTCTTACTTAATCGTGTCGTCTTCGTAAGCTGAGGATGTACATCACCTCAGGGACCACTACCGTGTTAACTGTACAAATTGACTGTAAAACGTGTGTTTGAACAATATGAAATCAGTGCACCTTGAAAAAGAACAAAATAACAGCGATTTTAGGGAACAAGGGAAGACAACCATAAGGTCTGACTGCCTGCGGGGTTGGGCAGAAGAGCGCCATATTTTTTTTTCTTGCAGAGAGCCTACAAACGGACGTGCAAGTAGGGAAGATATCACTAAATTATTTTCCTAGCAAGGAATATTAATAATGAAGACCCTAGGAAAGGAATGCATCCCTGGTGGGAGGTCTATAAAGGCCACTCTGGGAATGTCTGTCTTACGCGGTTGAGATAAGGACTGAAATATACCCTGGTCTCCTGCAGTACCCTCAGGCTTACTAGGGTGGGGAAAAATCCCACCCTGGTGAATTTGAGGTCAGATCAGTTCTCTGCTCTTGAACCCTGTTTTCTGTTAAGATGTTTACCAAGATAATACATGCACAGCTGAACATAGACCCTTATCAGTAGTTCTGAATTTGCCCTTGTCCTGCTTCCTGAGAAGCATGTGATCTTTGTTCTCCTTTTTGCCCTTTGAAGCATGTGATTTCGTGACCTACTCCCTGTTCTTGCACCCCCTCACCTTTTGAAATCCTTAATAAAACTTGCTGGCTTTAAGCCTCAGGTAGGCATCACAGTCCTACTGATATGTGATGTCATCCCCGGAGGCCCAGCTGTAAAATTCCTCTCTTTGTATTCTTTCTCTTTATTCCTCAGCTGGCCGACACTTACGGAAAATACAAAGAACCTATGTTGAAATATTGGGGGCAGGTTCCCCCAATACTTTCAAACTTTGAAAAAAACAATGTGGCATTTTCTAGCAAAACTGAAGACTGACATAATCTACAACCTAGTAAAACTATCCAGGATAAGTACCACAGATAAAAATCTCATATCTAGGCACCAAATATACGCAGAGAATTGAAATCATACAAAGTATGTTCTCTGATCATAGTGAAATTGAACCAGAAATAGGTAACAAAAAGATGGCAGAAATACTTCAAACACTTAGAAATTAAATAACTTCTAAATAAGCCAGCATTCAAAGGGAAGTTTAATGAGAAATTAGAAGATAGTCTGAACCAAATAAAAACTAAAATGCAATGTATCAGAATTTATGGCACACAGCATAGTGCTTAGAGGGAAACTCAAAGAATCTAATGCTTATATTAGAAAAGAAGAAAAATCTAAAATAAATCATCTAAGTTTTCATCTTAACCAATTAGGAAAAGAAGAACAAAATAAACCTAAAGCAAGCAGAAGAAAAAGAAATAATGATAAGCTCAGACATCAATAAGAGGGAAAACAGAAAAACAATGGAGAAAATTAATGAAATCAAATCTCATTCTTTGAAAATATTTAAAAATTGACAAACCTCAAACAAAACTGATAAGAGAAAAAAAAGATAGACATAAATTACCAGTAACAAGAGTAAAAGAGGAATATCACTATAGACTCCACAGATATTAAAAGGATAATAAAACAACACTACAAATAACACTTTACACATAAATTCAGTAACTTAGATGAATCAATTACTTGAAAAATTCAAACTACCAAAGCTCACCAATGATGAGATAGATGTTCTGAATAATTCTATAACTATTAAATAAGTTGAACACATAGCTTCCAAAGAAAAAAAAGAAAAAAAATTAGACCCAGATGGTTTCACTAGCAAATTCAACCCAACATTAAAAGAAAAAATCAGGCCAGGCATGGTGGCTTACACCTGTAATCCCAGTACTCTGGGAGGCTGAGGTGGGAGGATCACCTGACGTCGGGAGTTCAAGACCAGCCTGATCAACATGAAGAAACCCTGTTTCAACCAAAAATAGAAAAAAATTAGCCAGGTGTGGTGGTGCATGCCTGTAATCCCAGCTACTTGGGAGGCTGAGGCAGGAGAATCACTTGAACCTGGGAGGCAGAGGTTGTGGTGAGCCGAGATCATACTATTGCACTCCAGCCTGGACAACAAGAGCCAAACTCCATCTCAAAAAAAATCAATAATGCGTATCAATAAAAGAAAAATATTAAAAAAAGAAGAAATAAAACCAGATCTACACACTCTTTTCTGAAAATAGAGGAGGGAACACTTCCCAATTCATTTTGACAGTCACCATTATTACCCCAATACAAAAAACAGTATTAAAAACTACAGCCCTATGTCCCTCATGAACATAACAATGACTAAAATCCTTAATAAAATATCAACAAATCAAATCCAGCAATGTATAAGAATATACCACAATGAAGTGGGATTTATACTAGGAATGCAAAGCTGTTCAATATTTTTTAAATCAACCAATGTAATCCATCATATTAACAGTCTAAAAACAAACCCACATGATCATATTGATGCAAAAAAAGGCATTTGACAGCATTTAACATTCATTAATGATAAAAACTCTCAGCAAACTAAGAACTGAAAGGAACTTCCCCAACATAATAAAGGGCATCTAAACAAAAGCTACAGTCAACATCATATTTAACGGTTTCCTACTAGACTGGAACCAAGGAAAAAATATAATATCACATCTCTCTTATTCATCACGGTACTGGAAGTCCTAGCCAGTGCAATAAAGCAGGAAAATAACAAATAAAAGGTATACAGATTGGAAAGAAAGAAACTGTCCTATTAACAGACAACATTATCATTTACAGTTGACCCTTGAACACAGGTTTGAATTGCACAGGTCCACTTATATGTGTATTTTCCTCTGCCTCTGCCACCCGAGACAGAAAGACTAACTGTTCCTCTTCCTCCACCTCCCCAGCCTACTCAATGTGAAGACAGTGAGGATGAAGACCTTTATGATAACACACTTCCATGTATTAAACAGTAAACATATATTCTCTTCCTTGTGATTCTCTTAATAACATTTTCTTTTCTCTAGCTTACTTTATTGTAAAAATACAGCATATAATATATGTAACATAAAAATACATGCTAATTAACTGTTTATGTTGTTGGTGAGACTTCCAGTCAATAGCAGGCTATCAGTAGTTAGGTATGGGGGAGTCAAAAGTTATACATAGATTTTCAACTGCTTCAGGCGTCAGCACCCCTAACTTCCACCTTGCCGCATTATTCAAGGGTCAACTGTACCTAGAAAAATCTCAAGAAATCTACGAAAAATGCTCCTAGAACTAATAAGTGAATTCAGCAGCATCACAGAATACAAAGCCAACACACAAAACTCAATCGTATTTCTATATACTACTAGCAAAGAGCAACTGGAAACCAATTCTTTTCCATTTACAACAGCTCTAAGAAATAAAATACAGACAGTCCTCAACCTACGATGGTAAAACTTACAATTTTTCAGCTTTACAATGTGTATTAGTCTGTTCTAATGCTGCTAATAAAAACATACCTGAGACTGGGTAATTTATAAAGGAAAGAGGCTTAATTAATTGACTCACAGTTCCACATGGCGGGAAAGTCCTCACACTCATGGCAGAAGGCAAAGGAGGAGTAAAGTCATGTCTTACATGGTGGCAGGCAAGAGAGAACTTGTTCAGGGAAACTCCCTCTTACAAAACCATCCCATCTCATGAGACTTATTCACTATCACTATCACGAGAACAGCATAGGAAAGACCCTCCCCCATGATTCAATTACTTCCCACTGGGTCCCTCCTATGACACATGGAAATTGTGGGAGCCACATTCAAGATGAGATTTGGGTAGGAACACAGCCAAACCATATCACAGTGGTACAAAAGCAATATACAGTCAGTATGCTCCTTGACTTACGATGAGGTTTTCTCCAGATAAATGCACTGTAAGTTGAAAATATCACAATTCAAAAGTGTGTTTTCAATGGATAAAAATATTAAGCCAAAAATGTGCTTTTCACTGGTTTGAAAATATTAAGTCAAAAGTGTGCTTTTCACTGGTGAAAATACCATAAATTGAAAGCTTGATTTTGACTGGTGAGAATATTATAAGCCAGAAATGTTTTTGACTTACAACATTTTCAACTTACGATGGGTTTATCTGGATACATAACCCCATCATCATAAGTTGAGGAGGATCTGTACTTACATGTAAATTGAACAAAAAGTGAACAGGGTTTATATACTAAAAATTACAAAACACTGATGAATAAAATCAAAGAAGACCTAAGTAAATAAAGAGATACAACATGTCCATGGATTGGAAGACTCAACAGTAAAAATGTCCTTTTTTTTTTTTCAAGTCATTTCTATTTTTATTTTACCAATAATTTTAAAACCAGTTTGTTTAGTAAAGTTATACTTAAGTCACATGAACTTGAAAAGTACTTAGACTTATTTAACTTATGAGTACTCTTCTACCTATATGTCAATTTGGTAGACAGAACATGTAACAATAAGTGTACATACAAATAAACATATCTAGACAGGTATATACACACATAAATGAAGATTCAATAGCTTTTACCTTGGAACTTTAGCCATGAGATAGCAATACAAACTTGCCAGTTTTATTTTTGCTTGCCCCAATAGTTAATCCAATGAAGGCAGTGAACCAAAATTTCAGGTAAAGCAGTTTCACAGCAGTTTAATTTTTAAAGGTCAAACCTCCCCAGACTCCAAAGAACACTGGGGCCAAACAGCACCAAAGGAGAACACCACCTACTAACCAGGCCCAACCCTGCTTGGAACAGCAGCATCAAAGCCTGGATACATGCAACTCCATCTCACTTTCCCATTCAACAGCATACTTGATTACAAACAATACTGGGGGCAAACAGTATTGCAACTGTGAGATAAAATTCTAAGGAGGACTTAGTACTAAGCCTTAGGACCTCTACCAAGGGTGTTCCCTTCAGAGAGGTTGAGGTCCGAAGGATCACCTGGGGCATCCCTCTTTGGGGTCCAGTCTTTGGACCCCAAAGAGGGTCCAAACTTTGGAGTATCAGACGTCTCTGACCTCAGGTGGGCACCAGTGCCGCTTTGCATGTTTTCCCTCCAGAGGCAATGGCCTACTATGAGCCTTCCTTTGGTTCCTAGGTGTAATCCCTGACTTTCAGAATCCTTATAATTTGATAAGGCCCATGCTTCCTGTTCCACTACAGTGATGGAGCAAAGGAGGAGCATTTGGTTCCACTCTAGTGGAACAGCATGCTTCCTGTTCCACTAGAGTGATGGAGCAAAGTGGACTTTGCTCCATTCCGTGAACTATAATGTTAGGAACTGGAAGCTAGGTGGGTTTCTTTTGTCCTTAGCCAGTCGAGTAGAGTAAAGGAAAATTTTAGTATAAGAAAAGAAGGTTTAAGTTGCCTGAAACACATGTGAGCTGGCCCTGAGCTGCTCCACATGAAGGGATCAGGGACCAAAACTGGAAAAGACATAAAAGAGTCCTTCAGAGTGACCCCAGCCAGAAATCTGCAGTTGCCTCTGTGTTTAGGTGCTGCCCACCAAGGGTCCCAAGTGAAGGAGAGATTCCCCTGCATGGAGCAGAAAGGAAAAGGAAAAAAAAAAAATCCCAAACTTATTTTACATCCTGACTGGCTTGCCAAAATACGTTACCAGTGGAGGGTGTCTAGGTTCTTGGTGTCTTCAACAAAGAATTGGACAAAATGCACAAACAAAGTAAGAAAAGAATGAAGCAACAAAAGTGGAGATTTACTGAAAATGAAAGTACACTCCACAGAGTGGGAGTGGGCCCAAGCATAGGGGCTCAAGAGCCTAAAAATGTCAATTCTACCCAAATTGATCTACTAATTTAATGCGATTATAACGAAAATCCCAAATTTTTCATAGATATAAACAAGCTGATTTTAAAATGTTTATGCAGAGGCCAAACAATTTTGAAAAAAAAGGATAAGAAGATTCACACCACACAACTTTCTAGTAATCAAGACAGTGTGATATTAGAAGAGGGAATGACATATTGATCAATGTGATAGAATCAATAACCCGGAAATAAATCCACACAAATATAGCAAATTAATTCTTGACAAAGGTGCCAAAGCCATTCGATAAACAAAGGAGAGTCTACAACAAATGATGTTAGAATTTAAAATTCTGTATGTAGGAAAAAATAAACCTAAACAACACTTTATACAAAAATCAACTCAAAATGGATCACAGGTCTTAAGGTAAAACATAAAGTTATTAAACTTTTTTATAAGATTTATAAGAAAACATAAGAAAAAATATGTATGTCCTGTGGTTTAAAAGTTCTTAAATATTACATCAAAAGAACTTATAAAATAAAAAACTGAAAAACTGAACTTCATTAAAATTAAAATCTTTGGTTCTCTGAAAGACACTGTTCATAATATGAAGAAACAAGCTACAAACTGGAAGAAAACATTTACAAATCAAAAACCCAACAAAATACTTATAGCCACTTAACCGAAGACGATATATAATGAAAATAAACCCATATAAAACAGATGCTCAAAATCATTATCCATTAAAGAAACGTGAATTTAAATCATGATGCAATACCACTACACACCTAGAATGACTAAAATAACAAATACTAACAATACCAAGTGCTGGTCAGGATGTGGAACTACTACATACATACATTTCATACATTGCTGGTAAAACTGCAAAATGGCATGAACACTCTGGAAAACAGTGGCAATTTCTTATAAAGTTAAACACACACTTAACAAATGACCCAGCAATCCCACTCTCAGGTATTACACTAGAGGAATAAAAACTAACGTTCACACAAAAACTTGTACATGAATGTTTACAGCAGTTCTAGTCCTAATCAACACAACTGGAAAAAAAACTAAATATTCTTCAAAGAATGAATGGATAGGCCAGGCGCAGTGGCTCATGCCTGTAATCCCAGCACTTTGGGAAGCTAAGACAGGTGGACAACTAGAGGCCAGTTCAAAAGCAGCCTGGCCAACAGGGCAAAACTCTGTCTCTACTAAAAATACAAAAATCAGCCAGGCATGGTGGTGCATGCCTGTAATCCCAGCTACTCCAGAGGCTGTGGCATGAGAATCACTAGAATCTGGGAGGCAGAGGTTGCAGTGAGCCGAGATCGTGTCACTGCACTCACTGAAGCCTGGGCAACAGACCAAAACTCTGTCCTCCCCACCTTTAAAAAAAAAAGGATGAATGAATGGATAAACAGGTACATCCAACCAACAGACTACTACTTAACAATAAAAAAGAATAAACTGGTTCATGCAACAACTTGGATGAATCTCAAAGGCATTATGCTAAATAAAAGAAGCCAGTCTCAAAAGGTTACATGCTGTGTGACTTCACTTACAACATCAAAAAGATAAAACTACAGTGAAGGAAAAGAGACTAGTAGTTACCAGGGATTAGTGAGAGAAGGAAGATGCAACTACAAAGGGATAGAAAGCACAAAGGAACTTTTGGAAGCAATGAGACAACTCTATATCCTGAATGCTATAGAGGATATACAAAATCTATACTCATGGTAAAATTCATAGAACCATACACCAAAAAATATCTATTTTACTCTGTTAATTTTTTATTTTAAATTTAAAAAAATAAAAGGTAAATACCTAAGATTCAAGGGAAAGATTAGGTGAGAATATGTTTACAATTCAGTGCTTTGAACAACATCTAAAACATAGAAAGATATCATTACATATATGCAAGTTATTTTCATTAAGTAATCTGGAAAGTTAAAGATGACAGGCTACCTAACCTTATGCCATGAGCGACATATCAAACCCTGGATTACTTCCTCAATCCTCAGAGAGTGGTTTGGCTTGAGAATAAAAGAAATAAGCTTCATTTCCTTTATTCTGAGGAACTCAAGATGTATTCTGAAAATGACACCACCAGAAAACTCTAAAATACAACAAGGCAAGGGCCATCTTACTCATTATAGGTTCTATACCTGGTTTTCATTTTTCTTTTAGAATTTAAATCAGAAAAAGCTAAAAACTAAGGCTAGCATCCTATATATAAACCAACAACTATACTATCAATTTATTTTAGACAAGTCTTTTTAACAAAATGGTGCTGGAACAACTGGTTACCTACATGGAAAAAGCAAACTTTGACCCCCTGCCTTACCCCACACCCAAAAAATTACTTCAAGTTAGATCATACACCATAAAACTTCTAGAAGAAAACAGTATCTTAGAGATGCTTAAGTAAAACTTTCTCAAGGTATTAAAAAAAGCACTAAATGTAAAGGAAAAAAATTAGTGCATTAGACTTCAACAAAATTAAAATGTCTGCTTATCAGAAGACATTTGGAAAATGAAGAGGTAAGCAACAGATTGAGAGAAAATATTCATAACACATACATATGGCAAAGGACTCACATCCATAATACTGTGACATGACACATAACAAACTTTCAGTGGTAGCTGTCATGACATTGTGATGTAATTACTTTTTTATAAAGTAACTGTAAAACTCAAAAGCCTAAGTGTTCAGTGTTTATAAAGTCCGTAATAGTGTACAGTAATGTCCTAGACCTTCCATTCACTCACCTCTCACTCACTGACTCACCAAAAGCAATTTCCAGTCCTGCAAGCTCCATTCACGGTAAGTGCCCTATACAGGTGTACATATTTTTACCGTACTTTTTCTACGTTCAAATACGTTTAGATATACAAATACTTAGCATTGTGTTACAACTGCCTACAGCATTCAGTACAGTAACATGCTGTACAGGTTTGTATCTTAGAAGCAATAGGCTACAACATATAGCCTAGGCGTGGAGTAAGCAACGCATGACTGTCTGAAACAACTACAAACCAGTAATTTTTTGAAAATCAATGATCCAATTTTAAAATTAGCAAAAGACTTGAACACTTCACAAAAGAAGATACATAAATGGTCAATAAGAACATAAAAAGGCATTCAATATCACGGGTACTATATGGCTAAATAAAAGAATGGCAACATCAAATGTTGGTGAGGATGCAGAGCAACTGTAACTTTCATATATTGCTGGTAGGATTGTAAATGGTACAACCACTTTGAAAAAGTATATGTCAGTTTCTTGTAATGTTAAATACATATCCACCCTGACTTAACAATTTCACTCTTAGGTATTTACCCAACAGAAATGAAAACATGTCTCCACAAAAAAGACTTGCACAAGAATGCTCAGAGCAGCCTAATTCATAAGCCAAAAACTGGAAACCTAAATATTCATCATCATAAGAATGTATAAACAAATTGTGACAGAATAATAAATAAATTGTGATCTATTCATAAAATATATTCATTCAGAGAACACATTCATTGAATATATTCATATGACTGATATACAAAACAATATGAATGAATTACAGGACAGTATATGGAGTGAAAGATGCTCAACACAAAAGAATGCATACTGTATAATTCCATTTGAAGAGGTTAAAAAACAAGTAAAAGAAATCTATGGTAATAGAAATCAGTAAGTGGCTATCTCTGAGGAGCTGGATGGAACTGACTGGAAAGAAGCTCAAGGAAAGATTCTGTATCTTGTTTTGGTTCATGATTATATAAGTGTATATAACCATCAAAACTTGAACTCAACATTTAGGCCCACGCATTTTATTATATATAAATTATCTGATTTTTTTAAAAAATAAGCATAAAATAAAATGAACAACAATATTAACAAGAAAGAAAAAATACTTAATCAAGATTATAAAGGAACGACCCCAAAGATTATGTCTGCTCTTAAGAAATAGAGAAATAGGTGCTAATTTACTATCTAACGGAAAAAAAAGGTTACCTCTCTTTAGGAGACAGTCCCAAAAACAGAAACACAGACTTAAGGCCTAAAAGGTTCTAAAGTAACTTTTCATCCTCAAGTCCAACTCTGAGAACTTCACTTCTACCTGATGAAGAATTATATTAACCTAGTATGTGATAATATTAGGTTATACTGTATTATACATTAGGTTACATTACACATCCATATCCTTTATACCTGCCATGAGGGCGACCAGCCCACCATTTCTACAAGCCCTTTGGTGAGCAAGAGTTGTTTCTTTATAAAAATAATTTATTTTCAACCTTGGATTTAGCGGCTGAGTACTTCCTCTTGTACATGGCCTTTCTGGAATACATGGCAGGAAAAAGAAGGAGAAGGTTCTTGCAACTCTTACAAAACCAGTTGGTGGTGACAAGAACGGCGGTACCCGGGTGGTTAAACTTCGCAAAATGCCTAGATATTATTCTACTGAAGATGTGCCTCGAAAGCTGTTGAGCCACGGCAAAAAACCCTTCAGTCAGCACGTGAGAAAATTGCGAGCCAGCATTACCCCCGAGACCATTCTGATCATCCTCACTGGACGCCACAGGGGCAAGAGGGTGGTTTTCTTGAAGCAGCTGGCTAGTGGCTTGTTACTTGTGACTGGATCTCTGGTTCTCAATCGAGTTCCTCTACGAAGAACACACCAGAAATTTGTCATTGCCACCTCAACCAAAATCGGTATCAGCAATGTCAAAATCCCAAAACATCTTACTGATGCTTACTTCAAGAAGAAGAAGTTGCGGAAGCCCAGACACCAGGAAGGTGAGATCTTCGACACAGAGAAAGAGAAATACGAGATTACAGAGCAGCGCAAGATTGATCAGAAAGCTGTGGACTCACAAATTCTACCAAAAATCAAAGCTGTTCCTCAGCTCCAGGGCTACCTGCGATCTGTTTTTGCCCTGACGAATGGAATTTATCCTCACAAATTGGTGTTCTAGATGTTTTAAGAACCTCATTAAATAGCTAACTACAAAATAATAATAATAATAATAATTTAAAAATTAGTAGTCCTGCCTTACCTAAAGTAACAATTTTCAAGACTCATACATACTCTCTTTCATTTGAAAATAACTTCATTTCTAATAAAAATACAAATAAAAGCTTTTCTTAGAATATTAATAAAATCAGTTTTCCATCCCAGTTGAAATCAGGATCAAGATGCCTCTCCCTAAGTGTAAGTGCTATATAGAAGTTCAGTATTTTTCCTATGGCAGTAAGAAGCAGAAATTAACTAATTTTTACCCTCATATTCCCTTTAAGTAGTTCAAATAACAGCAACTACAGTAGATTGTTAGCTGAAAATCGAAGTTAGTAAAGTTTCAGTTGGGGGTGGTAGGAGAAGGAGGCGGCAGCAAATCATTTACAAATGGCGCCAAAGCAGGACCCGAAGCCTAAATTCCAGGACATTGAGTGAGTGCTGTGCTTTCACGAGCCTCTTCTTCAAGAAACAAAGTGTGTAAAGGTTGCCATAAAGGACAAACAAGTGAAATACTTTATACATTACAGTGGTTGGAATAAAAATTGGGATGAGTGGGTTCCAGAGAGCAGAGTACTCAAATACGAGGACACCACTTTGCAGAAACAGTGAGAACTTCAAAAAGCCAATCAAGAGCAGTATGCAGAGGGGAAGATGAGAGGGGCTGCCCCAGGAAAGAAGACATCTGGTCTCCAACAGAAAAATGTTGAAGTGAAAACAAAAAAAGAACAAACAGAAAACCCCTGGAAATGGAGACGGTGGCAGTACCAGTGAGACTCCTCAGCCTCCTCGGAAGAAAAGGGCCCGGGTAGATCCTACTGTTGAAAATGAAACATTCATGAATGGAGTTGAAGTTAAAGTAAAGATTCCTGAAGAGCTAAAACCATGGCTTGTTGATGACTGGGACTTAATTACCAGGCAAAAACAGCTCTTTTAACTTCCTGCCAAGAAGAATGTGGATTCCATTCTTGAGAATTATGCAAATTCCAAGAAATCTCGTGGAAATGTAGATAATAAGGAGTATGTGGTTAATGAAGTTCTGGCAGGGATAAAAGAATACTTCAACATAATGTTGGGCACCCAACCACTGTACAAATTTGAGAGACCACAGTATGCCAAAATTCTTGCAGATCACCCCGAGGCACCTATGTCTCAGGTGTATGGAGCACCACATCTCCTGAGATTATTTGTACGAATTGGAGCAATGTTGGCCTATATACCTCTAGATGAGAAGAGCCTTGCTTTATTATTGAATTATCTTCATGACTTTCTGAAGTACCTGGCAGAGAATTCTGCAACTTTGTTTAGTGCCAGAGATTATGAAGTGGTTCCTCCTGAGAACTATCGGAAAGCCGTGTGAGAGACGCTTTCACTCACTTATGTTTGGATCTCCGGAAACACATTTTTGTTTAGTCTATCTCTTGCGCAAACGATGTGCTTTGAAGATGTTAGTGTGTAACAACTGATGTTTGTTTTCTGTTTTATAAACAAACAAAATAAAAGGGGTAATAGCTCCTCTTTTCTTTTTTTTTTTTTTTTCATTTCAAAGTTGCTGCCAGTGTATTCAATAATGGACAACAGAGGGATATGCTGTAGAGTGTTTTACTGCCTAGTTGACAAAGCTGCTTTCCAATGTTGGTGGTTCTATTCCTTTGATACTACACACTTGTATAATACGTGTTAATGACACATGACAAAATGCTCTGATTCCTAGTGCCAAAGGTTCGATTCAGTGTATATAACTGAACACACTCATCCATTTGTGCTCCTTTTTTTTTTTTTCTATGGTGCTTAAAGTAAAGAGCCCATCCTTTGCAAATCATCCATGTTGCTACTTAGGCATTTTATCTTTGCTCAAATTGTTGAAGAATGGTGGTTTGTTTCATGGTTTTTGTATTTGTGTCTAATGTTCGTTTTAACATGATAGACGCAATGCATTGTGTAGCTAGATTTTCTGGAAAAGTCTATCTTTTAGGAATTGTTTTTCAGATCTTCAATAGATTTTTTTTTTAATTTCCAAAAAAAAAAAAGTAAAGCTTTTGCTATGACTCCCCAGCTAAAAACTGTATTTCTCCATCTCTCTAGCAGCTAAGACCATGTGACTAAGTACCAGTGGAATATGAGCAAGATGATATATGCAACTTTCACCTCACTTGTTTAAAATAAAATTATTTATCTGGACTCTCTGGACTCTCTTTTTCCCCTTCCCCACTGACTGGAAGATGAGCATGACAATGTCCTAGCCTGACCATGGAGATTAAGACAAGACCCTAAGAGGTGGCAGAGCAACATAAAGGAAGGAGCCCATGAAAGACTCAGCAGCCTAAACGTGTGACCTGTTGTTATGTGATAAATAAACTTTCTTACTTGAGCCACTATATTTGTGTCTCTTGTTAACATTAGTTTAGTCTTTATCATAACAAAGAGAGCAACAAAACTAGTTCTTGGTTTTATTTCCCTAAGTCTTTCTGATTTGTGTTTCACCCCTAATAAAACATTGTGATTTTCTCTTCTTAGTAGGTTTTCCTAAACTATATACAACTACATTGATTATCTGTGTAAAGTATGGGAAGGCATCTTTTTAATTCCATCTCAAATCTAGTTTACCTTATTGTAGTTATGTAATTTAACTGTGCCATTTGTAATAGCTATAGAAAGCCCTGTGTTCAGATAGAAGTTTCATTCATTCACTTAATAGCAATGTATTAAGTGCAAAGTTAATAACAGTGCTATAATGCTACCTAAAATAATAAGAAAAGGGATAAGACATTGTCCTTGTGCTTAAGAAACTCAGAATCTAATGAAGAAGCCAATTATATACCTAACTAAAATATAATATAAAGATAATTTAACAGTAGTACCTGGTAAGCACGATAAAATATATATACACATACATATATACATATATATTTATACATATATATATGTTTTTTTTTTGAGACAAGGTCTCACTCTGTCACCCAGGCTGGAGTACAGTGCCACAATCACAGCTCACTGCAGCCTTGAATTCCTGGGCTCAAGTGAGCCTCCCACCTCAGCTCCCTGAGTAGCTAGGAACACAGGCACACACTACCATGCCTGGCTAATTTTTTAATTTTTTGTAGAGACAGAGTCTTGCTATGTCGCCCAAACTGGTCTCAAACTCCTGGCCTCATGCAGTCCTCCCATCTTGGCTTCCCAAAGGGCTAGGATTACAGGGATGAGTCACCACACCTGGCCTATAAAATATTTTTTAAAGGACATTCTATCCAGGGATGAATGGGGAGAAAGTCATCTGAGATAGTCCAAGTCACTATTATGTCTCACTTGGATAACTGCAACAGCCTCCTATCTTCCTGCTTCCACTCTAGCTATTCCGTCAATAGCCCATAAACAAGCAAGAATAATCTTTTTTAAACATAAATTATATCATAAAATTGTCTCATGACTTGCCATTAGAATGCAATTGGAATGAAATGTAAATGTTAACAAGGTGTATAAGGCCTGATGTGATCCACACTGTTCTTACCACTCCTACCACTCTCTAGCCACCCAGTTTCCTTTCTAACAAGCACACCAAGATCTTTCCCACAACAGGGCCTTTGCTAGTTCTTCTGCCTAGAATGTGCTTCCCTCAGCATGACCAGCTCCTTCTCAACATTTATATGCTGGTTAAAATGTCACTTCTTCAGAGAGGCTTTCCCTTTAGGTATGGTAATACCTAAAACACCACCTCCACCTCCACCATCCAAAGCCCTAGTATCTCTTTGTACTATTATTCTGTTTTATTTTCTTCATGCATCACAATACTTAAAACTACCTGAAAACTATTTCACTGTGTTTTTATTTTCTATTTCCCTCTGCTAAAATTTCTTAAAGCTCCATTAAGGCAGGAGACTGATGTGTCTTGTTCACTGTATTAATCACAGTATCCAAGACAATATTTGTATGTGCTCAATAAATATTGTTAAATATGCTGGGCATGGTGGTGTGCACTTGTAGTACCAACTACTCAGGAGACTGAGGCAAGAGTATCACCTAGCCCAGGAGTTTGCGCCCAGCCTGGGGAACATGGTGAGACTCTGTCTCTGGAAAAAAAAATTATACATATCATCAAACAAAGAAAGATGACATGTAAGCTGGATTATTGGAAGGTAGTTAGGAACAGAAATTGTCAAGAGGAACAGACAGAGATGTGGAAAAGGAAATCAAACACATTTTCTCTTACCTAGAACTTTTTCACAAATTTTTTAGGATAAAGTAATAGACTATTATGGTTGGAAGATATCTTAAAGCTTTTATCTAATTTTCTCATTTTGAGACATTAATACGTTAAAACATCCCCCTGATGTTTTCCTGAAAACTTCCCTTGGTATGTAAATCACTATCTCATGAGCTAACCTATTCTAATTCAAGAAACTCTGTAATTATTAAAAGATTTTCTCATATTAATCCCAAATGTTTGCCTGTTAATTACACACATTACTCCTGATTCTGATATTAGAGGTTCTCATGAAGATAAGTTTAATCCCTATTTCACGGGGCAGACTTTCAAATATTCAAAGACATCTATAATACTCTCCTAAATTAAAAAAACAAAAAATAGGTAACATTTATTAACAATATCTGCTAGGCTCTGGGCTATATACTTTATGTGAATTACTCAATCCTAACAACTACTGTAAAATAAAATGATTATGATTGTACCTATTTTGAAAATGAGAAAATTAAGTCCGTATTAGATAACTTGCCTAAGGTCATCAAGCTGGAAAGTGCTGGAGTCGGAAATTAAACAGATGGTCCAAATCCAGAACCTATATTCTTAACTGTAAGCCCCACTCTCTAAATGACTCCTGATCTTTGTACTATTTGCACTAGGCCGCTATGTGTAAATCACCCAGATAACCATGTTAAGGCACAAAACTCGACCAATTGTCTTCCACCTAATGATGAAGGCATTATTGATTCTCAGGTATTTATAAAAACATTCATAATATAAGACTTAATAATAAATAAGAGGATATGCAATTTATGTTGCATATATATCTTTTTAGATTAATCTTTATAGATTAACGTTTGTCTACAAATACTAACCTACGTTTTCAGTTTTATGCCTATTCTTCTTCATTAAGTACATTCTACTTCATTAAGTACACACTCCAAACTATCTGATATATTTTCTATTTTCTCAACATACTCTTTATTTCAATACTCCTCTACCTTTTGTTTACTTGATTCTTCCTAAAAGGACCTTCCTCCAATACTGCAGATACTGTGTCCTTAAAAAATGGTAGTGCTGGGAGGCCGAGGCAGGCGGATCACGAGGTCAGGAGATCGAGACCATCCTGGCTAACACGGCGAAACCCCGTCTCTATCAAAAATGCAAAAGGTTAGCCGAGCGTGGTGGCGGGCGCCTGTGGTCCCAGCTACTCGGGGGGCTGAGGCAGGAGAATGGCCTGGGCCC
>NW_012117511.1:425634-446249 GCF_000951035.1 Colobus angolensis palliatus | reverse complement strand
AAAAAAAAAAAAAAAAAAATGGTAGTGCTATTGCAAGGACAGAAAACCAAACACCGCATATTCTCACTCACAGGTGGGAACTGAACAATAAGAACACTTGGACACAGCGTGAAGAACATCACAAACTGGGGCCTGTCATGGGGTGGGGGGAGGGGGGAGGGATAGCGTTAGGAGGAATACCTAATGTAAAAGACAAGTTAATGAGTGCAGCACACCAACATGGCACATGTATACATATGTAACAACCTGCACGTTGTGCACTTGTACCCTAGAACTTAAAGTATAATAAAAAAAAAAAAAGGTAGTGCTACAAGTATTTCATTTGCCTCTCCAGATCCGTTCTTCATTCTTCTCCACCCTGTTCAGTGCCCCAGGAGCCTCTGTTTATATCCAAAGCCCACCTTGCCCTCTGTCTTTGGGGTGGAGTCAACCAATGGAAGACAAGAGCAGAAGACAGAAAGACAGGAAGTGAGCCTGGAGTAGTTACTCTCCCCCACTCTACCACCCACACCTCCACCCCTGCTCTCATGTAAAATCACCTCTGGTAAGTGATGCTTCTCTGCTACCAGAGCCACAGCTTCTGTCAAGTGAACCTCTATACAGCTACTATCTGCATCTTAACAGCTCCGTATTCTGCCCTTGTATGTTTAAAGGTGATAATGGCTATCTGTTGTTGCTCATCAGATACTCATACCATGTTCTCTTAACACTTCCCACTCTTTTATAAATCATTCCTTCAAAAACTCTCCCTACTTTAGCCATTTGAGTGTGTCATCTATTTTCATTAGGACGCTCACTTTTATAGCATCATTCTTTTCCTAGGCCTTCTCTGTATTTTTTTAATATATCCTTTATATTTCTTTTCCTGCACTAAACTCCAAGTTTCTTGATGGTAAGGTATATTTTATTCATTTTTTAATCTCTAAAATAATTAATTTTGCCGATAGTACCTACTATCGGCAATGATATGTTTCAAGAATAAATGGAATGTTTCAAGAATGGAAAAAAAACTTTTTAAAATCAAAAGAATACTTCATGACTCAAGACAATCATACGAAACTTAAACTTCAGTTTCCATGAAGGTTCAAAAACAGGCAAAAACAATCTATTAGCATAAAGGTCAGAACTGTGGACATCTTAGAGACAGGCTATCAAATGGGAGAGACCATAAGGAAGCCAACTAGGGTATGAAAATGTTCTACTTTTTTATCTGAGTGGTAATTACAGAGATGTATACATAGGTAAAAATGTGTTAAGCTATATACTTGTTTTGCTCACTTTACAGTATGTACCATACACCTCACTAAAAAAGAGAAGAAAAAAATCTGTATTTAGGTGCTCACGTTGAAACAATATGGCTAACATCTCATTTATCTAGAAGTCCTTTATCAAAACGAACAAAAAAAGCTCTCTGTGGAATCAAAACAGATATTACAAAGTCCATATACTGTATCCACAAGAAAGACTTCCAGGACTTTTCATCCTTACTTTTACAGTGAATTCCAATTAGCTTGGTTAACCAGTGTCCTGACCTACCATTGATAAACAGTAATTAATTGGGAAAGGGGAGGTAAAGATTGGTAACATCTAGCAACAGGAGCAAGCAAAATAACTGTTAAAGGAAGATAAAGGCTAGGCGCCGTAGCTCATGCCTGTAATCCCAGCACTTGGGGAGACCGAGGCGAGCGGATCACGAGGTCAGAAGTTTGAGATCAGCCTGGCTATCACAGTGAAACCCTGTTTCTACTAGAAATACAAAAAAATTAGGCGAGTATGGTGGCACACACCTTTAGTCCCAGCTTCTTGGGAGGCTGAGGCAGGAGAATCGCTTGAACCCGGGAGGCGGGGTTTGCAGTGAGCCGAGACCATGCCATTGTACTCCAGCCTGGGTGACAGAGTGAGACTCTTGTCTCAAAAAAAAAGATAAAAATGTAAGAAACATCACTTAGTATACGGCAAACAGACTTTACAAGCCAGTTAGACATCCATATATCATGGCACAGTAAGACAGTGTTAAAAGTGGCAACCTTGCCTGCAGGAGTGAGATACAGGTGGGCGTGGTGGAGGCAGATGGTCAGGACAGTCCCCAGGAGCAGGGAGCCTTGTGCAAGAATGGACAGCAACAGCCAAGGCTTAATATGTGGTCTCAATGTGAGACAAACAGGCTTCCAAAACAGTTCTACTGGTTGGATCGCTGGCTTTTCATCCTTTTTGACATAGTGTTGTTTATTTTTGGGTTGTCTTTTGCCAAGACCAGTGTGCTGATATCTAAACTAATAAGCTGGTTTCTGGAATGAATTCTGAAAATGACTACAAATTATTGAATAAAGAAGACAGACAGTATTGTGCTGTAGAAAAATTTCATACCTCTAAGGGACCTTCCTTTCATTGTATACTTTCTATTCATTTGGAGAATTATTAAATGGGTAGGATATCATCCATTCACAGCTAAGTTCTTAACAGTAGACCCTTTGGTTCCTGTTTAAAATTTTTTTTCAAACATCTGATGGCTTTACAGAGGCTGATGACAAAGGTGTTTGTACTTAAAAGTTTAGTGTATTCATTAAAAAATATAATAATGTCTTTCCTTCAACATTTTAAGGGTTGACGAGGGTTTAACATAATGCAAATAATATGATGAATAATAAGGTGAGGTATTTATAAATTCAAAAGTAAATTACTCAAAAGTGAAGAAAGGATTTTGGGAGAAAGAACAAAGTGTACTTAGATTGTATAGAGGCTATAACACAAAAGATATGCAAAAAATGTAGGCCCACAATATATTTCTTGGCTCTAAGCACCAATTAAATGTTGAGCTTAAGTAGGACTCTGTTACAAAAAGATGTATCATGGTCAAAGGGTTGATACTGTCTCAGAAAAAGTAGAAACTGTCCAATACTGGAAAGCTAGCATGCATGTCGTCTTACCTGGACGTCTCCCCTTTTCTTCCTTTTAAATTCTTGAGCCCCCTGAAATAGGATTGTATGCTTCAAACCTTTTTTTTTTTTTAACTCTTGCATTAATTAAGCTTTTGGCCAAAATGTATTTATTTTTATAATGTCTGAAACTTATTTAAATACTTCAGCAAAGTCAGTGTGATATTTACCCATTCAATAGCTATTTGAGCTTTTACTATTGGCCAGGTATTATTTTGGACATGGCAGTAAACAAAACAGACAAAAATTCTTATCTTCAGGGTGCTTATATTCTCCTTTCTTGTTATTTAAATGTAAATATGTGATTTAACAAGAATTTATATTCCAAGGGTGATCAGCTAGCATATAATCAGAAAGGCCACACTCCAAAAGCAGCTATTATAAGCACTTCAGAAGCTATTCCTATTAGCCCTAAAGACTAATGTAAGGCATATTAGAAATATAAGAAATAATATAAGAATAGAAATAAGGAATAGAAAGAATAATATAAGGAATATTCTAGTATTAGAATATTAGAAGGGGCCGGGCATAGTGGCTCATGCCTGCAATTCCAGCACTCTGGGAGGCCAAGGCGGGCAGATGACTTGAGCTCAGGAGTTCAAGACCAGCGTGGGCAACATGGCAAAACCTCATCTCTACAAAATACAAAAAAAAAAATTAGCCAGGAATGGCAGCATGTGCCTATAGCCCCAGCTACTCCAGAGGCTGAGGTGGGCGGATCTCTTGATCCTGGGAGGCAGAGGTTGCAATGAGACGAGATCACGCCACTGCAATCCAGCCTGGGCAACAGGGCGAGTCCCATCTCAAAAAGAAAAAAAAAAAACAATATTAGAAGCAATAATATAAGGAATATTAGAAATAGGCTCTTGTCATTGAAATTAGTGGCATTCAATATGTGTGAACTCTTCTAAATATTTTGGGGATATTCCCTTCCCTTATAAACAGGGCATAAGATCTTGTAAACTCTACATTCTCTGTCTTCCAGAATGGCTCTTAGGGTTACAGCCAAGTCTGAAATTAATTTTGGAGGATTTTAATTGCTTAATGCTGACTATAAAGCTAACAATTACACCTTCAGGGTACTGTTGCATCTGCCTAAAGAGAACCTTTTATGGAATGTGTGGGTGAACTATTTGGGGGAACACAGAACTGGGAGATCACTCAGTTTACCAAGCAGATTGTATGAACTGCTTCTGCAGTGCTTGCTAATAATTTTGTCAAATACATGTTTACTAATTTTTAAAATGACAACCCTTACTTATCAGAGAAATATATTATTTTCATCAAGATCTATTCAGGGTAAGCAAAAATAGGGATAAACATAATAGAAATAGTCACAGCAAAAATGTGTTTAAATTAAAAAGATATTACTTGTAAAAAGATAAACTTCAGTAACCTTACAAAAATGTACTTGATGAGAACACATGAACACGCAGAGGAACAACACACACTGGAGCCTACCAGAGTGGAAGGAGGCAGAGGATGAGGAAAAATAACTAATGGGTACTAGGCTTAATACCTGGGTGGTGAAATAATCTGCACAACAAACTCCCATGACACAAGTCTACCTATGCAAACCTGCAAATGTACCCCTGAACTTAAAGAAAAGTTTTTTTAAAAAAATCACATTTCCAGAGTTTGCTAAATTATGACTAGTGTTTTACTACTATCTTCTTCCTTGGTGAACTATTAAAATTAGTAAATTTATGTTAAAAATGAAGTTCTCCCTAGAAATCAAAAGTGCAATCTAAGCACTGAAAATGTTCTATCAACACTCGTTAACTGAGAACCATTCAAACATCTCGGAATTTTTAACTCTGCAAGTCATATTTGAAAAAGTAATGTCAAAATTGTTTATAACCCTACTGCACCACTATGATCTCACCTCAAATTATCATTCCATGTCCCTCCTTTTGTTTTAGAGGTAACTCCTGCACACAATGTCCTGCATTAGTTTCCATTCTCCCAACTTGCGAAACTCTTCCAAGCTTCCCCTATAAACTGAGGCACTCACCTAAAGTAAGCTTCCCCTGCTGAAGAAGATTTTTGCTGGGTTTTGTTACATCAAGAACTTATTCCTTAGGCATCCTATTCTTCAAATTACTTTCAATGATGAAATTATGAGTATTATGTATCAACTAGGAAAAAAAAGTCCTATGAAGTGATAAAGAAAACAGTATTTACTCCAATAATTCAACTCAATAAACTATTTGATACATGCCAAGCACCACGGTTACAAAAATAAATAAGATACTGTCCCTGCATTCAAAGGACATAAAATGTAGAAACAGGAAAGGCCTATCAACCCAAATATGACAGAGAGTATTAAGTGCAACAATAAATGTACAGAAATAAATGACTCAATTTTGTTGAGAGAAAGAAACAAATGAAGAAAGGCAGAATCTAGGCTGTTTTTAAATTATGCACATTCCATGCAACTATATAGACACTATAGTTACAAGAAAGGTGGCATGCAGGGCCGGGCTCAGTGGCTCATGCCTGTAATCCTAACACTTTGGGAGGCCAAGGCAGGCGGACCACGAGGTCGGGAATTCGAGACCAGCCTGGCCAACATGGCAAAACCTCTGTCTCTACTAAAAATACAAAAATTAGCTGGGAGTGGTGGCATGTGCCTGTAATCTCAGCTACTTGGGAGGGTGAGGCAGAAGAATCCTTGAACCCAGGAGGCAGTGGTTGGAGTGAGCCGAGATACTGCCATTGCACTCCAGCTTAGGCGACAAGAGCAGGACTCCATCTCAAAAAAAAAAAAAAAAAAAAAAGACACTTTAAATGGAGGCAACAAAGACTGTTGTCTAAAAAATTAAAATGTGTTGTCTAAAAGATGTCAGAATTTCAAATAGCTTTTTCTATTACCATGTTGACAGAGCCAATGCCTTTTTCTCAATCCTATGGCTTCTATGAAAAACTGTCACTAAATAGTTTTGGATTCTCTCTACCCTTCACTTATTTATCTCCTAGGAGGAGGATAGTGACTTACCTGACTGGTAAGTTTAGACTAATGAATCATGTAAGCATAATTCTACCCCTTGCTTTTTGCTCTTGGAAGGCTACCCACTAGATGGAAGCAAAAGTTCTCCAATGCTTCTCTATGGATAGGCCC
Source organism: Colobus angolensis palliatus (assembly GCF_000951035.1). NCBI lineage: Eukaryota > Metazoa > Chordata > Mammalia > Primates > Cercopithecidae > Colobus > Colobus angolensis. Next base: position 440,192 of record NW_012117511.1, on the reverse strand, counting down.
TCCAGGCAAATAGGGAAAATGTTCCTGGTCCTATTCTGCTAATGACCAGGTAAGTCTGTTTAACTCAGGGGTTCGGTATTACAAAACAAAACTATCTACAGAATAAGCCATGCCTTCCAATAACAGTTTTATCAGGAATATAGATGGTGTTCTGATATCTCATCTGTCACTCTCTTCTCAAAATTTGGGCAGGGAATTTGGGTGTTATTTTTTGAAACCTCTCAAACACTACAATATTAATTGCACTGTCTTTTTTATTATTTAAAATAAAATCTTCACTTTTTATCTTACATTAAACTCCTAAGAGTAATGGCATTATATGATTCTTCTTCATAGGCATTATAGCTCCTAGCAGAATGCCCAGTAATGTTGCTGAAGAAATGAATTTTCAGATATTGAAGTTATTTCTATATGGTGCTTATTTTTACAACAAAACCAAATAAAAAATGACTTACGTAATGATAAACACTGGTATTTAGTAATGTGTATGTAGGTATGTTCCTCTAAAAACAAATTTTCCCATATATTAGTAAAAATTCCTATCCATATTTATTTTTGTCTGCTTTGAACCATCACCATCTAACTGGTAGAAGCTCTTCAGGAGACTTTTTCTGAAAAGTGGAATAAAGTGTTACACTGAAGCAGTAAAGCAAAGTGACTAATACTGACTAGAGTGAGGAAGAGGGTTGGAAGAGTCACTCTTTTACACACAGTTTCTCTTCTTTCTGTTTCCGTATCTTTTTTTTTTTTTTTTTTGAGACGGATTCTTGCTCTGTCGCCCGAGCTGGAGTGCAGTGGCCGGATCTCAGCTCACTGCAAGCTCCGCCTCCCGGGTTTACGCCATTCTCCTGCCTCAGCCTCACAAGTAGCTGGGACCACAGGCGCCCGCCACCTCGCCCGGTTAGCTTTTTGTATTTTTTAGTAGAGACGGGGTTTCACCGTGTTAGCCAGGACGGTCTCGATCTCCTGACCTCGTGATCCGCCCGTCTCGGCCTCCCAAAGTGCTGGGATTACAGGCTTGAGCCACCGCGCCCGGCCTGTTTCCGTATCTTTTATCTCCCTCTTACCATTCCTGGGGAGGTGCTGCATAGTTATCAACATGCTTAACAGACAGTGTGTGAAGGAAGAATTATGGGTAAAGACATTTGTTTCACTTCCCAGTGTACTTCCAACTCCAAAGTGACAAACTGGAACAAAAAGCTTATGGGACAGTAAATTATGATTGTAGCAGTTGATTTTTTTTTTTTTTCTGGAAGACCAAAGGTTCTTAATCTTTAACTCTGAAACTTTAAAGAAAATAAATCCAAATTACCACCCTTTTAATCACTTTTTAAATTACTCCTTGTATCTTTTCTTTGTTGTCCTAAAGATTGATCACTGGTTGAAAGAATTTCCCCTATATAATCCCTTATGGAAAGGATTTGCTTTTTTGCTTAATACCAGTTCCAAGAGAAGTACTGAGACAATAAAAAAGGATTGTCTCATAGACCTAAATTTCAATTAGTTTTACCATTAATTTAGAGAAACTTGGCATAAACTTAAATAATTCAAGGATGAGAATTTCAAATATTAATAATAATAGCCGTAACAACTAACCTGTTGAAACCTTGCCAGGTGCCAGACACTGTTTCAAGAACTTACAGGTTATTAACTTATTTAATCCTCACAACATTTCATATCACATTTATTTCACATCAACAAGATAGATACTGTTATTACCCCTAATTTATACACAGAGAAACTGGGGTACAGAGAAGTTAAATAACTTGTCCAACATTCTGTAAGTAGCAGAGATGACATTTAAACTCAAGTAGTCTAGCTTTACCACTGTGCAATAGTTGACTATCAGTGAAAATACCAAAGACAGTAGGAAATTGGGATTCATCTCTACCCACAGTTCTTTTCTTCACTCAAGGTTAACATGGAAATATTGTAAGAAATGACAATAAGTATAACTATAATAACAGATATCCATTGTGAACTCCAAAATGTAAATGATAAATACAAAACAGAAATGCTTAGTTCTTACACTCAGGGAGCTTACATCCCATTTAGAGATGTAAAAGATGTATCAACCATTCACATGTGAAAACTGGAACATACATTAATCAATAAAGTCAAGCTCTTTATCATTTCTCCCAAACCAGCTCATCTTCCAATGTTCACTGCATTAGCTAATGACGCCACTAAACTTTCAGTCACTAAGACTTTAAGCATTTTCATACCTCCTTTTTCCCTATCACCAGGGCTTTTCCACTCCCACTGTTCTCAGTCTCTCAAACGAAGGATTATAACGGGCTCCCTGCTCCCAATATTTTCATTCTCCGATCTACTTTTCCCATTGTCAAAAATCTCTCTAAACTAAATAAAGCAAATGTCTCTTCTCTTCTGAAAATCTTCCAACATCTTCCACTGAATAAATCAAAAAGTTTAGGATGGCATTCAGTATCTTCCATACATTACTCTCAACCAATCTTTCAGTCTTTTCCAGTAACATTCCCACACTAACTCTACACTCCTTACTTTACTAGCTTTCCATTCTGATTTCCACAACAAAGTCATGAACTTTACCAGATGGTTTACCAGTCTCAACGCCTGTCTCTACTTAATCAAGTCTTATATAATATGTCCTTCAAATGCCTCCTCTATAAAGACACTCCCCCGAAAAATTGATCACTCTTTTGCCTTCCACAATGAGGTGCTCTGACTGGAACACAGCAATTACACAATTGTGTCTCACAGTGAGCCAATCTGCACATCTGAGTCTACTAGATATAAACTCCCTAGAGATAGAACCATATCTTATAGATCTTTATATTCCCCCACAGCACCTAGCACACTGAGGTGCTCAAAAAAGGGGGCTAATAACCAAAAGGTTAATTAAGACAGTATAAGAAAAGTATATTAATGTGATAGGAATGAATTAAAGGTATAAATAATATACAAAAGGAATGCTTTCTACTGTAGGTGAATTTGGAAATAGTTATCAATTATATGTGTGTATATACGTGTATGTATATATGTAGACATAGACATTTATGTTATTAGGTATCTACAATTATAAATTTTATCTTCTTGGTGAATTCAGTCTTTTAGAATTACATAACGATCATCTTTTTCTCTAGGAAAGTGTTTTCCCAGGTTTTCTGATATTAATATTTTACCAGTTTTATTATAGTGTCTTGTATCCTTTTTCCATTCTTTTATTTTCAACCTTGATAAATTCTTATGTTTGCAAAGAGTATACAGTCAGAAAATCCAAGTGGACAATCTTTACATTCTTTTCACAAAAGTTTTTGCTTCTATATTTATTGTAATTCGTGGTGGTATCTAGATTTATTTCTATTATCTTTTTACATGCTTTAAGTATTTGTCCTGTTTGCTAGGTTTCCTTTTTTGACCTCCTTTTTTCTCTTATATTACTTATTTCTTCTCCTTTTTTCCCTCAATTCTTTTGTCACATCTATTTGTTTGGAAGCCATTCACACAATATCTATTCTTTCAGCAGTTGCACTAGCTGTGTGTGTGTATGTGTGTGTGTGTAGACAGCTATTGTGTACAAACAAGATTTAAAGTCAAACTCTTAGCTCTCCCCCTTGAAATATAACTTTTTAACATACTCTTCTAATTTCTTCTTTCCAATGTAAATGCTCTTGTTTTCTAGTACTTTAGTTCTAGCCTGTTCTGTCAGAAGGCATTGTTAATAATGTCTTACAATATAAGTGTTTGTTTTTACCTATATTTATCACTAGTATACCTTCTTGATCTCATTCATTTCTTCTGCCTGAGTATGTACTTTCAGTAGTAAAAACTCCCTCAATTTTTCCTTTTCTAAAATTGTTTTAGCTTGTACTTTTCCTAGGGAGATAGTTCTGCAGGGCACTGATTCCTAGTTTGACAGTTATTTTCTCTCAGCACCTGTCGGTTGATATTCCACTGTTTTATGGATTCCACTGTGGCTACTGATAAGTCACCTTTCAGTAAAACTGCCATTCATTCTTTTGGAGGTAATTTCTCTGTTCTGAGCTCTTTTAGTGGTTATCTTTTTCTTTAAGGTTCTGCAATTTTGCAATAACATATGGGTTTCTTTTAATTTATTCGCTTGAGATTCAGTGAGCTTTCTGGACAAAAACTTGGCATTTTTCATCAGTTCTATAAAATGCTATTTTACAGCCATTATCCTTTCAAATGTTTCTTCCTCTCCATTTTATTATCCCCTTTTCAAATTTCAATTAAGTCCAAGTTATACTTTACTTCTTATTCTCCAACTCTTCTGATCTATATGACTATTTTTGTGTGTGTTTTGGGATTTTGGGGGGTTTTTCTTGAGACAGAGTCTCACTCTGTCACTCAGGCAGCAGTACAGTAGTACAATCAGAGCTCACTGCAGCCTCGACCTCCCCAGCTCAGGAGATGCTCCCACATTAGCCTCCCAGGTAGCTGCGACTACAGGCATTCGCCACCATACCCAGCTAACATTTTGTATCTTGTAGAGACAGGTTTTGTCATGTTGCCGAGGCTGGTCTTGAACTTCCGGATTCAAGCCATCTACCCACCTCAGCCTTCCAAAGTGCTGGGATTACAGGCATGAACCGCCACACTTGGCCAGTGACAGTTTTTTTAATCACCTGTCCCCCAATCATTTTTCTTCAGGTTTCTATTTTATTTCTTTAATCATAATAAGTGCGTTTTTATATTTCTTATATAATCTGAAGCTTTGGTGGATGTGTTTTTGTTGTGTACTTTTCTTAGGTTCTTATTCATAGTGCCTTGTTTCCTTGCCTGATTTGTGGATTTTTGACTAAGCATTGCTCAATTTCCTTGGGATTTTATCTGTAGGAATTATTTGAGGCCTTGGAGAATCTGAATTTGCTTCTAACCATTGCCTTGGAGCATTACCAACTTGAGGCCAATTTAAATTTTTACTTGAGGTTTCTCAGTCTACATATGTAGCACTAATTTTAGGGGTCAAAAACTAAATGAAGACCCTGAAGATTTCACAAAAAAAAACTATTAGAACAAACAAATTCAGCAAAGCTGCAATATACAAAAATCACCTCATACAAATCAGATGCATACAGTTTTACACTATAAATAATTCAAAAAGGAAATTAAGAAAACAGTTCCATCTGCAACAGCACTGAAAAGAATTAAAATGTTCAGGAATAAACTTAACCATGGAGGTGAAAGACTCATACACTGAAAACTATGAAAACATTGCTGAAATAAATTAATATAAAAATAAATCAAAAGATTTCCCATTTTCATGGATGAGAAAACCTATTGTTGTTAAGATGCCAGTGCTACTCAAAGCAATCTATAGATTCAAGGCAATCCCTATCAAAATCCCAAAGATGATTATATTAAGTGAAATAAGCAAGCCACAAATAAATACTGTATGATTCCACTTATATGAGGTATCTAAAGTCATCAAATTCATTGAAACATAAAGTCGAATGGTGATTACCAGGGGACAGGGGAAGGTGATTCATTATTTAATGAGTATAGAGTGTTAGTTTTGCAAGATGGAAAAGATAGGCAGATCTGTTTCACAATAATGTAAATATACTTAACACTACTGAACTGCACACTTAAAAATAAAGCACAGAGTAAATTTTACAGTTTTTACTACAATAAAAAATAAACCCCAATGATGTTTTTTGCAGAAACAGAAACATTCATCTTAAAATTCATATGGAATCTCAAAGGACACTCAAACAGCCAAAATAATCTTGAAAAAGAACAAAGTTTGAGGTCTCAAACTTCATGATTTCAAAACTTACTACAAAGATACAATAATCAAAACAGTGTAGTACTGACATAAACACAGACGTATAGACCTATGACACAGAACAGACAGCCTAGAAATAAATCCTCACGTGTACTGTCAAATAATTTTCAACAAAGAAGTCAACACTTTGTTGAAAGGTTATTAAAAGAACATTTTTTTTCAACAAATGGTCTTAGAAAAACTGAATATCTACAGGCAAAAGAATAAAGTTGCACCATTACCTTACACTGTATACAAAAACAAATAAAAATGAATCAAAGACCTAAACATTAGAACTACAACTTTTAAAAAACTAGCCGGGCGACGTGGCGGGCGCCTGTAGTCCCAGCTACCCGGGAGGCTGAGGCAGGAGAATGGCGTGAACCCGGGAGGCGGGGCTTGCAGTGAGTTGAGATCCGACCATTGCACTCCAGCCTGGGCGGCAGAGCGAGACTCCGTCTCAAAAAAAAAGAACTACAACTTTTATAAAACTCCTCAAAGAAAACACAGAAGGAGAGCTTCATTACATTGAATTTGCAGTGATTTCTTTGATATGACACCAAAATCATAGGCAACAAAAGAAAAAGTAGATAAACTTCATCAAAATTGAAAACTTCTGCACATCAATGGACACTAACAATAATGGATATTAAGCCTTATTAGAAAGCCATTATAACTAAGACAGTGTGGTATTAACACAGGATGCATAAACTAAGAAATCAAATATAATAGAGCCCAGATACAGTCATATATATATTGAAATTTGATACAGGACAGAGGCAGTCCTGATGAATGGAGAAAAAACAAACTTTCCAATACATTGTGTTGGCATGACTGAATATCCATATATATATATAATGAGATTGAATCTCTACATCACAACACACATATAAATCTAAAAATTAGAAAAATGCAAACTACAATCACAAAGAAATACCATTTCATACCCACTAGACCAGCCAAACTTAAAAGTCAGTAAATAGGAAGCACTGGTTGATAAGAATGTGGATCCAGGGGCATTCTACTCAATGCCAGCAAAAATACAAATGCATCAATTTATATTCAGCATCTATTTTGAAAAACAATTCAATTTTACATAGCTTTAGTTTTCTGTTTCTACTTGCATTGGTTGAATTGTATCACCCCAAAAAAAAACATGTTGAGTCCTAATCCTCAGTACCTCAGAATGTAATCTTATTAGGAAGTAAGGTCTCTATGGGGCAAATCAGGGTGGACCCCAATCCAATATGACCTGGATCCTTAGAAAATTAGAAAATTTGGAAACAAAGACAGACAGGTACAGGGAAAGACTATGTGAACATACAGGGAGAATGCCACGTGAAGATGAACAAAGAGATCAGGGTGATGCATCTACAAGTCAAAGATCGCCAGTAAACCACCAGAAGCTAGGAGAAAGACATGGAACAGATTCTCCCTCACAGCCTTCAAAAAGAACCAGCCCTGGAGATATCTTGGACTTCCGGCCTCCAGAACTGTGAGACAATTCGTCTCTGCTATTCAAGTCACCTAGTTTGTCGAACCTTGTCATGGCAGCCCTAGCAAACTAATATGCTCCTGTAACAAATTACTGCAAATTCAAAGGCATAAAATAACACAAATGTATCTTATAGTTCTGCAGGTCAGAAGTCTGATACAGGTCTCACTAAGCTAAATCAAGATGATAGTGGGGCTTCAAAACTTTCTGGGAGCTCGAGGGAGAAAATCTACTTCCTTACCTTTTTCATCTTCTTAGAGGCTGCCTGCTTTTCTTGGCTCAGGGTCCCCTTCTTCCATCACCAAAGTTAGCAAAGACGGGTTGAGTGAGTTCCTTTCACACTGTATTACTCCAACACTGCTTCCACTGTCAAATCTTCTCTGATCTCTTCTGCCTCTCTCTTCTACTTTTTAAGGACCCTCATGATTACACTGCACCCACTCAGATAATCCTGGATAATCTCTTCATCTCAAAATCCTTAATCCCATCTCCAAAGTCCATTTTGCCACGTAAGGTAACATATTCTCAAATGTGGACATCTTTGGCCAAGATGGGCAGATCGATAGAGCCCAGGAGTTTGAGACATGCCTGGGCAACACAGCGAAACCCTTTCTCTACCAAAAAAAAAAGATACAAAAATTAGCTGGGCATGGTGTCACGCACTGCGGTCCCACCTACTCAGGAGGCTGAAGTGGGAGGACTACCTGAGCCTGCAAGGCAGAGTTTGCAGTGAGGCAAGATCACACATCACTGCACCCTAGCCTGGGCAACAGAGTGAGATGCTCTCAAAAAAAAAATACATATTGCTGAATGCAAGTTGTATGAAATTTAAGGAAGAGGTGGCCAAACAACGTACTGTGGCAGATGGAGGAGGAGAAATCTGTAAAGTTATCTGCCAGGTAAATCAATGACAGAAGGAAAGATCTTGGTTGTAAAATAAAATAAATAAATAAATAAATAAAAAACAGTGGGAGATACACTCTTCTGCCCCAAGTTCTAAGAACAGGCTTATAACAACAACCTAAATAAGCGCAGATCAGCTTGTAAATAACAACGTGAACAACAACTCAATGTTATAAACTGTCAGGAACCACCCACAGACAGAACCCAGTTCTCCCAAAGTGTTGTTTACAGTTAAAAGTTTTTCAGTTTCTTTTGTTTAAATTGAAAGCCTTTAAGCGAAAAGCAGGCAACAGCCAGTTCACTTCCATTCTTCCTACTCTCCTTTTGACCCTCCCCTCTGTCTTCAACATATAAAATAAATGTTATGTAAGTACATGAGTTTGAGACCAGCTGCATCCTTACAAATTACTCTGAAATAACTGTATCAGAAGTTTGTCATCAAGGTCATTATAAACTATGCGATTTTCATGAGTCCCTCTTAACTGACTCTCTCTAGCTTCTCGCCTACCTCCTTTAACCTCCTTTAACCAGAGACACTGCCATTTTTCATATAATTAGAGATACCTGGCAAAATTAAGTACAGCCTTGGAAAGCTATGATGGGAAGTATATATTCTCCTTGTGGAAAGTAAAAGTGGATTAGGAGTAAAGACCTAGGTTCTAGTCTCTGTTTTCCAAATATCTCACAGAATAACCCTGAGCCGGTATTTTTCTCTCTCTAGAGTTCAATTTATTTTCCTTGTACAACATATAATGAGCAGATTACAATTAGATAAACTCTGAACCTGTCCTATATTTTATATGTCTATACAAACATTTATACTGAAATAGGCTTTTTCGGCAAGTATAAATTCTTGCTTTGGATGAGGTGCAGAAGGCAGAAGAGTGTGCTAGGGAAATAAGCTGACTTGGTAATTGAAAGGGAAAAGAGAAAGAATGAGAGAAGGGCCTGCCACTGAGGAGCATAGTCTGACAACAATGAAAAACAAACTTTATGGTTTTACTTATGCTTATCTTCTACTAAGTGTATAAAAACAAATTATGGAGATGTGACTATCTAATGCACTATAATGAAAATACCCATCAGCACTGCTTCACATGGTTTGTCAACTCTTATTTTTAAATATGGCCCATTCTGCTATAATGGAGTTTTGTTCTCAACTTATATATAAATTTGAGTATCAGTGTACTGTCTAAAGTCTTCCTGATCTTATTTGTTCCTTAAAGGAGATTTCAACAAGTGGAGATGGTAGAATCAAAAGAGAAAAATCCACAACAATGTCAATAACAAGAAGCAGCACAGCTAGAATGTATGTGGGGAGTGAGTGTCCCATTAATAATAAAATGCTTTTTTAAAAAATAAAACAAAAGATGGCAAAGAGCAGATTATGAAGGACTTTGCCAGCAAGGGTCAAGGGCATGAACAGTACCCTGTGGACAATGAAAAACCATAAGAGATTTTTAAAACAGAGCGGGTGACTCTATCAAATCTGTGTTTTTGAAAAATAACCCTCACGGCAGAGTACATACTATATTTACAAAATAAAGTATACAATTATTATGTAGGCTGATATTTTACCACAAAATAGTAACATGAAATTGGAATAAAACGCTCATTCATTGAAGCCATAAAATAAATTTCACAAATACTACAGTATTCTTAAAGAAATTAACAGGGGATTATGCCTTGCAAATTTCTTAGGTGAGTAAATAATCACACTTTTAAAAAACTCTCTTTCTTAAGTTCTCACACTACACATATATACCTTTTTCAAATAAAATTAACACTTTAAGTAATATTTATGGGCATTAGGGCCACGGAATTTTTAAGTATTTACCTAACCATTTAGCAAGCACTTAGCATTAAAGGTATAGAAAAATATCTCACACACTAACTTATGCCTTTGAAAACCTTGTATTTACCTACTCAAACACAAAGTGATCTCATTGAAAAGCTGAAAACTGCACTGTAGAATATGCAATTAAAATGGCATAGAAATGTAGCTTGTTCAATTCTGCTCAAAGCTTCTATGCAGACGACTAATTTTTTTTAACTTCCTATTAGTTTCTGCTGATTCTTGGCAGATAAGACTACAAACTCAGTGCTTCTTTCCATTAACCCACCAAAGCAGAACACCATCAACAGTAACTAGATTTGGGTTTCAAATCTCTAAATGCTTTGCCAAAAAAAAAAACCCTTAGTTAAGAACTGAACTGACACATATAGCATTTAAATCAAATATTATAAATCTAATTATAAAATCAAATGTTTTACAAACATGCAATTATTTTTCAACACAGTAATATAACATCCCAAAAGTTAAAAATTCCTTTAACTCTATTATTCTACAATTAAAAACATTTCTATTAACAGACGTTTAAGTGACTTTCAAAGAGGTTAATAAAAATGTTAAAATTCTTAAGGAAATGAAAATGTGATAATTTTATTACCATCCTAAAAATGAACCCCCATATACTTTTTTAAAGTTCTATCCAAAACATACAGGATATTTGCTCATCTTTTCCAATTACTATACTTGGAAAGCATAGGTTAGTAAGGTCAACATTCAACATTTAAGTAAAACTGCAAGAATTACTGGTTTGTGACATTTTATTTATAGTTTTATTTCTACCTTACCAAAGTGTAAACTAAAAGAATTTAATTTTAGAAATGGAAGGTATTATATAATTTAATTTTAGAATTAGAAGGTATTACAGAATTCATCTACTAGAATCCCTCAATTTGACAGGATACTAAGATTCAGAAAGGTTCACTGACTTTTCCAAAATTAAACAGTTAAGCCAAAACTCCTCAATCCTCTGCCTATGAATCCAGGACATTTTCCCCTATTACAGGTCCTATCTAAAATCTTTTCATCTTCCTTTACTTTCTGAAACAAGAAAGTGTTTTTACCACTGTCATATACAACACTTTGAAAATCAGAAAAATCTCCTGATCTTTTACTTCCATAAAAGTACTGATTTCCTCTCAAAATATTTAACATAATATATATGCAAACAAAAAGCACAAATTCACTGTTAGACTTCAGGAACAAGCAAAAATAAAAATTCTTGTTATGACAGTATCTGCTAAGTTAAAAATACCCTTTTCTAGCAATGTCAAAATAGAATTATTTTGTAGACACTGAATATTAGGTAGGCATGTATAAACGCTGAACTATTCACATATACTTAAAGTGTGCAAAAATGTTCCTATTAAAAGTAGAATGTGAATAAGGATTTTCTACACTAAGAAAATACACCCTTTTTAGAAGCACAAATTGTATTTTCCTCTAATATAAACAATAATTGAAGCTACCTGGTACTTAACACTGCACCTAAAGGTTGGAAAAGGTTGCTGTGATGGAAAGAGCACCACACAAGGATTAAGAAATCTAGAAATTTTCCACTTACAAAAGGACAGACAGAATTACCACCAACAACAAATTACAATTAAAATATGTTAAACTGTAACTGTTAAGTTCAGGAAAATTGCCCACAAAAGTGATGAAACTGCTAAAACAATTTTCCAGTGTTAAAAAATGCAATGTGTTCACATTTGGTCAAAATTCAAATATTAATTCCATTCTATGAAAATAGTTGACACTACTTTGTTCCATAATAAATCCTCTCAAAACAATTTTTCTTCCAACACACATTTTCCTAAAGTACTGTCTATTACCACTGGTAGTAAACTGAGAAAACGAAAGGTATAACAAAACTTGTTCAAGAGGTTGACCACAGAAGTGGCCTCTGAAGCCAATTCAAGAAGCAAAGTATTGTGTCATTGGAACACTACAGATCAGTGTTCAACATGTCATAAAATCAATGTAGTAGCTTAGAAAATATTTCGAAGAGAAGACAGACAAGAAGTGAAGGAAGAGAACAGAAAAGAAGAGAGAAGAATGCATCAAATGCATTAAGGACAAGAAACTTTTGTCTCCAACATATTGGCTCCCAGTGTAAAGCATATCACTAATCCAAAACTTCTGAAAACCTATGGTTACGCTCTTACTCTCCTACTGAAAACCACTATACTTACCAGTTAGTTGTGCAGAACACAGCATTGAAAACTGAAAAATCTAATCAAATCCCGGAACTACCACTTACTAGACATGTGAAGTTGCATTACCTCTATAAGCCTAGATTTCTCATCTCTAGAGGTTAATGGCACCAGCCAAACACCGTTCTTGTGAGGATTTGAGACAGTATGTGTAAAATGTTTTGTACTTCATAAATCCTCAATAATAGTAGCTATACTTATTGAGTTTCTTGTTGATGTAGAACAGGTAGGTTTTCCAATACTATATACAGATGTAATCTCATTTGCTGATGATTTCAATCCCTTTAAAAAAACAAAACTATGTAAACCTATGGGGAAAAAATAGGTTTTTTTCTATTGGCATCTTTCCAGGAATTACCAAGTTTAAAGTTTAAACTGTTAAAACATTCTCCTAATTATGCAACAAATACAAAGAACACTGAATTAGTCCGTAAAAAATTATATTCACCTATACTGCTGTCTTTTCATTTAAATTACTCTCATTTGCAAAGCTCATCACTGTTCTTCTAACGATAAAATCTCAGATTTTTCCTCATGATTTTCAATAACGAAACCACACTGATTAAAACTCACAGATGTATCCTCTCATTCTAAAGGCTGTATGTTATCTTTGGGCAGGCATCATTATAACAGCAAACAGATAAATGGCGGCAAAAAGACACACAGCAGAGTATGCCAAAAGCAGGAGTAGTCAATCTATTCAACCACAAATGATTCACCTCATTCTTCTGCGAACTCATCTATTGCATATACAATCCTTAAAAAGTGTCATGTGATTAGCGGGCTATTTGATTTCTATTCAATGACAAAAGGTACTTGCTTCTGCATTTTTAAAAGGCTTCCTGTATTTTAAGAATCTTTTCCAGAATAAAACATTGTTTCCTCCCCCTCCCCCCCACACCCTTTTTCCACTCTGAAAGTTAACATGCTTTCAAAAAAGCGAACTCAACTCGGAAACTGCAGCGGTAAACCCGAACCCTCTCACATCCCAGACCTCGCTTTCCAGCCAACATACCTGTTCTCTCGAAATACAAGGCAACGAAGGTCTCCTGAAAATTTTGTAACTGCCATAGTAACTGGCTGCAGTTTCTCCTAGCGACACGCAGCTGGACCTCCTCCGGGGTCGGATCACAGGCACTTTTTCTTCGGCTGCACTGGACAGCCGAGGATGAAGAGGCGCTTCCCTGATTTGAAAGAAGTGATCCAACGCCAGGGCCAGCAGGCAGCCAGCGCCCCCCACCAGGCCGGAGAGCAGCGGCCTGAGGGCGGAGGGCAGCGACCCGAGGCTAGTGAAGGAGACCCACCAGACGAAGCTGGCCAGGAGCAGCACCAGGATGCAGTGCCGGAGCCGCAGAGGGTGCGCGAGCGTCAGCAGCAGCCCCACGCAGCTCAGCACCAGCAGCAACCTGCCCGCCGCCGCCTCCGGGGGCGTGTGCGTGGCCGGGGACCCTGCGCCGCCATCCCCCCAAGGCCAGGACCACCACTGCCACACCAAGAAGTCCCCCAGGTAACAGCAGGCGGGCAGCGCCAGCAGCCACCAGGAGCAGCCGCTCCGACCCGGGCCGGGTCCCCGCTTGGTCCGGGTGAGGAAGCAGGTGAGGAAGAAGAAGGCACAGGCGATGCTAAAGAGGGGGCTGAGGCTGTGCGAACACACGCTCAGCAGCGTCCGCAGCCAGGCGGCCCCGGCAGCCCAGCTCTCGGGTTCCGCGCCCAGCAGCAGGGCGAGGACAAAGGCAGCCAAGGCGCCCAGCAAGAGGCGCGCCCGGCAGAAGGGGGAGCCGCGCCGCGGCTGCTGGGGGGAGGCCGGCGGCGGCCGCAGCTCCACGTTGCAGAGGCGGCAGAGGTGGAAAAAGAAGCCGCGCGGAGGGTCCTGCCGCAAGGGGCTCACGCAACTCTTCACGTAGCCGTTCCTCAGACTCTCGGGGGGCGAGCCGGCCCCATCCGGGTGCTGCAAGGACCGCATGGCTTTGGCGTCTCGCTCGTCCCTCCTCATGGTTGAGGCCAGGGGTGGCCACGGGACTCAGCACACCCCGCTCCTACCGTAGCGGCCGCTCGCGTTCCCAGACCCCAGCCCCTGCGTTCGGGGCGTCCCCCGACTCACAACCCGTCAGGGCTGCGCCCGCCGCCACGGCCCTGAGTCCCCACCGCGCGGACTGAGGAGCGGCGGAGTCCGGGACATGCTGGCTGAGGAGAGGGGCAGAAGGGGCTTCTCTCCAGGACCAGTTTGGCTGCCGCCTCCTTTTCCCTTGGGCACCTCTCGGGACTGGAGACTCGGTGTCGCCTCCCAGCTCCGCTGGCTGCAACAGTTACCTCACGGCCCCAGCCTGG
>NW_012117511.1:413303-425444 GCF_000951035.1 Colobus angolensis palliatus | reverse complement strand
GAGACCGGCCGGGACTAAGAGAGAAGGACGAGGTCTTCTTCGGATGGGAGGAGCAAGCCCGCCATCCTGGGACCCCAGGCGTGCAGGTTCTCTTTGAGGGTAAGTCACAGACACCCAGCCAGAATCCCACAGGTCACTACTGGGGTCGTCGGGAAAGAGGGCGTTTGTGGTCCCCAAGGGGTGTGCTTAGTGGGGATGGTGAGCTAAGGGTGGGAGGGGCGGGGCGCAGTCTCTGACCTCAGCCCCATTCAGGGTGAGTCCTCAGACTGTGACCAAATGAAGGCCAGCCAACACCAAGGCCATGGCGAAGAAACTCTAATCACTGTGGCTAGATCTGGCCTCCAGAGCAACGTGGATTCTTGGGCCACGCAGCAGACCCAGGATCCTTGCAGTGGCTCTTAGAGAGGAACGTGTACGTGGAGTGCACTCTGGGAGCACTCCACGTGCACGTTCTTGAGGGTTGCTCAAGAACCATCCTCACAGACAAGGAACCAACGTCTCGCCTTCCATTTTTCACCCTTGCCGTATATATCTACTGGTTCACATCCTGTATCCCCTTCCACACAGCACAAATTTGCTGTCGCAATTGGTCTTTGCGAATTGAAGGCTTTTTCACTGTACCATGTTCCAGATGGGGGAGCCGGGAAAACTAGGAATCCTCTCCAAGACCACTCCCCAGTTTGGATCAGCTGGCCTTGAAGGAAGCCGAGTAAGATGCTATTTGTGAAGTACTGGTGAAACCAGCAACATTAGGAAACACAGACTTGAAAGTGAGAAGAAAAGAACTTTGCTACACCAAAGAAACTGCTCTGGAATCTAACCAATCATAACCGCCTTGGAGAGTGAACTGTGTTTCTCTCCCTAAGCTGTCACTTCAACCTCATGACCGGACTGCATTTCTCAACGAGCTAATTTCACATTTTTCCAGAGAGATGAGAAACCTTGCTGTGTGGTAAATCCCACAAACAGGCCCATTTTTCACCAATTAATCTCTGCCCACAGCCATGACCTAAAACAGACCCATTTTCGTATATGGTCGTAGTTCACATGCATACCAAAGTCACTGAGAAATTAGCACAAGAATTTAACCAAAATGAAAAAGTTCCAGAATTCCCTTTCCTTTGCTTTTCCTTTTCTAATGGATTACCCAAATGCTTGTCCTAAAAGATAAAAATTCAAAAGGTCTTTTTATCCCCATGACAATTAAAAGAAAAAAATGTTCATTTCAGCAAAACTCAGGAAATACATTTTTTATATGATGTGCATAGAACTCATTACCACCAGTTGAAGATTAAAGTAAAAAACGATACATTTTGAGTTTGTACAGAAGGGCATGACAAAACTAGCACCAGCATTATTGAAATTCCCGTTATAAATTCCGTAGGAAATAATAAATTGATTTGGAAATTAGAACAAATTCAGATTAAAAGGTGTGTGTGTGTGTGCTTGTGCGTGTGTGTGCATTTAATCTGAAGTTGTCATCTAAGGTAGGATTGGCATATGGTCAATAACGGTAGGGGAGTAGAAATCCAGTTTTGTGAGTTTTTGTCTGGGCCTAGCCATTCATACCCTGACATTAAGCAATCCTATAACTCTTACTGGCCTTGTTCTTCTCAAATGTAAAATGAAGCAATTAATTTAGATAACCTTTGAAATCCCTTCTAGTCTTAAAAAGCTCTGATTTCTGTATGCCAAAGATACATAGGCATCCTTAAGACTCACCTTTCAGGTTGCCAATAGTATAATAAGAGTAAGAGCCAAGAGCAAACTTTTATATTATTTATACTACCAAACTAAACCAAACTCTCAGTGTTGACAAGTAAAAATAAAGAGATTGTATCAAAAGACTGTTTTCTGAAAAATCCAAAGCTCTCTTCACAAAATTGTCTTCTCAATTCTCTAGCCTTCTTTTAGCTGTCATTCAGGTTTTTATAAGGCTGCAAGCCCAACTCTCAATAACCCATAGTCGGAGTGCATCCCTCTAAAGGCCAACCTAGCACCTGAGAGATTTCTAAAATAAAATGTAAGGACGTGACCAAAGACTATCAGAAGTTTACTTAACTAAAAATATGCACAAAAAGAATGAGCTAGCTATGTTTATAGCAACTCCCTCCTCTGTTTACAGTCTTTGTCAAAGATTATTACTAGGCCGCATTTCTTAGAGGTCAAATTATTTAATTATTCCCTTGCCAAACTTAAACAACCAATAAAATACTTAGTTCTTTAGGTTCAAGAATTTATGACCATTATCTGTCATGAAAAAAAAACTAAAGTCACAGTATGCCTTTGACTTTTCCCAGCGCTCTACCCCAGCCTCATTTTACCTGACTTTGCCTTCCCTCACATCTTTTTTTTCTTTTTTAATTATTATTATACTTTAAGTTCTGGGATACATGTGCAGAACGTGCAGATTTATTACATAGGTATACACGTGCCATGGTGGTTTGCTAACGTCATCTACATTAGGTGCCTTACCTCACGTTTTGACCCATGATCTCTCCACTTCTTAATGAATCTCTCCCCTCTCCTGGTTTACCATGACATGGGATCCTGGGTCTTACCACCCCACTCCCAAGTCATTTTAGGACAATGCAAGCCCCTGTGTGTTTCTTTTTTTCTAATTTCTCAGGATAAAGTGGTCTGACACATTTTAAATATCAAAGAAACTCAGAAATAGGCAGTAAATTAACCAGTATCATTGAGATTCCACATTTATAAAACTAGAGTCATCCCTGAAGATAACATGCAAAACCTTATAAGGTTTTTCAAAGAATTAAATAATTAACATGTACAACCTTATATTTAAAAGTAAAAATGGACAAGCTTTTCTCTAGCATAAAAAAGGATCATTGTTTTCCGTGTGCAGTGGCAACTCTGTTGCCTAAGTATGTTAACAATACCTGTGTTCCTTCCAGCTAATACTCATCTCAGAATCTGAGCCTCATTTTGACTCACTCTTTTAGTTCCTTTCAACAAGTAGCTATTTAGTTCCCACTATACGCCGGAGCTTTCTACTAAATGCTATTTAAGAGATAGAACCTCTGCACATAGACTATTAAATAGCACAAAAGAATAAATATGTGATTAAGAACTGTTGAGAACGGCCGGGCGCGGTTGCTCAAGCCTGTAATCCCAGCACTTTGGGAGGCCGAGACGGGCGGATCACAAGGTCAGAAGTTCGAGACCATCCTGGCTAATACGGTGAAACCCCGTCTCTACTAAAAAAAATACAAGAAACTAGCCGTCTCTACTAAAAAAATGCAAGAAACTAGCCGGGCGTGGTGGCGGGTACCTGTAGTCCCAGCTACTTGGGAGGCTGAGGCAGGGCGTAAACCCCAGAGGCAGAGCTTGCAGTGAGCTGAGATACGGCCACTGCATCCAGCCTGGGCGACAGAGCGAGACTCCGTCTCAAAAAAAAAAAAAAAGAACTGTTGGGAACAATGTATTAGGACTATTAAAAAAAGAAAATCATTTTCTTCTAGGGTGCCCCCACTGTGTAGTTGTCTCAGCTTTTTCTCACAGTTTCTCATTCTTGTAATTCCTTTTCTGTCTCTTACAGTCTTCCTTCTTTCTCTCCCCAGCATCTGTCCAGATGGCTGTCTTCTGATCTCTCTCCTCTTTCCCCTGACCTCTCTCTTTCATATCTGCATTATATTCCCTAACTTCTTTTACTTCTTCAGTTTTCCTACATACCATCCCCCCTCCACCAGCATTTAATCTGTCTCCATTAATGAATGCATTCATTCATTCAGTATTTATTATGTGCCTGGTGTGCTAGATGACAAAGACATAATGGTGAAGATGTGGTTCCTTAATCATGAGAGCAAGACAGTAAGAAGACTATTACAGCCCATTGTAACAGGAGCTGTGATACAGAGGTAATAATCCTCAGTGTACTCTGCGATCTCAGGAACCCAGACTACAGTAGGAGTAGCAGGTAAGGAGTAATTCTCTGCAGGACTCAGAGAAACTGATTTCTAGGCTTGATATTAAAAGGTAAATGGAAGTTACCTAAGTAAAGTAAGGAGAAAAAATAATCTGGGCAAAGGAAGCAAGCAGTGCAAAAATCTAGAGCAATGCAACTATAGTGCATTTGGATAACTCAAGTATCCTATGGCTTAAGTGTGAGGTATGATGGGACTACAGAGATGGTGTGGCCCTACTAATGGAACTGGAGTTTGTTACCATTTGTTACATAAAGGTTTATATTCTTTTATCATATTTGCTTATTTACATGGCTACCTCTGCAATATATTCTTCAAACAAGAATTCTCTCTTATTCAGTCTTAGCTCAATCTTCATGCCTAACCCAGTACTTAACCTATAGCAAGTCCTCAGAATTTTTCAAGTGTGTTGATACTTCTCAAAACTATTTTAATAAATCAGACTTTAACTGTACTTCCTTTGATTTTTAGCTTTATTAGTCAATAACTTTTAATAGAAAACTCAGAATATAATAGAAAAAAACTTTTCATATTGTAATTTTAAAATATTTTTAACATTAATTTGCACCAGATCACTAAAAGAACCCTTTTTCCTAGATTTACAAAAACAAAATTACACATATGTTTATGTTGTATTTCACTTTCAACATAAAATAAGTGTTTCAGAGATGTGTGGGTCATTTAACTCAAGTGACAGTACCTGGATTATTTGGCTGTGAAAGCATATATTCTAGTACTTTAAGAATTTTCCTCTTTCCATTTCAAGTTTTCAGAGCAACAATTGTATCTCTGACACAAATTTACTATTATAC
The DNA here is from genome assembly GCF_000951035.1 of Colobus angolensis palliatus. Taxonomy (NCBI): domain Eukaryota; kingdom Metazoa; phylum Chordata; class Mammalia; order Primates; family Cercopithecidae; genus Colobus; species Colobus angolensis. The sequence goes on along the minus strand of NW_012117511.1, from coordinate 420,688 downwards.
TTTTAAAATATAACAATTGGTCAAAGTATTAAATCTATAACGATTACCCTAAAAATTTCCTGAATTTTTTGTTCTAAATCTAAAACCTGAACCTTGAACAATAAACAGCAATGCAGACTCTTTCCAAGTTTTCTTGTTCCCTCCCTAGACAAGCAGGAGTTTCTTCAGCTCTGGCTATCCCAGCAGATCTGAAGGATCACAGCCACGATGGTGGCAGACTACCATTGACATTGAACTTGTGGTTAATTGTGGAGTTCTGCCACAAAACCACCTCACTACCACAAACTGGATACTTGCCCAGGAAAGTGACAAACTGCCAGGCCAAGCAATCTACAGGAGGCAGCAAAAGCAAACTGCCTTTTCCCCCAGAAAGCAGTCATTTCTGGATTCCAAATGGAGCCAACAAGCAGAGCGCACCAAAAAATAGATAGATAGATAGATAGATAGATAGATAGATAGATAGATAGATAGATAGATAGATAGATGATAGATAGATAGATAGGTGATAGATAGATAGATAGATGGATGTATATAGATATATGTGTGTGTGTGTGTGTTTCTCCAGTAAGCCTACTTAAAATGTATTCATGCAGTTTTGCAAGAAGAGCTCAAAAGGATTCATCTAGTTCATTTGCATCATCGAAAAGTTTGCAACTGTTCTTTTCATTAAAAAATTTTTAATAAGTATGGAATTGGAAATAAATTATAGTTATATTACTATTAACTGCTAAGTGAAACACCTACATATTATCATTGCAAATAGGAGTAAATAATGTGACTTTGTGTGTGTTACTAAGCTGCGCACAGCAGCCCAGCAGCTCTGGGAACTTCATATGAAAGGCCAGGCAGCATGACGTGAAGGAAGGAAACCTTAGGGTCATTCTGATCTAGTTACCATTTGTAGCTACATGACCTGGGAGGTTACTTAAAGTCTCATGTTACCTACCTCATCTGTGAAATGGGGATAACAATGTCTACCTCTTAAAGAGTTACTATGAACTAAATTAAATTACAATGTGTAAGGTAACTAACAATGAGTAGATGCTTAGTAAATGTAAATTAGTTTATTTATCTCACATCTATCCTTTTCCTTACCCTCCCACATCCCTTCAGGACTTCATAGGATTCTGAGTTTCTCCAAGGAGACCTCCAGATGATATTGTCTGTTCGACTCTTTTTAAGCCTTACTTTCAATATTATTTTATTCAACTAAGTCTGCCTTCTTACTACACAATCAAGTAGAGAAATTAGCTCCCTTTCATCAAACAGTAAATGCTTCAGAGATGTTAATGCCTCGTTCTAATTACTATAAATGCAGAAATGTTTTATATGTTAAATTTTAAGGAATGCATACATAATATTATCTTAATTTTATGGCCCTACATATCTTAGATCTCATTCTGCAGAAAAGATGTTGATTTAGGGCCTATGTGTTGTAACCTGGAGAAACAGAAAAAAAAAAAAAAGCCGTAACCAATTTCATTCATATTAGCATTAAACATAGGGAAGACAAGAAAAGATTTATGTTTGCAAACTTGTATTCATTTATTCAGCATGTGCTTGACACTACTCAGATACTAAAGGTACAAATATGAATAAAAGTCCCTGCCCTCAGTTTGGTAAAAGAGAAAATAAGTAAACAAATGCAGTACAGTACAAAATGCTCTAACAGAGTTCTTACCAGGTACAGTAATAGGACATGGAGTAGTTCACAGATGAAGAGGTACTAACCTAGGTATTGAAGAATAGGAGCTTCCCAGGTGGACAAGGAGGAGGAAGAGTATTCCATACAAAGAATAGTATTGCAAAGCCATTGAAGCATGAGACATCATGGGCATTTCTGGAACTGTAAAGAGATTGGTATGATTTGTGGGGGAGGGAAGATGGAAATAAGCCAAATCATGGGAAGCCCTAAAGGCCATTCTGAGAAATCTGGACTTTATTCTGTAGGTGGTAAGAAACTGTTAAAAGTTTTAAAGGAGAGAGAAGCCTTGATCAATTTTTATTGTATTTAATTGCAATTTAATTATTTTTCAAAACCCAATGCTGGTATTGAATGAAGGTTAATTTGAAAGAATGTAAGACCAAAGCTAGGAAAATCATTTAAGAAACCATTATAGTTGACCAAATGAAAGATAAAGTTCTGTAAGGCAATGGCAGTAGCAGTACCATTTGGGAAGGAAGAATTAATTGAATTAATAACAGCTATAAAACTTTCTTATCAATTCCATAGAATTGGAATGTGGGGAGAAGGAGACTGTGAAGAGGATTCCCCAGGTCTAGCCTAGGTGACTGGAATATCTTGAAACCATTGAGCAGGATAAGAAGTACTAGAGGAATAATTGAGAGTAAACATTATGGATTTCCTTTTGAACAGATTGAATCCAAGTGGGAATGTTTCTTGGCCATTGGATGTATAAGTCTGAAGCTCAAGAAAACAATCTGGGCTAGGGGTATAGATTGGAAGCCTGTATTATATATGGAGAAGGAGAACCCTGGGAGAAAAAGAGATATCCCCTATGAGTATATAGTGTGAGAAGAGAAGAGGATTTATTTTTGAACTCGAGACTACCAACATGTAAGGGACGAGGAACTAAAGAATTGCTCAAAAGAATGACTGAAAAGGAAGTAGCAAAGCTAGAAAGAGAATCAGACAGGAGTGGTGTCACAAACCAAAATGAGGAAGTTTCCAGAAGGGGGACAAAAAAACATAAAATACCACATTCTAAAAAGATGAGGAGAGGAAAGTAACCACGGGTGTCAATGAAACCTGACAATGACAAGTTTCATTGTCAACCTTATGTGGAACAGTTGCCATAGTTGGGGCAGAAGCCAGATTGCAGTGGATTGAGGAATGAATTAATACTTATTTTGACCTTAAGAAAAGAAAATTTCATTCTAGAAAGTTTGGCCAGGAAAAAGCTTTGCTTTTAGTTTCATCATTATTTTGTTAGTTTTAGTGTAAAAAGAAAATTTGAATAGTTTATTGCTACAATATAAAGTACACATACACCAACTTTTCTCCTGTGTAAAAAAAAAAAATACGTTTAAAATAACGGATTCACCTTAATGGTATGCTAACTACAGTCTTCCCTACATTTCTAGAAATAGATATGATAAACCAACACTTATTTTGTATTCACAGTGGTATCCTACAAATAAAAGAGTAAAAAATATGACAGTGAGGCTACAGATTCTATATAATACAGAAACAAATATAAATGTCTAGCATAGCTGCTAGAGGTTAAAATAACTAAACAGTTATTATCTGGCTTCAATGAGTCATACAGTCTTATTCTGATTCTGTTTTTCGTGTACCCCTTTGAAGTCAGTGAGAAAGTTCCCTTTTGAAAAGATTCAGAGGGTAAGATCATTGAAATGATCTTGTTCAACATTCTTTGTTTAAAATCACTATATTTTTACCAGCTCCAGAAATAATAAACAAACAACTAGATCTACTAATGAAAAGCAAAATAAAGACTTGTACATTTACAGAATTTGTTTAATGTCTAGTCAGATAATTCAGACAAAAGCAACAGTATTTTATGTCATTTTCCTGCTAAATAACCAGGATTAACTGCAGCGCTCCAGTTCTTAACCTAACATCAATTCACTAGAATTATGCTTGGACTGTTCCCAGTGACAATTCTGTAGCATGGTTTGGTGCTTTGGTAACTATATTAAATATAAGTGCAAACTGTGAAAAATAACAAGAACCCTTATATAAATTCAAGGTTTTAATACTATATTTTGGGATGTGTAATCATGTTTGAAAGGATGACTAACATCCACTCTAACATGAACAACAGTTTAAACAAATCAAAACTATGGCTCTTTAACCAGTGAACTTCATGGCTATGGCTGATTTTATTCCTTAGAGACCCTCCTTTTTACAGGTGAAACGGTTTACATCAGATTTCCTCTCATTATAGCCTCTCAAATGTTGTCCAGACCAGCAAACCACTCTCTTTAAACAAATACCAGCCAACCAGGAAACCATGAGGTTTTATTGTGCTATAAAATAGACCAGACATTTCTAAACCTTCATAGGAATGAACCTGACTAAATCTTTACTAAAAATGGTTTCAAAATAAACTGTGGGCTCCAAGTTTCTCTAACAATCAAAATTCCTTCATCAATCTCACTCTCAAACTTTTTACTCTTCCAGAGTTACACATTGCAGGAAGTTTCTCTGGCCACATGTTCATAATAATAACTAAAGGCTCCACTTCTGTTTACTTACTGGGATATAAGAATGAAGGTATATATTAGCTTTATTCCCTGCATACACATTCACATTTGTCAAAATTCTGTTTCAAATTTTCTGGTATACTACCAGCCCCTAAAACATGAGCTACTACTTCTTGTATCATGGGCATAGAAAGCCTGAATTTTGGCTAGGCACAGTGGCTCATGCCTGTAATCCCAGCACTTCAGAAGGCTGAGTTAGGAGAATAACTTGAGGCCAGGAGTTCAAGACCAGCCTGGGCAATATAGTGAAATCCTGTCTCTACAAAAAATACAAAAATCACTGAAAAAAAAAAAGCCTAAATTTTATGAAGAGTTAAATGGGATCTTCACCTTCAAAAAGCATATCCCCTTTGATTCCATTCAGCAAATATTTATTAATTTAAGCCTTGTCCTAGGTACCCTCGAAAAGTATGTGTTGCATGCATTTGTGTGTTGCGTGTATGTGTACAAGTGCTAGGATAGAATCAGTTGTAAATGGTCAGTGGGGAACAAGAAATACGCAAATAACTATAATACAAAATGGAATATCCTGAAACAGCAGTCCCAACCTTTTTGGCACCAACGACTGGTTTTGTGGAAGACAATTTTTCCACGGACCATGGAGGATGATTTCGGGATGAAACTATTCCACCTCAGATCATCAGGCATTAGATGGAGCATGCAACCTAGATCCCTTGAATGCGCAGTTCACAAAAGGATTCGTGTTCCTATGAGAATCTAATGCCTCCACTGATCTGACAGGAGGTGGAGCTCAGGTGGTAATGCTCACTCGCCTGCCACTCACCTGCTGTTGTGCAGCCTGATTCCTAACAGGCCATGGACCAGTACCAGTCTGGGGGTTGAGGACCCCTGTCCTAAAAGATAGCCAAATTGCATTGAGGATCAGGAAGGGTGACATAAAGTAGATGAGATTTAAAATCTGTCTTAAAGGATGGGTAGGATTTAGATATAAGAGAGGATGGCATTGCAAGGAAGAAAAAAAGGCATAAAAATGAAAGTGTTCATGGAATCATTGTTTTATCAGAAGATAAAGTACGAGAATGATAACAATAAAAATATTATGAAGCAACTACAGCATGTGAGGTCCTCTAAGCCTCTTACTCTCATCCTCACAACTATCTGCCGGTAGAAATAATAATCCTCATTTTTACAACATATGGGACAATTAAGATTAAGTAATTTGTGGGGCAGAAAGATGAAGTAATTTGTCAAAGATTACACATCTAGTGGTTGGTGGAGCCAGGATTTGAACCCAGGCCATGGAACTCCAAAGCTCTATGCGCTTTCCATTATAACAGTAATTGTTAAACTTTAGTACACAAGAATCATCCAGATAACTTTTACCCAGATGATAAAAATGCAGTTGCTGAATGCTAACCCCAGATATTCTGATTCATTAAACCCGAGATGGGACTGAGGAATCTGCATTTCTACCAAGCACCTCAAGTAACCCTGAGGCAGGAGGTCTAGGAACCACATCCTGAGGTAGACCAGCATAGTTTCAAATAGACCCTGGAATGGATTTGAACATACTTAATGATGAGTGTTATGGACTAAATTGTGTTCATTCAAAATTGATATGTTGAAACCCTAAGCCCAATGTGTCTATATTAGGAAATGGGGCCTTTAAAGAGGTAATTAAGGTTAAATTAAGTCCTAATGGTGGGGCACTAATCCAATATGACTGATGTCCGTGTAAGAAGAGAAAGAGACACCAGGGATGGAGAAAAAAAAACATGAAGACACAGCAAGAAGGGGGCTATCTGAAAGCTAAGGAGAGAAGCCTCAGGAGAAACCAACCCTGCCAGCACCTTGAACTTCTAGCCTTTCTAGTCTCCAGAACTGTGATAAAATAAAGTTCTCTTGTTTAAGCTACTATGGTGTTTTGTTATGGAAGTCCTAGTAGAGTAATAACATGAGTTAAATTAACTTCCTGCTTATCCTAATCTATTTACATCTGTCATATATCAGGAGCTGTCCTAAAGAAGATCCCTAATTATCATTGCTGTCATAAAAATTCACGTTTATGTGGTATTTTATAATTTACAAAGCCTTTTCACATGCTCTGTTACACTCGAACTTTGCAACAGCTTACAGGGTAACCAAAACTCAATAAGGCAATAGGACTTGCCCAGGTTTCTTACAAGTTGTAGAGCTGAGTTCAGGTCTCCTTACCCCAAATCCTATGCTGATTTTTTCTACATCACACTCACATGCATGTGCATGCACACACATCATGAAGTATGATTAATATGTAAGGATCTATCCATCTAAGGATATGTCTTTCTTTAGAGAGAAAATGCCTTTACTTGATTTTCTAGTTACATAAGATACAGTTTCAAGAATTTAAGAGATGTGCCAAAATGGTAATAGCACAGATAAGATAAGATAAGAATACGGTACAAGAGTCCTAATGTTCAGTTCTCTTTTCAAACAATTGACTAGGCAGTAACAAAATGGTCTCATTTATATGAATTAAGATTATGCTTTTGCTCCTTCATGGCACACACTTTTTCAGTGGTTTTCTAGCAGTGTTTTGCTCAAATGCCAAGTGTTATAAATTTGTAGACTGTCAGACTATACAAAAGATTACCAGTAAAGTAATAATAAAAACTGTAAATAGGGGAAAAAAAGGGAAAGAACAGTTAGAGATAGAGGAAGTGATTCCTTTACTTTCATTTTATTTTCCAGCACTTCCTCTTTATTTAAGTTAGCAAAAATAACATTTTTTGAATGGGTATTTGCAGAAAACAGTTCATAGAACAGAGTCAACATAGTATACTACATTTCTGTAGATCCAGTACAGGAGGTAGTTTCTAATTCTGTCTTCCTCATACCCTACCATTTTATTGTTAGCTAAGGTCTTATTCCCTGGTGGCATTGTGTTAGTTTGTATCCTCTGAGAAACAAATGCCAAAACAGAATTAGACGTGCAAGTGACTTACTGTGAAAAATGCCTATGGGCCGGGCGCGGTGGCTCAAGCCTGTAATCCCAGCACTTTGGGAGGCCGACACGGGCGGATCACGAGGTCAGGAGTTCGAGACCATCCTGGCTAACACGGTGAAACCCCGTCTCTACTAAAAAATACAAAAAGCTAGCCAGGCGAGGTGGCTGGCGCCTGTAGTCCCAGCTA
>NW_012117511.1:381633-413253 GCF_000951035.1 Colobus angolensis palliatus | reverse complement strand
ACACACACACACACACACACACACACACACACACACACACAAGTGTTTATAACCAAGAAGAAAGCCAATCACTGTTGTCCTTACTGTTAGGTGCATGAGAATTAAAAGTGTTTGCTCAATATCCTTAAAAAATACAACTTAAAATGCCCTAACTTATGAAGTGGGAAATACTTATCTAGGTTCTGATGTCATATAGTCACCTTTTCATGATTATTACAGTAAAGATAAGTAAGTTATTGCTATTAAAGACCTTTAGTTATGCTGATTTGGCACAAATTTTTCCCAGTACTCATCACCTAGAAATTACACATAACAAGGTCTGAGTAATCCAGTGTTTAAACTTCTAGGGTACTAAGAGAGTGATTTCTAACCTGTTTGAAATTATGACATCCTATTTTGCCTGTTAGACATCACAACTCTTCCTCCTGTTATACTGTCCCCATACACTCAAGGAAAACAATTAGTCTATTATGTATATAAAAAACACTTAAATGAATTTAAATTAATCTTAATTTGCTTCAGGCTTTTACTTGTTTTTCTTTATAATTACCTCTTCTTTGAAGCTGAGTCACCCTAGGTTTAAGTCAGAATTAACCTCTCCTCTTGGTGTATTCTTTTAGCTCTTTATGCAGTATGAATCTATATTACAGATTTTTTTTTTTTTTTGAGACAGGGTCTGTCTCTGTCACCCAGGTTGGAGTTCAGTGGCACTATCTCAACTCACTGAAGCCTCGATCTCCTGGCTCCCCCACTTCAGCTTCCCAAGTAGCTGGGACCACAGGCATGCACCACCACACTCGGCTAATTTTTTTAATTTTTTGTAGAGACAAGTTTTTGCCGTGTTGCCTGGGCTGGTCTTGAACTCCTGAACTCAACCAATCTGCTTGCCTCCACCTCCCAAAGTGCTGGGATCACAGGTGTAAACCTCCACACCCAGCCTATATTACAGTATTTTAAAATCATATTTTTGTTGATTAATTTTAAGTCTTTCTCCCTGGCTTAAATGTAAGGACCATGTTTATTCAGCTTTTTCCAGAATTTCTAGCACAGTGCTTAATAAAAAGGGAGAGTCAATACATGTTAGATGAAGGAATTAATGAATGAATGAACAATGGCTGTGGAGGCAGAAATATTCCAGCATGTCAAAAATATCAACCCAAGAATTATTATTCTAGTAGTTTAAAGATATGCCTGTATAAGATCATCTGTTACAGAACTTAAATCCAGTGAGAAAATGGATTCAAAAATACTTTATAAACTGCAAAATCATACACAAATGTGAGCAAATGTCACTGTTACTTACTCTTTAGTATCCTTCAGGGAATAGTTTCTGAATTTGTGAATCAAACTTTGAAAAAAATAATGAACTTGACTCATTGGAATAGTAGGACCATGAAAGGAATAATAAATGGAAGCCAGTTGACAACAAGTTGTCGTTTGGTTGTAATGTAATGCAGTGAGAGTTCAGTTTTGGAAAACCAGGCATTGGTGAGGTCTTTCAAATACTAATTTTTGTGTCCTGGTTTATAAATGACCATTTCTTTAGATGCTTAGGATTTGGATAATTCCATGTAGTATTCCCAGAAATATGTGTTACCAGGTATAAAACATACAGGCTTGATTGGTCAAGGAAACATGTATTACATTTGGATAACTCTACTGAGAGGCTAAAATAACTGATTCATTTTTGAAGTGACCACTGATAGTAAGCGTCTGCAGTTCTAGAAGAGGCAATAAACATATCAGGGCAATTTGACAGGCTACTTGGTTCAAACAGATGTTAGTGGTAGCCAAAGTTCACAAATTATGTCAATGAAGCTGGATTCCATTAAGTCAATAAGTAACTAAGGAAATAGTTAATTGAGATACAATCACAAACTAGAAAAGCAGGATAAATTAAAGAAGTCAGAGGAATAATCACATTTCTCAATAGTCACATGCTGTCAGACAGCAGAATCTGATGTCTAGAAGATAAAGCAGGCAGATTTCAAAAATGGAAAAGGAGGCCATAGGCTAGAGCATGAGTAATTCCATAAAAGCGGTCAAATGGGAATCTTTCTGAAAAGCAAATGATGCCCTCACAGAAGGAGATTGCCTAAGAACTACTAGAACATAGTTTCTGTGCTACAAACATAATCTGGCCAGTAAGTTGCAAAATGGATTTTCGAAACCAGGTTGACACCAAAGCCCATGTCCTCCACACTGTACTTCTCTCTCCTAGGCAAGGAATAATCAAGGTATGTGCCGAGCTGCCAGGCTGTGTTGTTCCTTACACCTTTCCTGATTTCAGTTTCAGTAAAGCCGTGAGTCATAGCAGCAGTAACAGTAAGAAGCTTTCAGCTTGAACAGTTCACTTGTTAACCCCCTGTATGTATATTTAAAAATAAAAGACAATAAAGAGGCTGAAGATGAACTCAAACCAAGTAGCTGAATTTCTGAAGCAGCTAACCTATTTCTGAGCTAACAGTCTTAATGTGTATTAAATTCTTACTTCTGTATTCTCTCAGAATTAAAGAGAAATGTCTATTTATTCATTCTTTCATTTAACAAGCAATTATTGAGTGCTTACCCTGTGCCAGTCACTGGAGAAACACAGATTAATAGAAAAAAATTTCTGCTGTTAAGAATCACATAGTTGAAGAAGGAAGAGGGAGGTAGAAACAGACAAGCAAATGATTATAGTACAATGTAGCATTGATATTGAGAACTAAAAAAAGAAATTAACAGTAATAAATATAGGAATGCTACATTGGGGGAAATATCCCTTCCCAATTTTTGGTGTTTCCTTCCAGATGAAGAAGATTCCACTAGTATGGTATTCCCTAAACTTTGTCCACCCCTCGACTCTTTCCTTCCCAGAGGAGGAGAAATTACATAATCTGATTGATTAGTATGAAAAAAGAAAGTGAGCGTGCAACACAAGCCCCTTATTCCCTCCCTCAGCACCTACTCTCAGCAGGCAGCCTGAAAAGAAGATAACTTCTGTTCTTCCATGCCCTATGTTTTTCAGAGACTGGCTTCACGTAAGGAAGCCTGGAGAAGTCCAGCATTGTCTGTGAGTAGGGGTTCACTATTAGGAATCCCTTTTGTTCATAGATAAAAACTACATTCTCCACCATCAGTTTAATCTGTACTAAATGTGTTATTTCTCAAGAGGCAATATAATGTAGTGGTTAGGTGCATAGACTCGGGAGCCAAACTAGTTCATACCCTGAGTTTGCTACTTAATAATAGCCACGAGACTTTGGGTAAGTTACTTAACCTCCCCAGGGCTTCAATTTCTTCACCTACAAAATAGGGCTAATAGTATCTACTCATAGGATTATGTGAGGATTAAGTGAGTTAACATGTATAAAACACATAGAACAGTGCCTGTTACAAAATAAGTGCTCCAGTCATTTGAGCTATCATTACTATTGTTATTATTTTAACCTTTATCTATTGTAATCTTATTTCTCAATTTGTTGAAAACTCAAGCAGGAAGAAGTGCTATTAATATTTATTGGGATCTGATCAGGCACAGTGGCTCACACCTGTAGTCTTAGCACTTTGGAAGGCCTAGACAGGCAGATCATTTAAGGTCAGGAGTTTGAGAACAGCCTGGCCAACATGGTGAGACCCCCATCCCTACTAAAAGTATAAAAATTAGCCGGGCATGGTAGTGCTTGGCTGTAATCACAGCTACTCAGAGGCTGAGGAACAAGAATTGCGTAAACCCGGGAGGCGGAGCTTGCAGTGAGCTGAGATCCAGCCACTGCACTCCAGCCTGGGCGACAGAGCGAGATTCCATCTCAAAAAAAAAAAAAAAAAAGAAAAGAAAAATGCCTATGAAAGGTAAGTGGAAGATAGCCAGAGGAAGTGGAGAGAGTCTTCAGACTGTGATGCAAGTCTCACAATAGGGAAAGTGGGGGAACGGAAGGAGGATTGGGTAGAAAGAGCCTTATAATACAGCATCATTCTAAGAAAGTGTCAACCAGGCCAATGTGGAGTCCTCAAGCCAAAGTCACCTGTTAAAAGGAGTCCCTCATCTCACAGGAATGGGCCTACATTATACCCCTGCTGTTATTGACTAGGAGAAGCCCAAAAGAAGTATTGCCTCAGTATAGAAACAGGGGTAGATCCGGAAGAGTAAGGGTCCAGTAGTCACTTATGCTCCCTATAGCAGAAGATTTGAGTGACAAATTTTCTTTTTTGAGACAGAGTTTCACTCTTTTTGCCCAGGCTGTAGTGCAGTGGCGTGATCTCGGCTCACTGCAACCTCTGTCTCCCAGGTTCAAGTGATTCTCCTACCTCAGCCTCCCAAGTAGCTGGGATTACAAGTGCACACCACCACTCCCAGCTAATTTTGTATTTTTAGTAGACAGAGGGTTTCACCATATTGGCCAGACTGGTCTCAAACTCCTGACTTCAGGTGATCTGCCTGCCTTGGCCTCCCAAAATGCTAGGATTACAGGTGCGAGCTACCACACCCAGGCTGAATGACAGATTTTCTTGATTCCCACAGTCCACCTCTTTCTCTGAACAGATCCGCTTCTCTATGCAAATTTAGGGAACACATCCTCCGTGTTTCCTATGGACTTTTCTTCCTGAGGGAAAACCTAGAAGGAAGTTAGTGAGATGAACTAGAGCCCCATTGCTGCTGTTGGGCTTGAGACTGCAACAAGGTACTTAACCTCTCCCACCTCTATTATCCATTCCAAGTCCTCTCAACCTCAGCTATCACCTTGGCAAGTAATGGAAGCTTACCTTGTGGTGTGACCCAAACCTTCATTCCTGATGGGTCTGAGCCCTTGGCAGTCATACCCTTTTCAAGTCAGAGTTGTTGTACATGTCCTTTCACAGCTACGGTGGGCCAAAGGAGTACCAGCAGGCTTCCAAGTAGATCACATAGGAGTTGCATACATATTCTTATCCATATTGTCTATAAGCAGCACTACCTCCTCCCGATGATCAGGGAGTCACCTGTTCAAATGTTTTTTGTGTGGTATTCTATACCCATAGATCAGACATTCTTTAAGCCCCTGGATTATGGTTCTGGCTAAGGTACTACAATCAGGAAAGACAAGCCTATACCCAGAATAGGTGAAAACAACCCTCTAGCCCTTTTAGTTGACTTACCACCAAGTGGCCAGTTGGTCTTATTAAGAAATAGTGATATAACAGCATTGATCTCTGTTGCTGACAGGTTGGACATTCAGAAGCAGCAGAAGCTAGGTCAGCTTTGGCGATGGGAAGTCCATGCTTCTGGGCCCATGCATAGCCTGTCTCTGGCACCATGGCCACTTCGTTCATGTGCCAAAATGTCAGTTTCAGGGTAGCCAACAACAGAGATTGGCTTATGTAAACTGGTCTGGTTATTATATCTGCTTCACTGTTCACAGTCTCTTCCATAGCAGATACTTTCTGTTGGGCCATAATATGTCACACTAAACTCTTCGTGTTTACCTGCATGCCTCTGTCCCAGAACTCCTTCTCTAAAATCTTCCAATTCTTTTCTTTCCAGGCCCCTGACCAGACAGCCAGGCCATTGGCTATTTCCCAAGTCTATATATACTGGGCCACTTCTCATTCCACAAAAAGTCAATGACTAGGTACACTGTTTACAGATCCATGCACTGGGAAGATTTTCCCTCTCCACTGTCTTTCAAGGCTATCCTTGAATGTGTTTGTAATGCAGCCATGGTCCATTTTGAGCTTGCACTCACATACAGAATAGACCCACCCAAAAATCAAGCTTAAGCTTCCCTTCTCCTTCATTTGGTCATACGGGGCCCCCATATGGCCATAGGAACAAGCTAGGGAATGGTGCTGTTTGAGCTGTTGTGAATGACATGCTGGTCTGGGCTACCTGTTCATGCAATTTGCCATGTCCCTTGTCCTTCTCAGGCTCAATCCTTGATGTAATTTTCCATATTAAAGTAGACTACTGCTGGACCTATACAGCTTTGTGATTTAACATATCCAGCAGAACCAAACTTGTAATGTTCAGTTCTAGACCCATGGTCACTTTGTGCTCCATGGTGAAGCACTCTGCCTCTACCAGTCCCAGTAACTCACCAAGAGCTTTTTCTCAAAAGACGTATAATTCTGTGCTACAAATGGCATAGCCTTGCCCCAGAATTCCAGAGCCCTACATTGTTATTCTCCTAATGATACGTGCCATAAGACACTGCTTGTTTTCCCAACACTGTCACCTCTAACACCATGAGATATGCTGGATTGTATGCCCCAAGTGGCAGCTCTGTTTGCAGTGCAGCCTGGACCTCTTCACTCAAAGCTGGCAACTTTCTATGTCACTCAGTCTAGCAGTATTCATAGGTTTGGAATACATCGCCTCCAGAACCCAAAGAGGCCTACCAGCCACTTCATTTCCTTCTTTGTGGTGGCAAACACAAGATGCAGCAATTTTCTTTTACTTTGAAGGGGATATCTTGTCATGTTTCTAACCATTGGATTCCTAAAACACTTCATTGAAGTTTCAAATCCCTGAATCTTCATAGGATTTCTTTCCAATCCTCTGCAACACTGTGTCTTTACCAAGGCCTTTAGCATACTAGTGCCTTCTTGCTCATTCTGAACAATCAGCATAATGTCATCAATGTAATGTATCAGAGGAATGCTCAGGCAGTCCAGATTTCTTCAGAGTATACTATGACAGAAGGCAGGAACATTAATACAGCTCTAAGGCAAAAGTGTAATTGAAGATTGTTATCTAATCCACAGGAATGTGAACAGTTTCTGATCCTCTCTTCTAATTGGAATAGAAAAGAATGTATTCATCATATCAGTTGCCACATACTATGTGCCTGAGGCCTCATTAATCTGTTCTATTAATTACACAATGTCCAGCAAAGCAACTGCAGTTGGGGCTACTAATTGCTTGACCCCAAACTCCTAAAAGTCTGTGTAGCTACCCAGTCTTACATACTCTTCTATCTAGAGCATCTAGGACCTAGCAGATATTCTATATGTATTTTATTAATGGATTAATGAATTGCGTATGACATTCAAGAAGATGCCTACTAACTTAGGTTGATTTAGCTGGTGACTTTAGCTCATAGGGTTATGAGGATTAAATGAGTTACTAAATGGAAAGTGTTTACATTAGTGTTTGGCACATAAAAAGCCTTCAGTAAATCTTATCAATTGTATTTTTCCAGGCCACAGAGAACCATCAGATATGATAGAGAGATTGACATTAAGCTAACTCCTTGACCAGAAGTTTAAATGAAACGTGAGAGACATGTGTTGGCCTTTAAAGTGAAAGAGTCTGGAACATTTTTCCTGAGAGTGTGAGGTTTCCAAGGAAAACTCAAAAGAAAACTGATTGTAAAGCTGGAAAGAAATAATTACTTATAGAAACAGACACTTTCATAGCTAGTAGAGAGAAAAAGGTGGTTACTATGTGCCAATTCATTACTAACATTGCTATATTTAGGATAAATTTGAGGGCCGAGTGTGGTGGCTCATGCCTGTAATCCCAGCACTTTAGGAGGCCAAGGTGGGAAGACAGCTTAAGCCCAGGAGTTTGAGACCAGCCTGGGCAACATATTGGGACCCCATCTCTACAAAACAAAACAAAACATTGAAAAATTAGCTGGGGGTGGTGGCGCATTCCTCTAATCCCAGCTACTCTGGAGGCTGAGCCAGGGAGGTTGAGGCTGCAGTGAGCTGTGATGGTGCTACTGCACTCCAGCTGGGTGACAGAGTGAGACCCTGTCTCAAATTAAAACAAAGAAAAGAAAAGAAAAAAAGATAATTTCAGAAAATCTCAAAGTTAAAATTTTTGACAAATGCTTTTGACTAATAAAGCAAAGCATGATCTTGAAATAAAGTGAATGAGTGCAATTATGCCTACTAGCCATTCCACAAAAATTGTGTTTTCTTTCCATTACCTAAATGACTATGTCCATATAAAAATAAATTAAAAGTACACTCAGTTTTCATCTCTGACATAGGTCAATGAACCAGCTAATACAGGAAAATGAAAAGGTATAGTAACAGGACATACCCTACTCTTCATTAGAAAAAAAGAATATTTTTTCTTGTACAATACTTTGAGAGGCCTTAAAGCTACTATTCTCTGACATTAGCTTTGTGGTCAAATTTAAAATGATCTTGATAACTCTCAGGAAACCCCAAGTCTCATAAAACTTTCCCAACAATTTTCACAATGAGAGCTGTGAAATAATTTCAGGGTCTCTAGGAAAGAATCCACACTTGCTACTTTTAAGAAAGCTGGGAAGTGGGTTATTGGACAAGATCTAAACATGGATTCTTTCATCTACAAAAAAAGTTGAACTACTATGAAGAATTTCCAGTGGCCACTCTGTTATCAATATACTGTCTCACAACTAGGTTTAGATGACCTCAAAACTTAGGAAATTGCTTTGCTTCTTTATTGCCAGTATCTCTGTCTTTACAGAGCCTTCCAGAATAGAATCACTAGATTGAATGTATTCCTCCAGTAAGTCAGTTGCTTATTAGAACTTTTGACATCCAGATGGTTTGAGACAAAGACTAAACCAGGGGTAATTCCCAAGTATAAACAGTGGAAACTCTCTTTTGCTGAGGGACTCTAGTCTACTGGGCTGTGGGCCAGGTCATGGGTTTCTTTTGCAACATCACAACACTGCTGTGGTCTTTTCTATAACCCTTGCAAGTCAAGTCACCTGAGAAGCCAAGAGTTAAACTGGCTGTACAGTCTGAACTGTGAAGTTTGGAAATAAATTCAAATGGACCAATAGCCTGGATCTGTTTCATGAATAAACAGAGGAGTTCAGGCTTAGGACCCTATAAAGTTAAGTCAATATTAGTTATAGAGGAAATCCTGTTTGTTCTTCTTCTGTTGTAATTGTCCTTTTAAAAAGAACTCAAGTAGAGCTTTGAGGTATGTTATAATGCTAAAAACATCCTTTAAACATACACATACACACACACACCACACATATACACCACACACACATACTCCATTACACATACACACACACACACACACACACACACACACACACACACACACACACACACACACACACACACACACAAGTGTTTATAACCAAGAAGAAAGCCAATCACTGTTGTCCTTACTGTTAGGTGCATGAGAATTAAAAGTGTTTGCTCAATATCCTTAAAAAATACAACTTAAAATGCCCTAACTTATGAAGTGGGAAATACTTATCTAGGTTCTGATGTCATATAGTCACCTTTTCATGATTATTACAGTAAAGATAAGTAAGTTATTGCTATTAAAGACCTTTAGTTATGCTGATTTGGCACAAATTTTTCCCAGTACTCATCACCTAGAAATTACACATAACAAGGTCTGAGTAATCCAGTGTTTAAACTTCTAGGGTACTAAGAGAGTGATTTCTAACCTGTTTGAAATTATGACATCCTATTTTGCCTGTTAGACATCACAACTCTTCCTCCTGTTATACTGTCCCCATACACTCAAGGAAAACAATTAGTCTATTATGTATATAAAAAACACTTAAATGAATTTAAATTAATCTTAATTTGCTTCAGGCTTTTACTTGTTTTTCTTTATAATTACCTCTTCTTTGAAGCTGAGTCACCCTAGGTTTAAGTCAGAATTAACCTCTCCTCTTGGTGTATTCTTTTAGCTCTTTATGCAGTATGAATCTATATTACAGATTTTTTTTTTTTTTTGAGACAGGGTCTGTCTCTGTCACCCAGGTTGGAGTTCAGTGGCACTATCTCAACTCACTGAAGCCTCGATCTCCTGGCTCCCCCACTTCAGCTTCCCAAGTAGCTGGGACCACAGGCATGCACCACCACACTCGGCTAATTTTTTTAATTTTTTGTAGAGACAAGTTTTTGCCGTGTTGCCTGGGCTGGTCTTGAACTCCTGAACTCAACCAATCTGCTTGCCTCCACCTCCCAAAGTGCTGGGATCACAGGTGTAAACCTCCACACCCAGCCTATATTACAGTATTTTAAAATCATATTTTTGTTGATTAATTTTAAGTCTTTCTCCCTGGCTTAAATGTAAGGACCATGTTTATTCAGCTTTTTCCAGAATTTCTAGCACAGTGCTTAATAAAAAGGGAGAGTCAATACATGTTAGATGAAGGAATTAATGAATGAATGAACAATGGCTGTGGAGGCAGAAATATTCCAGCATGTCAAAAATATCAACCCAAGAATTATTATTCTAGTAGTTTAAAGATATGCCTGTATAAGATCATCTGTTACAGAACTTAAATCCAGTGAGAAAATGGATTCAAAAATACTTTATAAACTGCAAAATCATACACAAATGTGAGCAAATGTCACTGTTACTTACTCTTTAGTATCCTTCAGGGAATAGTTTCTGAATTTGTGAATCAAACTTTGAAAAAAATAATGAACTTGACTCATTGGAATAGTAGGACCATGAAAGGAATAATAAATGGAAGCCAGTTGACAACAAGTTGTCGTTTGGTTGTAATGTAATGCAGTGAGAGTTCAGTTTTGGAAAACCAGGCATTGGTGAGGTCTTTCAAATACTAATTTTTGTGTCCTGGTTTATAAATGACCATTTCTTTAGATGCTTAGGATTTGGATAATTCCATGTAGTATTCCCAGAAATATGTGTTACCAGGTATAAAACATACAGGCTTGATTGGTCAAGGAAACATGTATTACATTTGGATAACTCTACTGAGAGGCTAAAATAACTGATTCATTTTTGAAGTGACCACTGATAGTAAGCGTCTGCAGTTCTAGAAGAGGCAATAAACATATCAGGGCAATTTGACAGGCTACTTGGTTCAAACAGATGTTAGTGGTAGCCAAAGTTCACAAATTATGTCAATGAAGCTGGATTCCATTAAGTCAATAAGTAACTAAGGAAATAGTTAATTGAGATACAATCACAAACTAGAAAAGCAGGATAAATTAAAGAAGTCAGAGGAATAATCACATTTCTCAATAGTCACATGCTGTCAGACAGCAGAATCTGATGTCTAGAAGATAAAGCAGGCAGATTTCAAAAATGGAAAAGGAGGCCATAGGCTAGAGCATGAGTAATTCCATAAAAGCGGTCAAATGGGAATCTTTCTGAAAAGCAAATGATGCCCTCACAGAAGGAGATTGCCTAAGAACTACTAGAACATAGTTTCTGTGCTACAAACATAATCTGGCCAGTAAGTTGCAAAATGGATTTTCGAAACCAGGTTGACACCAAAGCCCATGTCCTCCACACTGTACTTCTCTCTCCTAGGCAAGGAATAATCAAGGTATGTGCCGAGCTGCCAGGCTGTGTTGTTCCTTACACCTTTCCTGATTTCAGTTTCAGTAAAGCCGTGAGTCATAGCAGCAGTAACAGTAAGAAGCTTTCAGCTTGAACAGTTCACTTGTTAACCCCCTGTATGTATATTTAAAAATAAAAGACAATAAAGAGGCTGAAGATGAACTCAAACCAAGTAGCTGAATTTCTGAAGCAGCTAACCTATTTCTGAGCTAACAGTCTTAATGTGTATTAAATTCTTACTTCTGTATTCTCTCAGAATTAAAGAGAAATGTCTATTTATTCATTCTTTCATTTAACAAGCAATTATTGAGTGCTTACCCTGTGCCAGTCACTGGAGAAACACAGATTAATAGAAAAAAATTTCTGCTGTTAAGAATCACATAGTTGAAGAAGGAAGAGGGAGGTAGAAACAGACAAGCAAATGATTATAGTACAATGTAGCATTGATATTGAGAACTAAAAAAAGAAATTAACAGTAATAAATATAGGAATGCTACATTGGGGGAAATATCCCTTCCCAATTTTTGGTGTTTCCTTCCAGATGAAGAAGATTCCACTAGTATGGTATTCCCTAAACTTTGTCCACCCCTCGACTCTTTCCTTCCCAGAGGAGGAGAAATTACATAATCTGATTGATTAGTATGAAAAAAGAAAGTGAGCGTGCAACACAAGCCCCTTATTCCCTCCCTCAGCACCTACTCTCAGCAGGCAGCCTGAAAAGAAGATAACTTCTGTTCTTCCATGCCCTATGTTTTTCAGAGACTGGCTTCACGTAAGGAAGCCTGGAGAAGTCCAGCATTGTCTGTGAGTAGGGGTTCACTATTAGGAATCCCTTTTGTTCATAGATAAAAACTACATTCTCCACCATCAGTTTAATCTGTACTAAATGTGTTATTTCTCAAGAGGCAATATAATGTAGTGGTTAGGTGCATAGACTCGGGAGCCAAACTAGTTCATACCCTGAGTTTGCTACTTAATAATAGCCACGAGACTTTGGGTAAGTTACTTAACCTCCCCAGGGCTTCAATTTCTTCACCTACAAAATAGGGCTAATAGTATCTACTCATAGGATTATGTGAGGATTAAGTGAGTTAACATGTATAAAACACATAGAACAGTGCCTGTTACAAAATAAGTGCTCCAGTCATTTGAGCTATCATTACTATTGTTATTATTTTAACCTTTATCTATTGTAATCTTATTTCTCAATTTGTTGAAAACTCAAGCAGGAAGAAGTGCTATTAATATTTATTGGGATCTGATCAGGCACAGTGGCTCACACCTGTAGTCTTAGCACTTTGGAAGGCCTAGACAGGCAGATCATTTAAGGTCAGGAGTTTGAGAACAGCCTGGCCAACATGGTGAGACCCCCATCCCTACTAAAAGTATAAAAATTAGCCGGGCATGGTAGTGCTTGGCTGTAATCACAGCTACTCAGAGGCTGAGGAACAAGAATAGCTTGAGCCTGGGAGGTGAAGGTTGCAGTGAGCCGAGATGGCACCTCACACTCCAGCCTGTGTGACAGAGCAAGACTCTGTCTCAAAAAAAAAAAAAAGAAACGAAAAGAAAACTGTATTGGGATCCTCCAACTCTCACCTCCAATAGTTAGGGAAGTTTAAGAAATCTTACACAGTTCTTACAGTCGTTGCCCTTTTGTTTATAGTTCTTGGCTCTTTACCTGATGAAATTTGGAAGATTGTATCAGTGAGTGCCAAATGCCAGGCGAAGCATCTCAGACTTTAGCCCAAATTGGTTTGAGGTTGACGCCTCTGATTTTCATGGGTAAGGCAGGCAGCAGCTCTTTACTTGATTCTCAAAGATTAATCCCATGTCCCTCAGGTTATCTGCACATTCCAGAGATCCCCTCTTGCTCTGGCCTCTGTGTGTCCTACTGTGGTCTTTGCAAAACCCTCCTAGGAAGGGAAGGCTCTTTCCCACCTAGTCACAATGATTCTTTCCCTGGATTCAGATCTGCCTTTCAGGAATTCAATGAGGGAAACAAACAGGTAGGCAAAAACAATTGGAATACAGTATATTAAGTATAGTTTAAAAGAGATCTAAATGGTACCACAGAAGTGGACCAGTCAGGACAGGAAACAGATGGCATACTGAAAAGGAGTGATTAAAGAGAGTTTAATAAGGAAGTTATTTACAAAAGTATAGGCAATTAAGGATAGTAAAGCATCAACAGTGAAAATTGCTCCTACTCCTAGGCCTGAAGAGACAAAGGGAAAGAGCTATTACCAAACTTCAGAAAGAAAGCTATAGGAGAGAGCTACCTCACAGGAACTCTGTTTCAGTTAATCCAGCCCCTGCCAATGCAAGGCCTGGAAGAGAGGGATGTAGGGAAATATTACAATCATACTTTTACGTCCTCTGAGTTTCTTTCAGTGTGTTCCACTGTTCAAATCTACCAGAAAGTCAGAGGACAAGGAAACCTGTTACTGTCATCCGAAGAGGTCAACCTCTGAGGACGCAGAGCAAGTAGAGAATGTTGGAGAGGGGATCTCAACTGGCCAGCAAAGAACAACCCAGCACAGAATCGAAGGGACTAACACTTTCTTTTTTTTTTTTTTTTTTTTTTGAGATGGAGTCTCGCTCTGTCGCCCGGGCTATCTCAGCTCACTGCAAGCTCCGCCTCCCGGGTTTACGCCATTCTCCTGCCTCAGCCTCCCGAGTAGCTGGGACTACAGGCACCCGCCACCTCGCCCGGCTAGTTTTTTGTATTTTTAGTAGAGACGGAGTTTCACCGTGTTAGCCAGGATGGTCTCGATCTCCTGACCTCGTGATCCGCCCGTCTCGGCCTCCCAAAGTGCTGGGATTACAGGCTTGAGCCACCGCGCCCGGCCTGGGACTAACACTTTCTTAGGATTTCAAATAAGACCTTTTAAAGGAGGTTGTATTTGAGATAGGCACTGAAGGATAAGTAGGGGTTTACCAAATAGAGAAGTAAGACATTTTAAGCAAAAGGATAGCATTGTCAATATCTCGTAGATATACAAAAGAACTTGCATGGGGTATATATTCAGACAAGCAATCCCATTTGGCAGAAGCACATGATACTTCTAGAGAGATGGGTCTGAAAAGAAAAGTTAGGATCAGACTGACAAAGGCTCTTAAATGCCATGCTAAAATGACTAGACTCGATCCTGTAGTTAATGAGGATCCACTCAGAAGCTTTCAGAGAAAGAGAGTGACATGAGCATAGTTAAGTTAAAAGATTCTTCTAATGGCAGTGTAAAGGATGGACTAGAGTACTGAAAGACTAGAAGCAGGAAGATCATTTGGGGATCTTTGCCATAGTCCAAGCAAGATAAAGGTGAATGACACTAAAGCAGTGGCAGTGATAAGGAAGCAAAGATTCTGGGCATTTTCTGAAGATTTAATGAACAGAACTGGATGACCTAGTAACTATGAGGAATGCAAAAAAAGACAGGCTCTAGATAAGAATCAAATTTCTAGCTTGAGAAACTAGATCTATGGTGGTACTATTAATTAGGAGAGAAAATTCAAGCAGAGTAGCTTTGTGTGAGACTGCATAGATTTCATCTTTCTGAGTACTAAGTTTATTGTGCCTATGGATCACTAACAGAAATATCTAGTTGGCAATGAATAATAGAAGGCCAGGACTCAGAAGAGAGATCTAGGAGCCAGATATACAGTCTGGAGAAGAACAATTCATTGTTTTGGTTTTTTTTTTTTTTTTAGCCTATGTGAAACATACTCACCAAATTTTTCTCAACCTCTGTAACTAACAAAGGAAAAAATGTTACTCATCATATAATGAAATAAACCACAGAGTTAGAAATAAATCCACTGATGACACGTCTTACTAGGGAAGAGTTTTTCATCTGTTTGTTAATAATAGAAACTCATAACTCAGAATTGCATAGTAGTTTAGGAGTATTCTTTTAAAAAAAACCCTCAGTTTTTAAAACTGAATACTGTTTGCTTGTTATATTTAAAACTTGTTTATTTTGTAAATAATATCCAAATTTTCCATAAAAGCTTCGTTTTATTATTTAAACCCATATCCCAGTGACATGCAATTGTTCTTCAACTGAGACATTTGATAATACTGTGACAAGCAGAGTTGTTTTCTTCATAGTAAGTTCAATATAAATATTTACTGGATGAATGGATAGCTAGAAGGATAAATGAAAGCAGCAGAGTGTGATAAAGTAATTTTGATTTTGTTATAAATTTGATATTCATATATAAATGTATGAAAAACTATAATCAAGAGAGTATTACAAATAGTCTACTTTTGTTTCATTTGTGGAAGATGCCAGAATTATTTAGACAACTGCCTGTTTCTCCTTTGTGTGCAGAGGCCTCAACCACCTTACTTAAAAAGAACTGAAATACTGTTCCAGTTCTTTGCTGTGTAAAATGAGCGTAGCTATAGGGTTTCACTACTTTACTTCTTTTGTGTAGTTTACTGCATAATTATTTTGAAATCTCAGAAATACAGTTCTGATTATCTGAAACCAATGGAAGTCTGTCCTTAATACCACATAATGAGGCACAGTAGAACCAATTGATTTTTGGCCGGGCACAGTGCTCACGCCTATAATCCCAGCACTTTGAGAGGCCAAGGTGGGCAGATTACCTGAGGTCTAATGTTTTAGATCAGACTGGCCAACATGGTGAAACCCCGTCTCTACTAAAAATACAAAAAATTTAGCTGGGCGTGGTAGTGCACACCTGTAATCCCAGCTACTTGGGAAGCTGAGACACGAGAATCACTTGAACCTGAGAGGCGGAGGTTGCAGTGAGCCGAGACAGTGCCACTGCAGTCCAGCCTGGGCACCATCTCAGCTCACTGCAACCACTGCCTCCCTGGAAAAAGACTCCATCTCAATTTTTTAAAAAAATTATTTTTAACTCCTAACTTTATACATGACCAATATGTGACTTACTAAAGCTATTTAAAATTATTGATCTTATTACTTTATTTTAAATTATTGACTTTATTACAGACTTTATTTGTTAAAACTCTCGATTCAAAATAACTTTATAAAAAATGTTCTGTTTTCATGGTTGTCCATCCAGTGAAATTTGGAATGAGTCATTAATACACTGCATAACCATGTTCCTTCCCTACCTCTATCTTGATGTAGTTCTATGTCTTCAATGGGTACAGTCAACACTGCATCTTTTATCACTCATCTGCCCAGCCCACCCGGCCCACAAAATAAATGGGAAGATTTCTTCCTAACTCCTGCCCTTTCTAAGGAAGAAAGTATAGACACATGGTCTAAAGAGGACTGGACCTAAAGTTAAATTATGACCAGGCCCAGTCACCCGTGGATCATATGATCTCTGGGTAAACAGAGCCTACTCTAAATGACTAAGTTAAAGGTTACAGGAAGATACAGAGGATACTAAAAATGCTTGACAAATTTTAAATTTCTGTTGAATATTTCAAAAATATTTCATTTATATCTCTTTCCTAGAGGGTATAGTCTATGTCCTAGTCATCTACGTATTTTTCTTTTCACCTAGCACAGTATCAGTTGCCAGTAGAATGAATTATGAAACTGCTCTATACATTTTTTCCTTTCTAATTTTCTGTATTATCTAATGTTTCTTTAATGCAGATAAACTGCTTATATGATAATTAAATGTCTTTCCTGTCTTAAATGTATATATTTTAT
This sequence comes from Colobus angolensis palliatus, assembly GCF_000951035.1. Classification (NCBI taxonomy): domain Eukaryota; kingdom Metazoa; phylum Chordata; class Mammalia; order Primates; family Cercopithecidae; genus Colobus; species Colobus angolensis. The sequence goes on along the minus strand of NW_012117511.1, from coordinate 396,336 downwards.
ATAGATATATGATATAATACACAATAATACATATATGATCGTACTTACAATTGAAGGAAAGTAAGGAAATAGTTTAAAACTGACTTATGAATCAATACATAATACAATTTCGACATCTTATGAGAATTGTATGTTACAGTACATAATATTTAAACACAAATTATATATTTCTGCTCTTCTAAACACATGGTTAGCAAAAACTGAAATGAATGTTTTGTTTTTCTATGACACAACTGGGTGAAAAGCAGAACTACACATAAGTTTCATAATAAAACTTCACACCACATCATGCTCGTCTGTTGTCAGATTTTGTTACATTCCCCCTACCTCAACCAAGACTCCCTGGGGCTGGCAAACAGGGCAAAGTTTGAGTCAAAACCATGCACTTCCTTTCAGCTTTAGGGATGCACTTAGAATTTTAGGGGAAAGCAGGAAAACAGCTGTTTTTTCCTCCAGATGTGGCAAGTCTGTCACTTTCAGTGTTTATTCCAACTCCAAACTCAGCACAAATAAAGACAATTGCCTGGGAAAGGAAGAGGGTAGAGGCTGGAGAATCCTAAAGTTCTATTCCACTCAAAATAAGGTATCAATGTTATGAGACTCCCTTGAAAAGAGACAAAGTTGGAAAGATGGCAGACCAGAAGGGGAGAGAAGGAGAGAAGAGAGAGAGCATGGAAGGGAGGGTGGGAAAAAGGAAGAAAGGAAGGAACAATCTAGTGAGGAGTATGTGTCATAACCAAAGATTAGGATTAACCCATTTCTGTGGTCCTGAGATCCAAGAAAAAAGTACATACCTAACCTAACAGTATTCCTTTGTCAAGAGGCCGGTTCCATACCCGAGACAGGTTGTATTCGTAGATGATTTTAAGGACAGTTTACGGCATAGAGTTTTACTCTAAAAACTGAGAAACAAAAAATCCATCATTGTAGAATTTGTTTTGTTGCCCTATCTCTACTATTTATACTTTTCCACTTTAGCTATGCATAGAACATAGCTAATTTTCATCTCAACTTTTCAATTCTTTTGCTAAATAATAGTTAAAATTTGTTGAGTTCTAACCTCATTTTAAGCACTGTGCTAAGTATCTTACATACTTTCATGGGGAGGCACTTATTCCTCGCTTTTGATATTTCCCTCCACATGGGGAAACATCCATTAGAGTAACTCGCCTGGCCTGTATCTACTTACTAACCCCCAGGACAGGAGAAGAGAGTTTGATGAGTTTGAGATGAGGAACAGGATGTATGATGAAGATCTAATATGACTCATGTTCCTTTTCCCTTCTTCATTGTCTTTCAGATATTCCACCCTGCAAAAAGCATGTATTCATGGTCAGCTGTCAGCAAGGCCAGTAGCAGAGTGGTAAAGGCCTTGGCCCTGCAAGGTTGGGAAAAGACAATGACAAGTCAAATCCAGACCTGCGTTGGATGTTGGTCTACTAGGTGACTGTCTCTTGGAAATGTTATGCAGCTCAGCAAGGTGAAGGTGAGAATATCTTTGTTTTTTGGTAAACACGGAATGCATAGATTTCACATCTCACTGTGTGAGACCCCACAAAACAAAACCTAGAGAAATATGTGAGAAAAATGCATCTCTAGGTTAGAAAACAAAAAGAGAAAAAAAGAAAAATATCTATGTAAGAAAGCAAAGGAAAGAAGATGCTCAAATCCAGCAAATCATACCAGCCTTGCCATAGACACAAAAAGAAGGGATTAACCTAAGTTACAAGGTGAATTATCATAAAATCAAATGAGCCTTTCTGAAAAATAGTCATGGGACAAAGAAGGGATATATAACACTAGAGGCTTAACCCTTTCCTGCAGAGAAAAAAATGTAACTGAAAGAAATGCCACTCAAGGCTTGTGACATTCAAAGTGAGGACAAGACAAGGTCTTACGTAGTACGTGACATAGGTATAGACACTCACTAGACTGAAAGGAGTACTTGTTTCCAAAGCAGCTTTAATTCACATCTCTGCTGAGGGTGATTACAATAGTAGGAAGCAGGAGGCAAGTCTTAGGCCATAGCAAGAGGTACAGGCAATAGCCTCTGTGGCACAGGATTGAGATACCTGTTCATAAGACTTCACAGAAGTTGTGTCACTAGACACAGCCCCACTCTTATCAGCATGAGGTGCCAGAAACATGAGACTCAATGGGAAAATAGAAATTAAGAGGATTTGAATATGTTATAAAGGAAAGGCACTTTAAGTAAAACGTATTAATTGGGGCTGCCATCATATGAAGATTTTAAAACTTTTATAGAAGCCAAAAGTGTTGCAAATGCTGCTCTCTGAGAAAGCAGATAGTATGCAGAAGTAGCTCTTCCTCTGATATTGGAAGTAAAAGATTACCTTCTTGATGGCTAATTTCTCCCAACTGAGTTTAAGCTCACAATTTCCTGACTCCTGAAAATTGGCTGTGACTGCCACCAGACTGTATCCAGAAACACAACCATTTGTCACCTCCCCTGCTATCACTTTGGTCCAAGCCACAATCATGTCTTCTTTAGATTATTGCAACAGTTTCCTAAATGGTCTTCCTGCTGCTGCACTTACCTTTTAGAGTCTCTTCTCAGCAGAGCATCCAGGTGATCTTGTTAATTCAAGTCAGTACTCTCCTCTGTACCCTGCACTGGCTTCCTATCTCATCAGAGTGAGCACTACATGGTCTGCCCTCTGTGTCCCCCTGATCTCATCTCATCACTCTTCACCTTGCTCACTGCACTCCAGCCACATAGGATTCCTTGCTGTTTCTTAAACCCTCCAGGAGTACTCCTGCCTCCTGTTTTTGCATTTGCTATTTCCTCCACCCTAAAATCATCACTGACTACATAGGCACATGGCTTGCTCTTTAACATCCTCTAGGTTTTTATTCAAAATAGTCTCCCTGGCTCTCCTAGCTAAAATTCTAATCCCCTCTCAACATCTCAAAACTCCATTCTTTTATTTTTTTCTCCTTATTATGTCACTAATACATTAAATATTTAATTATCTTATTTTAAAAAGGTCTTCCCCAAAAGAATGCAATTTTGCTCCATGAAGGCAAGAATCTTTGTCTATTTTATTAGCTGCTAGAATATCTCCTGACACATAGTAGGCATTTAGTAATTATTTGCCGTATGAGTGAATGAATCCTGATGAGACACGCCTGGATTATCTCCATCCACCTATCGTTATGCAGATAACTTTGATATGGTCTTTGGACTCACCAAGTGATGTGATCTGGAGCCATATATCCTATATTGTCAGCATTATAATCTAGGGATTAGCTTGCTTTCCAAATTGCATAGTGACTGAGCTAGAACTCTTATAATTTCAGTATGTTCTAGGAATTCTTTGGACTTTATTTTATTAAGTGGGGATCATGAAAACAAATTCTGAGTTCTTGAAGGAACTGCATCCATCCTAGGAACTACGCTGCTGAGGGAAATGAGCACATCTGCCTTCTCTTGTCCAAGACTGAGTAGAGTAAGAAATAAGGAAAGACAAGTTTTGGACTTCAATTTTTTAAACTTTAACTCATAAAGTCAAAAGAATTTCATTTAGGACTTTAATCTCTTTGGGCTTTAACTTATTTAGACTTAACTTGCAAGGGAATCTAATTTTTTTATTGTAATTTCTCCCTGGAATTTGATAATAGGAAGAAGTCTATATTCAGATGTGAAGCATCTTATTATTTTATATATTTTATACATAATATGTATACTTTTATATTATATATGATTTTTTATGTTAAAATATATAATTCTTTATATATTAAGGCTAAAACCTTCCCTCTTCTCCAGTGTTTCTTTCCTTGTGGAAAGAGCTTCACTGGCACAATACTCCTGTCTGTTCTCTGCTAACCTCTCTCACTCCTCCCCCAGGGAAACACTAGTGACTTTCCTTATTGATAAGTTTGGAAGAATGTATATAATCATGTATATTTTACATGTATAAAATAGAGACAGGATCTTGCTTTATATTTATATAATTATATATTGTTAACATATATAATCATATAATATATATATAATAGAGACAGGGTCTCGCTCTATGACCCAGGCTTAAGTACACCCAGGCTCATAGCTCACTGCAGCCTCCAACACCGGAGCTCAAGAGATCCTCCTGCCTCAGTCTCTCAAGCAGCTAGAACTACAGGCACATGCCAGCAAGCTTGGCCAATTTTAAAATTTTTTATAGAGCTGAAGTCTCACCATGTTGCCCAAGTTGGTCTGAAACTCCTGGCCTCAGTGATCCTTCCACCTCAGCCTCCCAAAGTACTAGGATTACAGGCATGAGCCACTGTGCCTGCCTTGTTATATACTATTATTGGGGTATTTTTACGCTGTCATTCAGTGCCATTGTGGAACTTCTGATGGGCTATATACATGTTACATCCACGAAAATCCACTGCTCACACTTCCTGCTGTGAGGATCATAATGGACTGATGGCCTCTGGACTCATCATCATGTTCACACTGAGGCCACACTTCCTACTAGCTGCTTCTACCAATGACTGAAGATGACTAGGGTACTAAAACATGCCCATTCCAGTGAAATAGAACTCTTCCAACAAGGAATTTTGGCTGAAGGATTCTCCATCAGCCAGGTTTAACCTTTCTAAGAACTGCTGCATTGCAATCTAAGATTCTACCCTCTCTTCTTGCACAGATGTCAGACCTCCACCATGCTTTGGAGGCATTCCCTGTCTTCACCTGCTCCCCCATCCAATAAATCTCTTCCATTTCTCATCTTTTCTTGGCATCTGCTTCTCAGTGGACCCAAAGTTACATACTATGTAATAGGACAACTTGGCTAGATATCGTCTGGGGTGGGAAATTGATTTTCAGCCACGGGTACAATGTTGCCTACAAGTTATTTTATGTAATGTATTAATCTGGCCTATTTCAGAGCATTCTGTGGTCAGAAGCAACCCTGGACAGTACCAGGAAGACCCACAGAGGATCACAATTAGTGTTAGGAGATCAGTCTTATGAATAGAATAGTAAGAATAGAACTATCTTGATTGTCTGTGGATCGCTTCTCCACAAGAGGATAACTACAGCTTAATGAAATATAGGCTAAATGGTCAAGCCCAGTGTATTAAGAGAATTAGAGTCTGGGAAATGTTCAGGGCTAAAACTGTCCCTCTACTCCAGTGTTTCTTTCCTTGTGGAAAGAGCTTCACTGGCAGAATACCCCTGTCTGCTCTCTGCCAACCTCTGTCACTTCTCCCCAGGGAAACACTAGTGACTTTCCTTATTGATAAGTTTGGAAGAAGAATTTTACAAGTGCTCATCTCGGCTCCTTCCTCCTTCATTTTAACATAATATCCACAGAGAGCATGCACTCTATTCCGTTCCTCTATATCATATATTTTACAGGGGCAGGCTCATGCACAGGGAGACTAGCAGGTCCAGCTGGTCTTTATGTGTGGCGCTATGTGTCAGTAAACCTATTATTCCTACACATCTAAGCCACATCCTCAATTCTAGCCTTTAGCAGTTTATCAGGTGATGTTGTGACTGCTATTTATTTTTTCCTTTTTGTCTTATAATTGATTCAGAATTCCAATGGAGAGAAGGTACTATATTCCCTTTTTACCTAGCAGAAAACAGGTATATCAACTTCTACAAGATTATACAGCTAATAAGTGTCAGAATTAGAACTCAAGAAAAAGTCCTTAGCCTCTCTGCTTTTTAATTTTGCCATTTCTTTTCATAGCTCTGTTTCATGATAAAGGCTTTTGATGCACATGAATTAGAAACATCCAATTACTGAATACATCAGTAGTGTTGATAAGGTTTGGTACTGTAAGCCTGCATTTATTTATCCTGGATTTTTAAAGTTTTTAAACTATTAAATTGTTACATTTGGAATCTCTCCCTGAGCGTCTTGACAAACATTTCAAAGCAGATTATTTCCTTTTTTTTTTTCTTTTTCATTCAGACAGTGTCTCACTCTGTAGCTTAGATTGGAGTGCAGCAGTGTGATCATAGCTCACTGCAGCCTTGACCTCCCTGGGCCCAGGTGATAATCCTGAGAAAAGGTGATTTCATTTACCAACTTCCAACTATGCTATAAAGCTACAGTAACCAAAACAGCATGGTACTGGTACAGAAACACATAGACCAATGGAACGGAAAAGAGAATCCAGAAATAAAGCTGCACACTTATAGCCATGTAATCTTCAACAAAATTGACAAAAATAAGCAATGGGGAAAGGACTGTCTGTTCAATAAATTGTGCAGGGAGAGTTGGCTAGCCACATGCAGGGCAATGAAACTGAGCCTCTACATTTTACCATATATAGAAATTAACTCAAGATGGATTAAAAATGTAAATTAAGACCACAAACTAGAAGAATTCTAGAAGAAAATCAAGGAAATGCCATTCTAGACATTGGCCTTGGGAAAGAATTTATGACAAGTTCTCAAAAGCAATTACAGCAAAAGCAAAAATTGACAAGTGGCACCTAATTAAACTAAAGAGATTCTGCATAGCAAAATAAACTATCAACAGAGTAAACAGACAACCTACACATTGGGAGAAAATATTTGTGAATTATGAATCCAATAAAAGTCTGATATCCAGAATCTATATGGAACTTAAACAATTGAACAAGCAAAAAACAAATAACCCTAATTAAAATAGGCAAAAGAAGCCAGGCACAGTAACTCACGCCTATAATCCCAGCACTTTGGGAGGCTGAGGCAGGAGAATTGCTTGATTCCAGGAGTTTGAGACCAGCCTGGGCAACATAGTGAGACCCTGTCTCTACAAAAAATAAACAAAATTAGCACCAGGCATGGTATTGCATGCCTGTAGTCCTAGCTACTTGGGAGGCTGAGGTGGGAGGATCACTTGAACCTGGGAGACTGAGGCTGCAATGAGCCAAGATCATGCCACTGTATTCCAACCTGGGTGACAGAGTGAGACTCTGTCTCAAAAAAAATAAAAAAATTAATGGACAAAAAAAACATGAACAGACACTTCCCAACAGGGGACACAGAAGTGGCTGGGAAACATGAAAAGATGCTCCACATCACTAATCCTCAGAAAAATGCAAATCAAAACTGCAGTGAGATACCATCTCACACCAGTCATAATGGCTATTATTAAAAGTCAAAAAACAACAGCTGCTGGCAAGGCTTCAGAGAAAATGGAACACTTATACACTGTTGATGGGAATGCGAATTAGTTCAGCCACTGTGGAAAGCAGTTGGAGATTTTTCAAAGAACTTAAAGCAGAACTATTATTCAACCTAGCAATCCCATTACTAGGTATATATCCAAAAGAAAATAAATTCTTCTACCAAAAATGCACATGTATTCTCATGTTCATCACAGCACTATTCACAATAGCGAAGACGTGAAATCAACCTAGACACCCATCGGTGGTGGATTGGATAAAGAAAATGTGGTACATATAACCCATGGAATACTATACAGCCATAAAAAGGATGAACTCATGTTCTTTGCAGCAATTAGATGTCATTATCCTAAGCAAATTAACACAAGAAGAGAAAACCGAATACCACACGTTCTCACTTATAAGTAGGAGTTAAACATTGGGTACTTATGGACATAAAGATGGCAGCAGTAGACTCCAGGAATTACCAGAGGAAGGAAGGAGGGAAGGGGGCAAGGGTTGAAAAACTATTAGGCACTATACTCCTTACCTGGATGATGGGATTATTCGTACCCCAAACCTCAGCATCACGTAATATATTCAGGTAACAAACCTGTACATGTACCTCTAACTCAAAAACGTTGAAAATAATTAATTTTTTAAAAGAGGTGATTTCAAGAAAAATCTAACTTCTAACTACCTTATTTTCTCATATGACCTCTAGCATATTACAAGGAATGGACTAAAATTGAATGTACCCCAAATATTTTTATCTTTGCATTGGGGCCCTAGGAAGGGCTGAATATAGAGATGTCACATATATTCTACAGAACATAACCAGTCAAGAAAGTAGAATTAGGCTGGGCACGGCAGCTCACATCTGTAATCCCAACACTTTGGGAGGCGGAGGTGGGTGGATCACTTGAGGTCAGTGGTTCAAGATCAGCCTGGGCAACATGGTGAAACCCTGTCTCTAATGAAAATACAAAAAAAAGTTAGCCAGGTATGGTAACATATGCCTGGAATCCCAGCTACTCAGGAGGCTGAGGCAGGAGAATCACTTGAACCCAGGAGTTGGAGGCTGCAGTGAGCTAAGAATGAATATGAATACGAATATTTACTTCAAACTCTATCTCTCTCAGCTTACTGGAAAGGACATTTAGTAGAGGAAATGTATTTTAATGGTGGGAAGAGTTTGCTAAGAGTGATTTTCAGAGTATTTTGTAGGAATCCAACAGATGATTATATGCTAACTTTCTCAAAAGAGAGTTCAGCATCAGTCTTTTTTCTCTTGTAAAGGAATCAAGCCACAAGCTGTATCCCTGTCACCAGAGCTATGGAATTAAAACTTTGCTTTGCATTTGAATTCCTGGAATATTTCTTGATATTGATTCTCGATTCATAATTTTATTGATCTGTTTTTCCTGTCACTACATTTCTGCACTTTGTGTAAATACTTAATTTGTTTCTTGAATTCGTAATTAAACAGTCAGCCAGCTTAAGTCCAATAAGAATTTACTGAAACCAAATATTTGCTGCTTTTAGTATGCCTAATAATTTCCATCTTTGTCTTACTTGAATAATTAGCTGGAAATATTTGATGTTTAGTCTATACATGGAATATTTTGTATGGTATTAGAACCCTTGCAAATAACAGAAAATTCAGCACAAAACACTATGACACACACCCAAGCACTTTGAGTTAGTGGACTCAAAGTGCAATAAAAAAAACAACTTTTCCGCCTCTCCTCACTGCCCATTTTGAGGAAGTGGTCCTTTGCTTGAGAGAAATCCAGAGCAGATCACTCCTAGATAATAAAGTTGTCTGATTACATCTTGTCATATGGATAGTCCTCTTTTGTTAACTAAAAGTTCAGTAATTTAAGTGTAAGAGTCAAAGTTCAAAATTTCATTTAAAATTTTTCCCCTTAACAAAGTGCTTACAGTGGGAGAGGGGTGCTTAGCTGGCTTCATCTCTCTTTCCCTACCTGGTGAATTACTTATCCTTCCTTACTCACCATCAGGCTACCTCTGGATCCTCCAGGGTTAAAACAGTGAGAGGAATAAGAGGGAGCAAGAAATGTCTTACCTGACTGTCACCAATGTAATTTGGCACTGGTTACCTCTAGCTGTGGCAAATATTTAAATCCAGCTCTTTCTGGCTGATGTTCCAAGCCGACGATTCTTCTCACAGTTGCTTTCATGGGTACATTGGAAGCCCCCACATCAAACGGTCTATAGTGTGGGTGAAGCATTGACCTTCAACTGGTTACTTATGTATCCCCCCATAGCAGTGGAAATCAGGTGAACCCATCTTCTATTGGGGTCACTTGATCTTTCTGAGCAGAACTCAGGTGAAATCTGAAATGGCTCCAGGCTGGCTCTCATCTGCCGAGCCCACACCTAATCCATGAGAAACACTTACCATCTTTGTTCCTGCTTTCAGTGTAAATTCAGCTAGCACTCAATGCAGGCTGGGTTCTGCCTTTCTCTATATATTTACCTGCTCTTTAGACCAGTACCTGCAGCCTCTTGTCTTGCACATCCAAGTTTTATTTAAACTTTATCACCACCAACAGCCATTTTTAGTACCTTCCAAAAGGCTACTCCAAGATTATGAGCCTGACTTTCTACTCTTCCCATCAAAAAAAGGTCAAATTTCATACACTTTGTAGACTATAAAATTACAAGAAAAATAATATATACATATACAGAAATAAGTTTCTATTAGTATGATTTTTTCATACCTCTGAAAGTCTAAAAGGAGCTAGAAAGCCTGACACAGAGTGCTCTGCCCAATGAATGTGCCAGGTCAAGGGCACTCTTTTCCCCCAAACAAATGTCCCAAAGAGGTGGTGATAAATGAGACAGTTTTCTTTGCTCCTCCCAAAAAGCTTGGTGATAGCTCAGCCTTTTCATTGCCAAGACAGTTTTGCCCAAGAGTCTAGTTCTGGAAAACTGTCTCTATCACATAACTGAAACTCCCTCTCCAGTTGTAGTTTAGTGTTCGTGAGTTTCTCCATCCTGCTGGATCCTCTTGCTCTAATGGGAGGGATCTAAAAAATAGATGTGCCATTATAGGTGGTTCTACTGAACCGGAGCTAGGACCCACTGATGCATGTGTGCTGTGCTGGGTGTGAAGTATGAACTCATGAATATATAGTGAGGAACCAGTGTGGACTCTAAGTAGTGAGTGAGAGGATTGACTACATTTTGGGTAGACGTGAAAGGTGGAGAATGGTGAAGGGTGCGGGTAAACAGCGATCTCATTACCTTTTTCTGACAGTAAGCCCTTCACAAGATTTTCTCATGCGTGAAGTTATTTGGCATGGACCTTGACAGAATTCTCATTTAGCAAAATGGTTATGTGCATAGGTATTGAGGGTTAGACAACTTGGATTTTAATCTCATTCTTGCACTCACTAGATATGTGGCCTCGGACAAGTTACCTGAGCAAGTTCATGGAGTCGGGAGTAGGGGTGTTCACTTTTGCTTGTTAAGGCATCTATAAATCTCTTAAACTCTGATTCTGAAGCCCATGGCATCCTGATTTTCCCCAAAGTGAGCATGTAGACAGGATTATGTGATCATGAAGAACCCCTTGCTCTATTTGTATTAAGCCTCCATTCACCCAGAGTCACCAGCTCAAGAGACTTGAGTCTGAGAGGGTTTACATCTTCTCCAGGCCATATCTAGAGGCTTTCAGGCAATAATGCAAGTAGCTAGATTTGTGTTTTGAGGTGGAAGAACAGCAGCCTTTGGTTGGTTTCAAGTGCAAATTTCATCCCAGACCCAGGTATAGTTATGTAGCTGGGCATCCAGGAGGCTAGAACATAGTTTAGAAACAGGAAAGAATCCCTAAAATCCTTGGTTGTAGTAGTTTGGGGATTTTTACTCCAGTATTACACCATTGATCTGTCAGCTACTCCTTTCTTGTTTGTTTCCAACACAAGTCCCACTCCCCTCAATTTAGGCAGCACCCTTGAGTCAGCACTGACCCATTTGTGTTGCAAGACCTCATGCAAGTTGCTTGTGTAACTGATGTTTGGCTCCTTACTCCTGAAATAGCAAACTGGCAATCACCTGAAATAGAGAGTCAAAGCTGAATTTCTAAAATGGAATAATGCATGACATAATGCTATTTACTGGGAATGAATGATTTGTTTCCCTATCTAAAATTTAATTTCTTTAATAGTACTTCTAAGATATTTGGTTTAAAAAAAAACACATAATAATACTAAACAAAAAATTGGAACTACACAAAAGTGGGAAAGAATGCCAATGTGAAAGCCAGAAATAAAGAAATGTTGGGGCATTCCAAGATGGCCAAATAAGAACAGCTCCTGTCTGCAGCTCCCAGTGGGATCAACGCAGAAGATGGGTGATTTCTGCATTTCCAACTGAGGTACCTGGTGAATCTCATTGGGACTGGTTGGACACTGGGTGCAGCCCATGGAGGATGAGCAGAAACAGGGTGGGGCATCACCTCACCTGGGAAGCACAAGGGATTGGGGGTTTCCCTTTCCTAGCCAAGGGAAGCCATGACAGACTACCTGGAAAAATGGGACACTCCCAATCAAATATTGTGCTGTTCTCAAGGTCTTAGCAACCAGCAGACAAGGAGATTCTCTTCTGTTCCTGGCTCAGCAGCTCCCACGCCCACAGAGCCTTGCTCACTGCTAGCACAGCAGTCTGAGATCGATCTGCGAGACAGCAGCCTGGCTCAGGGAAGGGCATCCACCATGGCTGAGGCTTGAGTAGGTAAAAAAAAAGTGGTGGGAAACTCAAACTGAGTGGAGCCCATGCAGCTCAACAAGGCCTACTGCGTCTAGACTTCACCTCTGTGGGCAGGGCATGGCTGAACAAATGGCAGCAGACAACTTCTGCAGACTTAAAACATCCCTGTCTGATAGCTCTGCAGAGAGCAGTGGTTCTCCCAGCATGGCGTTTGAACTCTGTGAACGGACAGACTGCATCCTCAAGTGGGTCCCTGACCCCTGTATAACCTAACTGGGAGACACCTCCCAGTAGGGGCCGACAGACACCTCATATAGGCGTCTGCCCCCTGGGATGAAGCTTCCAGAGGAAGGATCAGGCAGCAATATTTGCTGTTCTGCAGCCTCTGCTGGTGATACCCAGGCAAATAGGGTCTGGAGTGGAACTCCGGCAAACTCCAACAGACCTGCCCCTGAGGGACCTGACTGTTAGAAAGAAAACTAACAAACAGAAAGGAATAGCATAACATCAACAAAAAGGTCATCTGTAGGTCATCAACATCAAAGACCAAAGGTAGACAAAACCACAAAGATGGGGAGAAACCAGAGCAGAAAAGCTGAAAATTCTAAAAATCAGAGCACCTCTTCCCCTCCAAAGGAATGCAGCTCCTCACCAGCAATGGAACAAAGCTGGATGGAGAATGACTTTGATGAGTTGACAGAAGCAGGCTTCAGAAAGTCAGTAATAACAAACTTCTCAGAGCTAAAGGAGGATGTTCAAACCCATCTCAAGGAAGCTAAAAACCTTGAAAAAAAAATTAGACTAATGGCTAACTAGAATAAACAGTGTAGAGAAGACCTTAAATGACCTGATGGAGCTGAAAACCATGGTATGAGAACTTCGTGACGCATGCACAAGCTTCAATAGCCAATTCAAACAAGTGGAAGAAAGGGTATCAGTTATTGAAGATCAAATTAATGAAATAAAGTGAGAAAACAAGGTTAGAGAAAAAAGAGTAAAAAGAAATGAACAAAACCTCCAAGAAATATGGGACTATATGAAAAGACAAAATCTACGTCTGATTGGTGTACCTGAAAGTGATGGAGAGAATGGAAACAAGTTGGAAAACACTCTGCAGGATAGTATCCAGCAGAACTTCTCCAACCTAGCAAGGCAGGCTAACATTCAAATTCAGGAAATATAAGAATGCCACAAACATAATCCTTGAGAAGAGCAACCCCAAGACACATAATTGTCAGATTCACCAAAGTTGAAATGAAGGAAAAAATGTTAGGGCAGCCAGAGAGAAAGGTCGGGTTACCCACAAAGGGAAGCCCATCAGACTAACAGCGTATCTCTCAGCAGAAACTCTACAAGCCAGAAGAGAATGGGGGCCAATATTCAACATTCTTAAACAAAAGAATTTTCAACCCAGAATTTCATATCCAGCCAAACTGAGCTTCATAAGTGAAGAAGAAATAAAATCCTTTACAGACAAGCAAATGCTGAGAGATTTTGTCACCACCAGGTCTGCCTTAACAAGAGCTCCTGAAGGAAGCACTAAACATGGAAAGGAACAACCGGTACCAGCTACTGCAAAACCATGCCAAATTGTAAAGACCATCGATGCTAAGAAGAAATTGCATCAACTAATGAGCAAAATAACCAGCTAACATCATACTGACAGGATCAAATTCACACATAACAATATTAACCTTAAATGCAAATGGGCTAAATACTCCAATAAAAAGACACAGACTGGCAAATTGGATAGAGTCAAGACCCATCAGTGTGCTGTATTCAGGAGACCCATTTCATGTGCAGAGACACACATAGGCTCAAAATAAAGTGATGGAGGAAGATCTACCAAGCAAATGGAAAACGAAAAAAAGCAGGGGTTGCAGTCCTAGTCTCTGATAAAACAGATTTTAAACCAACAAAGATCAAAAGAGACAAAGAAGGCTATTACATAATGGTAAAGGAATCAATTCAACAAGAAGAGCTAGCTATCCTAAATATATATGCACTCAATACAGGAGCACTCAAATTCATAAAGCAAGTCCTTAGAGACCTACAAAGAGACTTAGATTCCCATACAGTAATAATGGGAGACTTTAACACCCCACTGTCAACATTAGAGAGATCAACAAGACAGAAACTTAACAAGGATATCCAGGAATTGAACATACCTCTGCACCAAACAGACCTAATAGACATCTACAGAACTCTCCACCCCAAATCAATAGAATACACATTCTTCTTAGCACCACATCACACTTATTCCAAAATTGACCATATACTTGGAAGTAAAGCACTCCTCAGCAATTTTCTGCTCTTTTCTAGTTCTGTAAAATACAGAATTTCTAATTCTGTAAAAGAAATTTCTGTTCTTTTGCAGAATTACAGCAATTCTGTAAAAGAACAGAAATTATAGCAAACTGTCTCTCAGACCACAGTGCAATCAAATTAGAACTCAGGATTAAGACATATACACCATGGAATGCTATGCAGCCATAAAAAAGGATGAGTTCATGTCTTTTGTAGGGACATGGATGAAGCTGGAAACCATCATTCTCAGCAAACTATCACAAGGACAAAAAACCAAACACCACACGTTCTCACTCATAGGTGAGAATTGAACAATGAGGACACTTGGACACAGGAAGGAGAATATCACACACTGGGGCCTGTTGTGGGGTGGGAGGAGTGGGGAGGAATAATATTAAGAGATATACTTAATATAAATGACAAGTTAATGGGTGTAGCACATCAACATGGCCCATGTATACATATGTAACAAACCTGCACGTTGTGCACATGTACCCTAGAACTTAAAGTATAATAAAAAATAAAATAGAAATAAAATAAAAA
>NW_012117511.1:375987-380334 GCF_000951035.1 Colobus angolensis palliatus | reverse complement strand
AGTCTCAGGATACAAAATCAATGTGCAAAAATCACAAGCATTCCTATACACCAGTAACACAAACAGAGAGCCAAATCATGAGTGAACTCCCATTCACAAATGCTTCAAAGAGAATAAAATATACCTAGGAATCCAACCTACAAGGGATGTAAGTCCCCAGGCAGACTTGCCTTTATGTCTTACTGACCACAGCTGCATAAGGCAACCTATTCATTCCTACAGCCTTTACTGGTGAGGGGAGTGATTGGCTTAGGGAAGCACAGGCTAAGGGCATATGGGTGAATTACAAGGGAAGATACAGTGCTCTCTTAGAAAAGAGGAAGAAAGAGAATGAATTTTGAGTAAACAACACCAATGTCTACTCACCCACTGGGGATTTACATGCCAGAATTAACTTTCTGCTGCCTTACCCAGGACCACATACTGAATAGTCACAGATTTTGCTGAAAGAAAGCTGATCTTTGTTCCTTTCTCTTATTAGGACCACATTTTAGGGCTCTCTCTCTCTCTGCCCTAGGTATTTTTCTTCCTCTATTACTTTCTTTGACAGTAACCCCGGAATGTCTTTGCTTTTCCATTGAGCGGACCTCTCTTCCTTCTTCCCACCGTGTCTCTTGGGCATGTTGGGTCACATGCCTTGAATTACAATGAAGTTATGTTAGACCTGTAAAGAAAGCTCTAACAACTTCCAAGTCAAAAGGGCTAGAATCTTATGGATGCATTTTCAAAAGTATATCCATAAATTCTAGAAACTTTCCACAAAGAAGAGGCTTCTGTGGTCAAGTAAATTTGGGCAGTGTTGCAGATGCTTTCCTTCTCTTGTAGATGGTAGATTTACAAGGTTCTGAGAAATCTTCTGTTACATAAACTAACTCAGAATGAGTCCTGGAATCAAAATGCCTGTGTTCAAATCTGGGCTCTACCACTTTCTAGCTATGTAAGCTCTTTAAACCTCTGTTTTCTCATTTGAGATAAGGGAAGTCTGTGGTACTATTTAATTGGGGTTGCTGTGAGAAGTGGGTGAGATAACTCATCTGAAGCTTTCAACACAGTGCTTTGTACATTCACTCATTTAACAATTATTGTGTCAAGGGCCCAGGTCTCAAGGAGCCTACATTCTAATGGAGGAGGGAAGAGGAAGACAATAAGCAGGTAAACAAATAGAATAATTTCAGATAACGACAAGTACTATGAGAAAAGTAAAACATAATGATATTATAAAGCTCAGTTAGGATAAGAAGGGCTGTTTTAGATGGGAGGATCAGGAAAGGCATTTTTGAGGAAGGCATTTTATCTGAGACCTGAGATATGAGGAGACTGGAATTATTTATCCATTTATTCAGTCGTTCATTCAAAAACTGTTTATTGAATACTTAGTGTATACCACAAATTGTTTTAGGCACCAGGGATAAAGCAAGAAACAAAATTCTACAAGACTGTCTGCCCTGGCTAGGCGCAGCGACTCACACCTGTAATCCCAGCACTTTGGGAGACTGAGGCAGGTGGATCACGAGGTCAGGAGGTCGAGACCATCCTGGCTAACACTGTGAAACCCCATCTCTACTAAAAATACAAAAAATTAGCCGAGCGTGGTGGCGGGTGCCTATACTCCCAGCTACTCAGGAGGCTGAGGCAAGAGAATGGCGTGAACCCAGGAGGCAGAGCTTGCAGTTAGCAGAGATTGCGCCACTGGCACTCCAGCCTGGGCGACAGAGCGAGACTCCATCTATATATATATATATATATATATATATATATATATATATCTGCCTTAATGCACCTCAAATTCTACTATGGAAAAACAAAAAGAAAAAGGAAAATACATAATATCCCAAGTGGTTAAGTGCTATGGGGAAAAAATATTTAACTTCACATTTTTAAACAGGGATACAGGGATTCCTCACTGAAAAGTTGACATGTAAACAAAGAAAGACCTGAAGGAGGTGAGGAAATGAGCCATGCAGAAATCTAGGAGAAGAGAATTCTAGGCAGAAACAGCAAGTGCAAAGGCCCTGGGGCAAGAGCATGCTTGATTTATTCAAGAAAGAGTAAGAAGGGTGAATGCCTAAAGGAGAGTAAGTAAAAGGAAGGGTAGTAAGAAGTGAAGTGGCAGAAAATGTAAGGATAAGCAAAGGTCTGGAGCAAAATTCCTCCAGGCAGATAGAACAGCAGCTGCAAAGGCCTTGAGTCAGAACCAGGGCCTGGTTGGCCTATTCAAGCAACAGAAAAATGGCTTATAGAGCTGGAGTAGACTAAGCAAGGGGAAGCATACAGATGAAGTCTGAGAACTTTCTGGGTCAGATCACAAAAAGCCTTATCATAGGCCGGTATAAAGAATGTATATTTTTTCTAAGTACATTAAAAATTAATTGACTATATTTGCTATTGTTGTGACTCATGAGACACTCGTATGCTAAACAGATTGAGAAATGCTGTTTCAAAGCCAATTTGAATGAACACTCTTGCCCATCCTTCCTATCTATCCCCATGTATTGTGGATTATGTCACAGTAGGACTATAGTAAGAACTTGATAATGGGTCTCCATACTCTGTTTCTTCTTTCTTAAGTTACAATTGGATTGAATCACTCCCCTTCTCAAAAATTTGTATTGATTTTTTTACTTGTAGGATCAAGTCCATGCCCAGTAGCTATCAAGAATTTCAAGGTCTCTCCCTACATCTCCCTCCACATACTCCCGTTAGAGGTGCTGAAATTGTGCTCTAAATGTACATGCATGGTTATAGCTCCACCATTTAGTTCATGCCATTTCCTCAGCCCAAATTCTCCTTTCCCTCATTCTTTGCCTGTTGAAAGTTTTCTTTTCATTCAAAGCCAGCACAGCGCCTATTCCTCTCCAAAATCGTTCCTGATATTCCTAGGCAGAGTCACTCATTCATTCCTTCAACCATGTACCTGTTGGTGTCACTTGTACCTCAGTTTGGTGTGTTTGTCAGATTGCATTTCTGCAGATTTAGTTGTTGTCACATCTCTCACTTTCATTAGATTGTAAGCACATTAAAGGGAAGGGCTGTATTTTCATCATATCTTCCAGAAGTACTACCTAACACAATTGCCAGTACGTAGTACATGCTCAATAAGTTGCTGATTAAATTAAATTTAAGAGGAAGTAATGTGATAAACACCTTTAGGTAAAGCACTGAGACACAAAAAGAAGAAAATGGCTGTACTGTCAAGGAGTTTATAAATCAATAATGGTAGCTTCCATTTATTGAGTCCTAACTATGGTACTGGCACTGTTCATATAGTATGCCATTTAACACTCATAGCAACCCAATGAAGTAGGTGTTATAACCCCTAGTTTAAGAATGAGATTAAGTAATTTAAACAAGTTCATAGAATAAACAATAGGATTCAAACTTAGGTCCCTCTAGTTTCCAAGCCTGTGCTCTTTTCCCTATACATGGTGTCAGCTGGGATCCTGGGATCTAGCCAGGAAAAACAAAAAACAAAACAAACAAGCAAAAAAACACGTCTTTCAGAGGAAGGGAAATTGTTTCAAGAGAGGATTAGTTATGTAGGTGAATGGAGCAGTGAAGAAGTCGAAAAGGGAATGGTGAAGTAATTCACAGATTAGTGAAATTGGGAAGTTATTCTCCTTGTTGCAAGGGTGACACTGAGAGAAGCAGTTGTCACCAGAGCCCAGAAGCCTTGGCTGTCAGGCAGAAGGAGCCAAAACTACTAGGAGAACTGCCCGAGTAGATCAGAAGAAGGAAGGGAGGGGCTGTCCAGAGGGAAACTGCCAGATTCCAAAGGATGCAGGTAACAGAGTGAGAAATGGCCTGGCTTCTCTCTTCCCCTGTTTTCAGTCCTCCTGTGGTGCTTCTCATTGATTTAACCTATTAAGAACCAAAGAACGAGACAGCCTGTGAAAAGGCAGCAACAGAGCAGAGCAGGGAAACAGTGGGAATGGATCTGAGACTAGTGTCAGCAAGCTACCTTTTTTACCTGAAATGAAAAGAGTATAAATTAAATAGCATTTAATTTGGGGCTAGGATGAATGGCAAAGATATTAAGTAAATTCAAAAGAAAGAGATTGAGAGGCCAAGGCAGGCAATCATGAGGTCAGGAGATCTAACCATCCTGGCCAACATGGTGGAAACCCATCTCTACTAAAAATACAAAAAACTAGGTGGGCATGGTGGCACACCTGTAATCCCAGCTACTAAGGAGGTTGAGGCAGGAGAATGACTTGAACCTGGAAGGCAGAGGTTTCAGTGAGCCGAGATCGCGCCACTGCACTCCAGCCTGGCAACAGAGCAACACTCCGTTGGAAGGAAGGAAGGAAGGAAGGAAGGAAGGAAGGAAGGAAGGAAGGAAGGAAGGAA
>NW_012117511.1:323634-375576 GCF_000951035.1 Colobus angolensis palliatus | reverse complement strand
TAGTTTTAGGAGAGACAGGGTTTCTCCATATTGGTCAGGCTGGTCTTGAACTCCCGATCTCAGGTGCCCAACTCGGCCTCCCAAAGTGCTAGGATTATAGACATGCACCACCATGCCCAGCTAATTTTTGTATTTTTAGTAGAGATGGGGTTTCACCATGTTGGCCAGGCTGCTCTTAAACTCCTGGCCTCAAGTGATCCTCCAGCCTCAGCCTCCCAAAATGCTGGGATTACTGGTGTGAGCCACCACACCTGGTCCAATTTACTTTTAAATGTGTCAAAAAATAAGTGGATTAGTAGTTAGAGGATTGTTAACAGATAGATAGATATGTGGTAATAAAATGTTACTAAATGGATAGGCATGAATAATAAAATGCTAATGGTAAAATCCAGGTGGCAAGATTGTAAATTTTTCAACTTTCTTGTCTGTTTGAGAATTTTCTCAATAAAATACTGAGAAGAGAAATTCCATGCCTAAAAGACTCTAATTTAATTGGTTGTATTTGGGTCTGGATACCAGATTTTTTTTTTCTGACCACTGTAATGAAGTCTTACAGTGGAGGGGAGAGATTGGGCTCAGCACCCCAGAACCACTCAAGAGCTCTCTGGATAGATTCCACTCTGCAGCCAGGTTTGAGGCCTACTGCACTGCAGTATGCCATGGAATCACAGAGCCAGCGTGAACAGAACAGAGAAGTGGGTAAGTAGGAAGGATGAATAAAAGAGGGGCAAATTTCTGTCTGCATATCAGAGGTGAGGCCTCCAGGCTGGAATTTTATGTGCTTTCTGCATTGGAATGGGTGGATGAACTGCGTGTGAAAGAGGCAAGAGAGGTTTAGCAATTCAGCGGCCACTGACAACATAGGCTTAGCCAGGGTTCTCTGAAGTTCTTAAAAGAGGACTCAAAAGTTTACATTTAATGTAAACTTTTAATTTGGCGATGATTCATCTTCGCAATGTTTCCTATAGCTTTAAATCGGGTCATCTATTCATTCAGAATAATACTTTTAGCATGTTATCTCCCTTTGACCTTTGAGAAGTATAACATCCACTTTCAACATATATATAGAGATGCATTTCTATGTTTTATTTTTTTAAGTCATTTTTATGGAGATGAAGAAAGAGACCTGTTCAGAAAGAAGGGAAGCAGAAAGAAAATGTTATACCTTTGGCAGCCTTGGACTGTTAGGTCAGCAGAAAAGGAACAAGAGATAGCTAGGCCTGGATAGTGTAGGAACCAGCAATCGAGCCCAGTGTCAGGCTTGGAAATTTGACAATTCCAAAGAAGCATGTATAACCCAATTAATCAGTAAAGAGAGTAATTGATGCTTCCCAGAAAACGGATTTCTATACTGCCTAATTACAATATGCCCTCTACAGTAATATGAATATCTTCTATAACCCTTCCTCTATCTCCAGCTATTTTAAAATCTTACTCTGAGGGTTACTGTAGTATCTAAGGTTGTTTGTCTCTACAGTAAATTATCCCAGTCCATTTAACCACGTGAAAGGAGACAGGAATACTAGCATCTGATCCTCGTCATGGGACCCCAGCCTGTCTCACTACAGTTGCCAGCTGGAGACAGAACAGGGCCTAAGGGCAAAGGCAGACCGGCATATGAGGAAGAGAACCAAAGGTCAGTCACAGAGCAGCTGTGTCACAGGTGAGATCTAAAGGAAAACTGCTGGGCTAAAAGCAGGAAGCAAACAGAAGTTCAGGAGCCAGAGGAATGCAAGAACACATCAGGAAGGGGGATATGAGACACGAATAGAGTCAGGGCTTTGGCCATGAATGAGGCCAGGGTACCTCAAGCTCATTCTTGTTGAGAACTTGCCCTGTGGTGCTTGGGTAAGCAGGAAAGAGTTAGGCAGTGCAGGTTGGGACAGTCTTTTAAAAAAAAGAAAAAAAGAAAAAAAAAAAACACTCCAAACCATATTATCACATAGCCTATTAATTGACACTTATTTTGATGCCTCTGAGCCATCCAGAAGAGGCTAAATGTGGTATCTTCCACTTAAAAAGTAAGGGAAATATGTGAAATATTTTAGAAAAACCTGCGAATAACATGGTTTAAAAAAAAAAAAAGAGGCCCTTTTACCTCTGAAGGGATAACTTTTAGCTGCCAGGAAAATTCACGTATGTATAATCCCACATTGCCTCCATAAATCTAGGTAGCTATGGCAGTGATTCAGAGAAGTGAAGGCATCGCTTTTTGACTTTGAATGTCTCCATTTCTCCCAGCTGGTATGACAGTGATTTTCCTTTCTCCCTTATTTTGGAGTTGTAAGGTATATTAACATTCTTACATAGCTTTGATCCAATATAGAATTTTTAAAAAAAACTTTCAAAGAAGGACTTTATGGACCGGCATTAGCCACATGCTTATTTGCTGTGTCCACAGGGCTGTGACACTGTAATTGACTCTGCTGGGGATAATCACTCCCTAAGAGACAGATGGGGTTAGGGTAGCAGGGTATGAGCCCTGAGGCCATGTGGAGTAGTAAAGGAGTCCCCCAAATGAAAAGAGGCTGCGTTTTCAGAAGCAGGGGTGTGGGAAAAATACTGGGCAAATATCTACCACAACCTAACAAGTGCACACAAGTAATGAGTGAAATAGCAGGGACTTTAACTTATGTTTGTCTATTTTTAAAAATCTATTTTTCTCCTACTGTTGTGTCTCCTTTGCTGGGGAAAACTTTTATAATTGCTGCCAAACTCCTGTTGTTTCACTCTGTCTGCCCTCTCTCCTACACTGCTTTTACCCCCAGCCTGGAGTCCACTTGGGTGGAAATGCAGCATATAATGAGCCCAAAGTTAATCATCTGCAGGTTTGCCCTGATAAGTCACAGTATGTTTGCTGCGCTCCTTCCAAGAGTCAACAGCAGCTGAGGGGATGTGCTGAGAGTGGCCTATGGCATTCTGAGCGCGGGCCCGTATGGGAGGCAGTGTGTTGGGGAGTCTATCTGAACACCACCATCTGGAATGCCTCTGTTGCCCTGAAGGCACTCATCTGCATCTCCAGTGGACACAGCTTAGAGATGCCAAAAATTGAGCCAAGTTCACTGGATGTACAAATGGCCTGACGTCAATGGAATTTATTCATAATTTAGGCCTCATGTGTGATGTACTGTCTGAACTCAATGATCTGTCAAAACAATCAGGGAAGAAGAGGAGAAGGAATAAGAAAAGGTGGAGGAAAACAAAGAGGAAGAAGAGAAGTGAAAGGTAGAAGAAACAGCAGAGAAGAAGAGGAGGAAATTAGGACAGGGCCAGGAGCTGTAGCAGCACAGGTTCAGCTTTTGGCTCCTGGGGCCAATGATCCTTGTAAGTTTGTTGAAAGCATCAGTGCCAAATAAAACATGGCCTTTTAAAGCACCGAATTACGTGAGTGCAGAGCTGTTAAAATCAGTGTAGCAAAAATCCAGCTGGGTTTGGCCGTTGCCACAAAGTACAAAATGATGATCATTTGTACTGCCAAGACCCAGGGTTCTCCAGACGTGGTGGCCTGAGCCGAGTTACTTGGATATGCATTCAGTTGCCCATTCTTTAAAATAAGGAATCTGCTATTAAGAAGTGTATGAGGCTGGGAGCGGTGGCTCACGCCTGTAATCCTAACACTTTGGGAGGCCGAAATGGGCAGATCACTTGAGGTCGGAGTTTGAAACCAGCCTGACCAACATGGTGAAACCCCATCTCTACTAAAAAATACAAAAAAAAAATTAGCTGGGCCTGTTGGCCTGTGCCTGTAATCCCAGCTACTTGGGAGGCTGAGACAGGAGAATTGCTTGAACCTGGGAGGCAGAGGTTGCAGTGAGCCAAGATCGCACCACTGCATTCCAGCATGGCGACAGAGTGAGACTCCATCTCAAATAAAAAAGAAAGAAAGAAAGAAATGTATGAAGTGGATATTTGCTAGGGTTTTTTTGGTGGTGGTTGTTTTGTTTTTGCTTGCCCTGTGTCCAGAGTGGGATTTATTTTGAAACTAAGAAAGCTTAAGCTTCAGAAGCCTTCAGTTGCATGCGAGGTGCTGGGAGTAATGGAGTATTCTAGGTGGGGAGAGAAGGCCAAGTTACAATCAACAAGCATTTATTTAGCATTTCTGATAAATTGTCTAAATCGATCTAAGAAGTAAGGAACCTAAATCTCCAAGAGTTCAATAATTTGTTGGGATATATTTTCTCTTTCTAAATAAAACTAACTTTTATGCCTGTTTTTAAATGTGTAAATTTTTTTAATTAAAGAAGACCCCAAAATTATAAAGCTTTAAGTTCCACAAAATCTGAATCTATCCCTATCTGCCTCAATTGCCTTTCTTCTGCAAATCAAGGTAACCAAACCTTGATTTGCCTTTGTGGAAAGGTTTTCTGCTCACTCAGCAGTAGACACATGATCCGGGTTCAGGAATAAGTATGTGATCCAATTTGGGCTAACAAGAATCAGGGGTGAAGTTTTTGCTGGACCTTCTACCAGGGTTATTAAGTTGAAAGTTACTAAGTTGTGTGGAAATGCAAGTGTGGCATTGCCAACAGCTCTCTTGCCTTTACAAGAGGAAACTGCCTGAGTATAAAATTAGTATAGAAGAAAGCAGAGCTAAGAGATATAAAGAAGCCAAGTCTTAATAATGTGACTTTGCAACCCTGAAACCATACTGAAGTTACTGCAGATAATCCTGGGCTTTTCAGATAGACAAATCAATAAAAACTTTTTTTCTTTCTTAAGCTATTTTGAGTTGGGTTTCTGTCACTTGCAGCTGAGTCTTGACTATTACAGGTCCTTATATGCTAGAAAAATAATTATTATTATTTCAACTCAGAAGGTGATTTTTTAGTGTATTTGCCTCTGAATAGTTACAACATAGATAACACTTATTGATCACTCTTATTAAGGGTTTTACTCATATTAACCCATTTGAATCTCAAAAGCAACCTCATGAAGTATGTACTGGTATTATCATACCCATTTTACTAAAGAGGAAATCAAAGGCACATAGAAGTTAATTAATTTGTCCAATTGGTGTACACTCTGGTTTTAGACCTTCGATTCCTGACTGTTACACTGTGCTGCTTGAGCCAACTGATTCAGATGTAAGCTCTTATACCAAGATTTCATTACAGGTTGCCAGCCTATGAATTATATGCCCTTAGAACAAATGCAAGTGTGGGCAATATAGTTCACTTTTGTCAGAATTGGCTGAGAATGACAGCTACCAAAAATATAAAGACTATTCACCAGCCAATATATGTACACCAGCCAATGGGACCCAACATCAAATCCCTCTTTTCTTATTCAGGAACTTTTTAAAGGTTCTCTCATATGTGTTTCTCTTTGTCCTCTTTCCCTCAATTCATCCCATAACTACATAGCTCCCTGGTGTCAGTATGACACTTTCTATCTGTAGCTCATCTGTCATTCCCATCACTCCTGATGTGATTAAGGGGAATTCCAACATGATTCCACTTCAGTAGTTTTCATGCTGAAGATGGGAGAATGAACTGAGGCCTCCTAATCTTCTTAAACAACCCCCGTTGTGCCTCCAAACTGGATTAACCTCTCAGTTTCCTACAATTCCCTCTTCTTGTGCCCCTTCCAGTCTTACTCCCTTGTGTTCTTTTCTGCCTATGGCTCCAGTCTGACAGGCTTAAGGTCTAAAGCCTGGATCCCACTATCACCAAACCAAGTATGTATTTCAGACTTGAAGCCATAATGATCTGATCTTTTCATTTTTCAGCAAATGTTTATTAAGGACTTACTAGTCACTGGGGATTTAGGGATGAGTATTACACAGTTTTATCTTTCTAAAAGCTCTTAAAGTATTGGACTCGGGGGAAGTTAAGATGGGACACAAGGCCAACAGTTCCCATGAATGGAGTGACTTAGAATCACAGCAGAGGCAGATGCAAACTCATTGAAGAGAATGAGGAGGCTTTTTAATGCAGGACAGAAAATAGAGTGGCAGGAAAAGTGGTCTGGATGTGTAGCAGGAATTATCCAGCAGAGAAGAGCATTCTAAGCAGATGGAACAGCATGTTCAAGGCTAGGAAAGCAATAAAGGATAAGACATGTTTGAGAAATAGCAAGAATTTTAGTATGGCAGGAGCAGACAGTCTTTGAGGGAGAGTGGTGAGAGATGAGTCTAAAGAGTAGGTAGAGGCCAGCTTGTGAAATTCTTGTGTGTTGTGTTCTGGAATCTGAAATTCATCCATTATTCATAGAGAGCCAATGAGATCTCAAGCTAGAGTGACATGATTAGATTTGTATTGCAGACAGATCACATGAACAACAGTGTCACTCTCTTGTAGTAATCAGATCTTTCTTTCCAGCCCTGCTCTTTGGATTTGAGGTTCTTCAGATCAACCCAATTTGTGGCCTCCATTATCACTACAGATAGATTTTTCTGTCTCTTCCCTCAACACACAATCAATATACCTTGAAGCTCCCTCTTACCCATCCATCAGCCTGGGAATGGTATTTCTTCAGAGGAGCAATTCTCAAACACATGTGGGTGTGTACCTTGTAGGAAGGATATATCATGTTCACTTGGAGGGCATTTTCAAAGTACATGTGCCTTTGCATCACACTCCCCTCTTGCTCTGAAATTCTAATAGGCCAAAGGTTTGAGGGGGGTTTCTAGGGGAACTAGCATTTTGTAAAAGTTTATTATTTTAAAGAATAGAAATCTAGACATGGAAACTCTAATCAAGACATATTCCTCTCAATCCCTTAGTTGTTATTAAAATACTACAAAATCTGCATTTATATTATAACAGTGATACCTGTTATAGTTGGTCAAAAGTTGGCCCCAAAAAGGATACGTCCATGTCCCAATACTTGGCCCCTGTTAATGTTGCCTTATTTGGAAAAAAAAAAAAGGTCTTTGCAGCTGTAATTAAGTTAAGGATCTTGAAATGAGATCATCCAGATGGATTTTAAATCCAATTACAAGTATCCTTATAATAGAAGAGTAAAAGACAAGGACAAAGAGGAAAGGCCAGATAAAGATGGAGGCAGAGATCAGAGTTATGTAGCTAGAAGCCAAAGAGTGGCTGGAGACATCAGAAGCTGGACAAGGCAAGGAAGCATTCTCTTCTAGAACCTTCAGAAGGATCATGGCCCTGCCAATACCTTGATTTCAGACTTCTGGCCTCTAGAATAGTAAAAGGATAGATTTATGTTGTTTTAAGTTACGAGGTTTGTGGTAATTTGTTATGGCATCTCTAGAAAGCCAATACACCTTCTTTCTAATGGGTTATGACTAATAGTTACTTTTCAGAGAGGAGATAATTTCCAAAGTGTTGTATGATAGTATGATGTAAATGAATTTAGGCCAGGTAACTTAATCCCTTTGAGCTGGTTTCTTCACCTAATCCCATCCTCACAGAATGTTGAGATGATTCAATGAGATGAAATAAAACTACCCAGCAGACAACTGGCAAGAACCAGGCTCTCAAGGACTTGTCTATTTGAGAATAGGACTCAACACATGTTGCATAGACACTCTGTTGAAACAAGATCTCCCAGGAGAAGACTGGGATAATTAACATGAAATGCCTGGGCCTCTATCAGAATGTCTTTTACATGTAACCACTTACACCCATCTGGTATCAGCTCTTGTTTGTCACCAACTAACCACTGCCCTCTCCTGCAACCTTCTCTACTTCCTGTTTACGTAGATAGTTGCTTCCTGACTGACAAAACTGAATGGTTTCAGCCAGACTGCTTTTCCCCTGGGCCCATGCCAAAAATGCCTTCTTTACGTTTCTCATTCTGCTTTCTTCTTATGGTAGAACCCATAACATTAATGAGTTGCAAACTGCTGCCCTGAGCTATCCCCAGCTAATCAGTTAGTCTTCTTCCTAGCTATTGAATTAAATCTGCTCATGGTTGCACTGCCATTAAGTAGTGAAGGCAGGATCTAAACTCAGGTACTCCAGTCTCGTAAAGAACATACTTTAATACTACTACAAATTTTCTCCTTCCAATGATGATCTTCCCTCCATTCCACCTCTGCTACCCACTTCCACTGTCATACCATAAACCCTCACATCACGTCAACCTGCCTCATCTTCAAATCACTAATTCAGGCATCTCACCCTCTGACTAACTTCAGATAGAATCAATAGAAAAAAGAGAAATCCTCCCTAACTCATTTTATGAGGCCAGCATCATCCTGATACCAAAGCCTGGCAGAGACACAACAAAAAAAGAGAATTTTAGACCAATATCCCTGATGAACATCGATGCAAAAATCCTCAATAAAATACTGGCAAACTGAATCCAGCAGCACATCAAAAAGTTTATCCACCATGATCAAGTTGGCTTCATCCCTGGGATGCAAGGCTGGTTCAACATATGCAAATCAATAAACGTAATCCATCATATAAACAGAACCAAAGACAAAAACCACATGATTATCTCAATAGATGCAGAAAAGTCCTTTGACAAAATTCAACAGCCCTTCATGCTAAAAACTCTCAACTAGGTATTAATGGGACATATCTCAAAATAATAAGAGCTATTTATGACAAACCCACAGCCAATATCATACTGAATGCACAAAAACTGGAAGCATCCCCTTTGAAACTGGCACAAGACAAGGACGCCCTCTCTCACCACTCCTATTCAACGTAGTATTGGAAGTTCTGGCCAGGGCAGTCGGGCAGGAGAAAGAAATAAAGGGTATTCAATTGGGAAAAGAGGAAGTGAAATTGTCCCTGTTTTGTAGATGACATGATTGTATATTTAGAAAACCCCATTGTCTCAGCCCAAAATCTCCTTAAGCTGATAAGCAACTTCAGCAAAGTCTCAGGATACAAAATTCAATGTGCAAAAATCACAAGCATTCTTATACACCAATAACAGACAAACAGAGAGCCAAATCATGAATGAACTCCCATTCACAATTGCTTCAAAGAGAATAAAATGCCTAGGAATCCACCTAAAAGGGATGTGAAAGACCTCTTCAAGGAAAACTACAAACCACTGCTCAATGAAATAAAAGAGGACACAAACAAATGGAAGAACATTCCATGCTTATGGAGAGGAAGAATCAATATCGTGAAAATGGCCATACTTCCCAAGGTAATTTATAGATTCAATGCTATCCCCATCAAGCTACCAATGACTTTCTTCACAGAATTGGAAAAAACTACTTTAAAGCTCATATGGAACTAAAAAAGAGCCCACCTTGCCAACACAATCCTAAGCAAAAAGAACAAAGCTGGAGGCATTACACTACCTGACTTCAAACTATACTACAAGGCTACAGTAACCAAAACAGCATGGTACTGGTACCAAAACAGAGATATAGACCAATGGAACAGAACAGAGGCCTCAGAAATAATACCACACATCTACAACCATCTGATCTTTGACAAACCTGACAAAAATAAGCAATGGGGAAAGGATTCCCTATTTAATAAATGGTGCTGGGGAAACTGGCTAGCCATATGTAGAAAGATTAAACTGAATCCCTTCCTTACACCTTATACAAAAATTAATTCAAGATGGATTAAAGACTTAAATGTTAGACCTAAAACCATAAAAAACCCTAGAAGAAAACCTAGGCAATACCATTCAGGACATAGGCATGGGCAAGGACTTTCATGACTAAAACACCAAAGCAGTGGCAACAAAAGCCAAAATTGAAAAATGGGATCTAATTAAACTAAAGAGCTTCTGCACAGCAAAAGAAACTACCATGAGAGTGAACAGGCAACCTACAGAATCGGAGAAAATTTTTACAATCTACCCATCTGACAAAGGGCTAATATCCAGACTCTACAAAGAACTTAAACCAATGTACACGAAAGAAACAAATATACAAGAAAAAATCAAACAACCCCATCAAAAAGTGGGCGAAGGATATGAACAGACACTTCTCAAAAGAAGACATTTATGCGGCCAACAGACACATGAAAAAATGCTCATCAGAATTTTGGTCAAAGTCATTCAACAAGTCTCTAGGAAGTTCTAAACTTTCCCCACATTTTCCTGTCTTCTTCTGAGTCCTCCAAACTGTTCCAACCTCTGCTTGTTACCCAGTTCCAAAGTCACTTCTGCATTTTTGAGTATCCTTATTGCAGCACCCCACTCTACTGGTACTGATTTACTGTATTAGTCCATTCTCACATTGCTGCAAATATAATACCCAAGACTGGGTAATTTATAATGGAAAGAGGTTTAATTGACTCACAGTTCTGCATGGCTAGGGAGGCCTCAGGAAACTTACAATTATGGCGGAAGGGGAAGCAAACATGTCTTTCTTCACATGGTGGCAGGAGAAAGGAGTGCTGACCAAAGCAGGAAAAGCCCCTTATAAAACCATCAGATCTCATGAAAACTCACAATCACGAGAACAGCATGGGGGTGACTACCCCCATCATTCAGTTACCTCCCACTGGGTCTCTCCCACAACACATGGGAATTATGGGAACTACAATTCAAGATGAGATTTGGATGAGAACACAACCAAGCCATATCACCATATGTCTTCTGAAATCTAGGCAGGGGCATCCAAGCCTCAACTCTTGCACTCTGTGCACCTGTAGGCTTAACACTGGGTGAAAGCTACCAAGGCTTATGGCTTGCACCTTCTGAAGCAGCAGCCCAAGTACCTGGGTTACTGTGAGCCACATCTGGAGCTGGAGTGGCTGGGATGTAGGGAGCAGTGTGCCCTGGGCCTGACCCACAAAATCATTTTTCCCTCCTAGGCCTCTGGACCTCTGATAAGAGAGGCTGTTGTGAAGGTCTCTAAAATATCTTCAGGGTCTTTTTCCCATTGTCTTGGCTATTAGTACTTCCCTGTCTTTGAGATATGCAAATTTCTGCAGCCTCCTTTAATTCCTTCCCTGAAAATGGGTGTTTTTTTTATACCACATGGCCAGGCTGTGAATTTTCCAAACTTTTACACTCTGCTTCTCTTTTAAATATAAGTTCCAGTTTCAGGTTATTTCTTTGTTCATGCATATGAACATAGGCTTTTAGAGGCAGCCAGGGCAATTCTTGAATGTTTTGCTGCTTAGAAATTTCTTCTGCCAGATACTCTAAATCATGTCTCTCAAATTCAAAGTTCTGCAGATGTCTAGAGCAGGGACACACTACCGCCAGGCTCTTTACTAATGCATAACAAAAGTGATCTTTGCTCCAGTTCCCAATAAGTTCTTCATCTCTATCTGAGACCTCATCACCCTGACCATCTCTGTCCATATTACTATCAGCATTATCAGCATTTCAGTCAAAACTGTTCATCAGGTCTAGGAAGTTCCATACTTTCCCTCATCTTCCTGTCTTCTGAGCCCTCCAAACTGTTCCAACATCTGCCTGTTACCCAGTTCCAAAGCTGCTTCCACATCTTCAGCTACCTTTATAGCAATGCCTTACTCCTAGGTACCAATTTTTTGTATTAGTCATTTCTCACACTGCTACTTAAAAAATACCTGAGACTGGATAACATATAAAGAAAAGAGGTTTAACTTATAAAGAAAAGAGGTTTCACGGGCTATACAGGAAGCATGGCTGGGGAGACCTCAAGAAACTTACAATCATAGTGGAAGGCAAAGAGGAAACAGGCACATCTTACATGGCTGGAGCAGGAGGAAGAGAGGGAGTGGAGAGGTGCTACATACTTTTAAACAATCAAATTTCATGATAACTCACTCACTATCACAAGAACAGCACCAAAGGGGAAATCTGCCCTCATGATCCAGTCACCAACCACCAGGCCCCATCTCCACACTGGGTATTACAATTTGACATGAGATTTAGG
Organism: Colobus angolensis palliatus; assembly: GCF_000951035.1. Taxonomy (NCBI): domain Eukaryota; kingdom Metazoa; phylum Chordata; class Mammalia; order Primates; family Cercopithecidae; genus Colobus; species Colobus angolensis. Next base: position 363,812 of record NW_012117511.1, on the reverse strand, counting down.
CGGGACACAGACCCAAACTATATCAATGAGTGTGCCTTTATACATGCATCTAAAAAAATGTACAGGTCACTTCTGAGTAGTTTCAGGAACTGGTAGCTAATGATAATTGTAGTTTGTATAAACTGTCCCCAGGCATTAATTGAGTTAACGAAAGTACTATCAGATAAGACTGTGATATACTATGAACAGACAGGCTTTTTATATTTGAAAACTGCATTAAAGAAAAATTGGATCTATTAACCTAGCTGTCACAAAAAATAATCTAAATATTGTTGAGGAAATAATAGTTTATTCTACTCACCTGTTTGGGAAGATCAATTAAAATGCCCTCATACTCAGTGTAATGCACTGTGAACCACTTTATATAAAGGTCAAGTGAAGGAGAGAGAATATTAGGCCAAACAGAGACCAGTTTTTTCAGGCATAGGATTCATGGACACCATCAAAGAGATGATGGGTCAGGCCCACTATCTAAAGCAATTTACTAGTTTCAGTCCTAATTCTACAATTAGAGAGCAGAACATAGTGGCTAATGGTTGTGGAAAGCAGAATAATGACACCCCAAGACATCTATGTACTGATCTCTAGAACTTATGAGTATGTTATGTTACATGGCAAGGAGGAATTATGGCAAGAGTTGCAAATGGAATTAAGTTTACTAATCTGGGGACCTTAAAATAAGATTATTGTGGATTATTTGGGCAGACCCAATGTAATCACAAGGGTTCTTAATTGCAGAAGAGGCAAGCAGACGAGTCAGAGGTATCTTAATCTGTTAGTGCTGTTATAACAAAATACCTGAGACTGGGTAATTTATAAAGAACAGAAATTTATTTCTTATAGTTCTGGAGGCTGGGAAGTGTAAGATCAAGGTGTCAGCAGGTTTGGTGTCTGGGGAGGGCTCCATTTCCTGCTTTTAAGATGGCACCCTGTTGCTGCCATTTTTTAATGAAATGCATCTTGGAGGAGCCAAACACTGTGTCCTCACGTGACAGAAAGCAGAAGGGCAAAAAGGGCCTAAGCAGCCAGACCTAGTGACTCATGCCTATAATCCCAGCACTTTGAGAGGCTGAGACAGGAAGATCCACTTGAGCCCAAGAGTTTGAGACAGCCTGGGCAACATAGTGAGAACCCATTTCTACTGAAAAAATAAAAACATAGGCAGACATGGTGGCATGCACCTCTAGTCCCAGCTACTCAAGAGGCTGAAGTGGAAGGATGGCTTGAGTCTGGGAGTTCAAGTTGCAGTGAACTGTGACCATACCAGGGCAATTCTAATCTAGCCTGGGCAACAGAGTGAGGCCCTGTCTTAAAAAAAAAAAAAAAAAAAAAGGAAAGAAAAAAATTGCCTAGGCTAGTTCCCTCCATCTCTTTTATAAGGTACAGATCCCTCATGACATAATCACTTCCCAAAGGGCTTCACCTCTTAACACTGCCACAATGGGGATTAAGTTTCAACATGAATTTTGAGGGGACACATTCAAACCATCACAGAAAGAAATGTAATATTGGAAGCAGAGGTTGAAGTGATTCATTGTAAGGTCTCAAATCTCCATTACTGGCTTTGAAGATGGAAGGGGGCCATGACCCAGGGTGGCCCTTAGAAGTTGGAGAAAGCAAAGAAATAGATTGTCCCCTGCAGAGGCTCTTAGAATTACAGCCTGACCAATGCCTTGATTTTTATTTTATTTTATTTATTTATTTATTTAGAGACAGAGTCTCACTCTGTTGCCCAGGCTGGAGTGCAGTGGCATGATCTCAGCTCACTGCACCCTCCACCTCCTGGGTTGAAACGATTCTTATGCCTCAGCCTCCCGAGTAGCTGGGACTACCGGTGTGAGCCACCTTGCCTGGCTAATTTTTGTATTTTTTAGTAGAGATGTGGTTTCACCGTGTTGGCCAGACTGGTTTCAAACTCCTAGCCTCAAGCAATCCACCTGCCTCATTCTCCCAAAGTGCTGGGATTACAGGCGTGAGCTATCGCGCCTGGCATCCAACACCTTGATTTTTAGTTGAAGACAACTCAGTTGGTCTTCAGACTTCCAAAACTGCAAGATAATAAACTTGTGTTGTTTAAGCCACCAACTTTGTTATAATTTGTTATAGCAGCAATAAAAAACAAATACAATGGGTAATGGAAAAATACTCATTGTTTTTGTCCACACCAGGACAGTGTGGGTGTGGGTGGAGAGCGTGTATCAATGTGTCCAGCTATGAGAAACTATCCAAGAAGCTGGGAACACAGAGCTAAGCATGTCAAGGCTTAAAATACCATAATAGCCTCTCTCTGACTTATTGGTTTGTTTCTTGGTTAAGGTGGAAATAGCCACTCTTTACCCTCCAAGACTGCAGAGGTGGGTAGCAGGCAATGAGAGCAGCCTTTCCCAAAGTAAAGTTTTTTCCTAGTTGGTCACCATATGTTTTTAGAAATTAATGGTCTCCGAAGCCTCCACTGTAGTCCCTGATGGGGAAGACTACAGGCTTCCTAACATTACCAGGATTGCTTCTTGGACATAGAGTCACAGATTCTTATGAGTGCCTGTCTTCCTCTTATACGTTGTTGGAAACTCAGTCTATTTTGCTTTCTTCCTCAGAGCTCAGAAGAAAAGGAAAGCCGGCCGGGCGCGGTGGCTCAAGCCTGTAATCCCAGCACTTTGGGAGGCCGAGACGGGCGGATCACGAGGTCAGGAGATCGAGACCATCCTGGCTAACACGGTGAAACCCCGTCTCTACTAAAAAATACAAAAAAACTAGCCGGGCGAGGTGGCGGGCGCCTGTAGTCCCAGCTACTCGGGAGGCTGAGGCAGGAGAATGGCGGGAACCTGGGAGGCGGAGCTTGCAGTGAGCTGAGATCTGGCCACTGCACTCCAGCCCAGGCGGCAGAGCGAGACTCCACCTCAAAAAAAAAAAAAAAAAAGAAAAGGAAAGCCCTCACCACTTGCAAGTAAATAACATAAGATATTAGTATTACCAATGATAATAGATACCATTTGAGTTTTGTAAACACACTTCACAAAAATCTTTATAAACTTCATTTCTTTTAACCGTCATGATTGCATAAAGAACATGCTACAGATAAAAGAACTAAAATACACAGTGATTAAGGAGCCTGCCCCAAATCATAGAGCTGGCAAGTGGTAACCCAGCCCAATCTTACTGCAGAGTCCATACTCTTATGTACTTTCACCATTATCTTCCACTGCCTTAAGTACTATACTACTTAAGAACCAGCTGCAGACTGGGAGTCTCCAGCTTCCTGTAGTTCTCCTAACACAAGAGCAGAGATTTGAACTGAAAAATCACCTCCAATAATAAAATAACAAGCATGGTTCAGAAATGTAACAACGTCCTTTCAATTTTGACTTCTATGTCATATTGCCCTGCTACTAAGTGACATTCTCTCCTTAGGCTCCCAGTCAAATGTATCCATCTCTTCCTGGTCTAGCTTCCCATCTCCTCTTCCTTATGTCCTCTCAAACCTCTATTGCTATGACTGATGAAGAAGAGAAGGGAAAAGGATATAGGGTGAAGTAAGAGGAATTGGACTGGGCAGATAGAAGAGTAAGAGTCCAAAGCTATGTGAGACTGAGCAGCAGTGATGCTAAGCAGGCCTAGAAACTGAAGCCCAGGGACCTTTAGTTCAGAGCCAAGACTGGATCCCAGCCTAAGCAGTGTACCTCATGCCTCCTCTTCCCTGTGTGCCTCCACCCCATTCTTGTCTGGGATTCCCAGATCCATTTTACCAGAGGTATAGAGGTAAGCCATAGGAGAAGATGAAAGGAGCAGAGAGAGTCAATAGAATGCTTGTCTGGTTCAGTTTCATTTAGAATCCTTTGACTGCCTCCTCTAAAGAGCTCTTACCCCTAGCTGTGCTGGCCCCACTGTATACCCGTAAGAATTCCTTTTTGTGATTGGCCTACATGAGAGCTCTTTCTCCCTGAAGAAGACAGGTGTTGATCTAGGTGCCTAAGCATTTATTCAGCAGACATCACTGAGCACTAATTCTATACCAGTCGGTGTTCTAGGCACAGGTGAGATCCAGAGATGAACAAGAAAGAGGTCCCCACTACAGTGAATCTTGCAGAAGCAAAGTCTTACACAAAGGACTCCATAAAGCCTTTCCAAAGCAGAGTCAGCCAAGACACTAAGAGCTACCACAAGCCAAGACATTAAGCACTCCCTAAGAGGATATAGGCTTTGAAACAGACAAATAAATTTCCTTAAGCCCGGCAACAGGAGTATGCTTGATTTTGTAAGAACACTTATGCAAGGAAGATAAAGATTTCGTCTTAGATGCCAACTCCGAGTAACTGGTAGTTGTGGTTTAGAGTCCTGAGTTAAGGACTGGAAAGTTCCATCTGAGTTCAGCAGGAAAAGAAGCTATAATAGATTAGCAATGTCAGCCACATGTATTTAAGGGATGAATGAGGGCAAATGTGGCACACATCACTATCCCAGCCCTAATGTAGACTATCTGACATTTTTCACAATTGTTTCACATACCTGTTGATTTTCCAACTGGGCAACAAGCTCCAGGGAAGGCAGCATTATGCAGTGGAAGGAGCAGTGGAAGCTGAGCAAAGCAGCTTTTCTTTCTCTTCTGAAAGGTAGCATGGTGGGATGGAATGAGCACAAGGTGCCCAGAATTAGAAAGGCATGGCTTTGGAGTTGGGCACTCCACTCTTCCACAGATTGCCTGATCCTAGACATGTTACAGTCAATTCTCATGCTCTTTTATGATAGTTAATATTCTGTAAGATCTCAAGCATTGACTTAGCATTTGCTATGAGCTGTTGCAGGGGAAATACAAAGTTAGGTTCCTGCAAGCCTCTGGTCTCATTTTCATCGACCAATCAATACGTAACCTAGTTTTATGTGTGTTTCTGTTTAAAGACACCTTATTTAATATATATTGTTGATTTATTAACACTGAACTCAGAGCCTACAGGGCTATAATTCCTACGTGAATGAAGCTTATCTAACACACTTTTTCTCTATAAGGCACATCACAGCCTTCTTTCTCTCAGGAACACCAGACAAGACTGCAACATCATTATTTAGAATCATTGTAAACAGCAAAATCACCAAAAAACACAAAAATGAGAAACACGTGGCACTAAATAGACTACAAAAAGGTTCTTGTTCACAGTATAAGAGATGAAACAAGAAGGCAAGGCATTGCTTTGTTCAACCTCAGCGGGGAATATTCATGTTAGACAACTCAAATTTGTCACAGATTTGCTCATATCCATAAATGACCACAAAAGTTCCATGACCACTGATTTGGGCTTACAAATAAATTTTAGCAAGTAGGCATATCCATTCATGAATAATGAGGATGAACTGCACTAAGTTTCTGTGAGCCTTAGTAACGATACCTCCCTCACACTACAGATTAAATGAAAGCAGGTATGTAAAATGCCTTGCATGGTTACAGTTAGTTCTTCTTTATACTAGATATTTATATTTTCACTTCCTGTACCTTATCTGCCATGCCCAATGTGAGAGATAAGTAGATATCGAGTAACTTCCAGCCAAGTGTTTCATCTTTATCCTGGGAGCATAGACCAAAAACTACTCACACCAGCTCAAATAGAAAAGAAGGTGTTTTGAACAGATACAAGAGGCAATCTCTTGAGGCACTGAAGTGCAGGGTTCAACATAGCTAGGCCACCCTGTGATGGGACTGAAACAGGAAGATCAGAAGTCCCAACTCTCAGGTGGCTGCATCCTCTGCCATCTGTGCCTCTCTCAGCATCGCTGGAGATGCTTCTCTCTGCAGACTGGTTTCCTCTGCTTTCTCTGGCTTTCTTGCACCTTCATAATTTTGACTCTCATGTGGTTCTGACTTCCATGGCATTGATTCCAGCCTGACTCTACATGTCTGGTGCACACCTTTCATTTTTGCCTGTCTAGCACCATTCTCCCTCCCAGTTCTGGTAACAGAGGAACTGACTGGCTCTAGGACTGGCCTGTGAGCGAGACCAGCCATTGACTCTCTCCTAAGGGTTTGATCTGTCTTGGTTATTGTCTATCATTTCTGTTGTTATTCTGTGTGTCTTTTCGCTGCCTTGTGACTTTTGTTTGCTCAGAGCTCCCGTTTATTCATGGTTCCTGCTTACTCATTAAGTCTGAATACTGGCTTCAGCCTGCACATTTCAGCTTTCATTCACTGATGAATTTTTCCCTGTGTCTCTCCAGTTCTGATTATTGAAAGAAAATATCTTATTGACATAGTTAATTGCCATGTGTTTGGGCAGAATATTCCTGCCAGGACACCCTACAGGCCAGTGTCCAGCCTATTGATCAGCTGCCCCTAGGTAAGGGCCTATCATAGCCTAACAAGCAGTAAGCAGAGTTGTAGGGGTTGGAGGTGTGCATACGTTATCACATGTGGCCACTTATGTTGAAGGATTTACATCAAGCTGGTTATCCAGACCCTTCTCTTTTTCTAACACCTCATGTCCAACTGTGAAGAAATCCTATTAGCTCTACCCTCAAAATAAATTTAGAATATAATCACTTCCTATTGCTCCCACTACTACCCCCTACTCCAAGCCACACTGCCTTTCACTTGCATTACTCCAGTAGCTTTAGAGGCCACCTGCTTCTACCCATAGTCCATTCCCAATGTAGCAGCTAGAGTGATTATTTTAAAGCCTTAGTCATATCATGTGGTTCCTTTGTTTCACATACACTCCTGGCTCCCCATTTCACTCAGGGTAAAAGCCAAAGCCCTAGTCCCATTACCTCCAACTCCATCTTTACTACTTTCCCTTGCTCATTTCACTGCAGCCACACTGGCCTTGCTTTTTCTCAGATATCCAGGCATGCTCCCACCATGGAGCCTTTGCTCCAGCTGCCCTATCTGTCTGAAAAAAAATCTTCTTACAGATAATGACTTGAGTAACTCCCCTAATTCCTTTAGATCCTTATTCAAATTTCATCTTCTCCAGAAGGCTTGCCTGACTAATTTATTTTATTCTACAACTATGGTAGATAAATGCCATACAGTAAACACTGTGGAAATAAATACTATAATTCCCCACAGATCTATTCCTTCTTGCCCCTGCTTTACCTTTTGTTCTTGCATTTATCATTTTCTAACATGTTATATATATTTTGCTTACCAGTTATTGCTTATCTCTCCCTGCTAGAATATAAGCTCCACAAAGATAGAGATCTTTGTCTGCTTTGTTCCATGATACGCTAAGGATTTAGAATAGTGCCTGGCCCAAGCCCTCCATAAATATTTGTTGAATTGAATTCCTTGGTAGGTAGCTATAAACATAGTAGATACACTGAGGCTTTCTCTATGCAATATAAAATGTCTCTCAGGGAAATTCGTGGCACTAAAAGCACATATAAGAAAAGAAGAAAATTATTGGATCAATAGTCTAAGCTCACATTCAAGAACCTAGAAAAAGGGAACAAAATAAACACAAAGCAAAGGAAGGAAATATAACAAAGGGCAGAAATCAATGAAAGTGAAAAACAAAGAATAGAGAAAATTAACAAAACTAAGAGCTAGTTCTTTGAAAAGATCAGTAAAACTGATAAACCTCTAGCAAGACTGAGAAAGAAAAAAGATAAAAGACACAACTTTCTAATATCAGGAATGAAATAGGAGATACCACTACGGACCCTGCAGACATCTAAAGGATAATAAAGGCATACTAAAAACAACTCTATACACATGAATTTGACAACTTAGTTTAAATAGACCAATTCCTTGAAAAATGCAACCACAAGTCACCCATTATGAAATAGATTATTTGAAGAGCTCTATAGGCTGGGCGCTGTGGCTCATGCCTGTAATCTCAGCACTTTGGGAGGCTGAGGCAGGAGGATTACTTGAGCCCAGGAGTTCAGGGCCAGCCTGGAGAAAAAGGAAGACCCCATCTCCACACACACACAAAAAAAATTAATTAACCAAGCATAGTGATGTGTACCTGTAGTCCCAGCTACTTGGTAGGCTGAGGTGGGAGGATGGCCTGAGCCTAGGAGGTTGAACTGCAGTGAGCTGTGATTGTACCACTACACTCCAGCCTGGACAACAGAGTGGGACCCTTCTCAAAAAAAAGAAGAAAAGAAAAGAAAAGTACTATAACTACTAAAAGAAATTCGCTTACTTGTAAGAACGGCTGAAATAAAAAATAGCACCAAATGCTGCTAACGATGAAGGAAAAACAGATCACTCATATGTTGCTGGTGGAAAGTAAAATGGGACAGCCACTCTGACAGTTCGGTACTTTCTTTAAAAACTAAACGTATGACTACCACACAACCCAGCAATTGCACCCCTGGGCATTTATGTCAGACAAATGAAGACTTATATTCACACAAAAATCTGTACACGAATCTTTATAGCGGCTTTATTTGTAATACCAAAAACTGGAAGCAATCCAGATATACTTCAATGAGTGAATAGTTTAAAAATTGAGTACATCTACATTGTGGAATATTACTCAACAATAAAAAAGAACACATTATCAATACATGCAAAACCTGGATGAATCACCAGAGAATTATGCTGAATGAAAAAAAGCCAAAAATTTACACATCATATGATTCCATTTTTGAAACATTCTTCAGATGACAAAATTATAGAAATAAAGAACATATATGGCTACCAGGGTAACAGAGTAGGTGGGGTGAGGGGGTAGGAGGAAGGTGGGTATGATTATAAAAGGGCAGCATGGGATATCCTATGATGTTGGAAATGTTCTGTATCAATATCAGTATGCTGCTCGCGATTCTGTATTATAAGTTTGTAAGACGTTACCATTAGGAGTAATTGGGTAAAGGATATATCTTTTTGTATTACTTCTTACAACTATGTATAAATTTACAATGATCTAAAAAGTAAAAGTTTAATTAAAAATCTTTCTCCCAACAGACTTTATTTAATTATGGTTCTCTCATGGGAGAAGAGAAACACATTATTAAATTTAATCATTGATTATAAAATTGCACCTAAATTTCAGAAATGTGAAAAATGGTTAAGTACAACTTAGAAACTAGGAAATATATTAAGTATGCATATTTATTTGTGTAATTATTTGCATCAGAAGTAGGGAACCATTTAGAAGAAGAAAAGACAACGAAGTCTTCCTAACAGTGATTATCTCTAAATGGTAGAATTATGGGCATTTTTTTTTTAGCTCATCTGCATTTTCTTGTTTTTCTACAGTGAACACATATTGCTGACATAATTTTAAAGAAACATAATATTTTAAAGACATTATTTAGACCAACTCTTAATCCATTGCTTGAAAACCTGCAACCAATTCTGAAATAATTAGTCACTTCAGTCTTTAATACCATAGAAACCAATAGCTCTCAGAGCAGCCCAGGCAGCTCTAATTATTTGAAATGAGAGCTGTTGAAAGCAAAGGTCTGCACTGCCTGTGCCATTAGGGGCTTTAAGGATATGGGTTTGATCCCAGCACAGGTCAATTAACTCTGCTTATTCATAGAGGAAAATGGTAAAGGTACACTGCCTGCATGGCTCACAAGGGCCAGGCACTACTCAAACAATGTCCACAAGAGACCCAAACACGTGAAAGTAAACAGGCAGCTCAAATCCATTTCTGCTAAGCACCTCTTCTCATACTGGACAATTTCTCATTTCCTCAAGTGGTCAGCAGGAAACACAAACAGATTGTAAAATAGTTGTTACAATCAATAGCCAGGAATAAAAGTGTAAAAAGCAATCCCATCTCCACATGAAATTCTAAATCCTCATTAAATATTTTAATGCCAACCTAACAAGAACTAAGAAGAAAACTCTGAAACCATAATGACAAAATAAAGGTAATTAGACTGGATGGATATCCATCTTTGCTCGTAACTGGAAAGACTACATAACCGACATAACACTTTCCATATGAATTCATAGATTTAATACAATTATAATTGATGGGGCATTAAGAGTTTTATAAACCAGAATTTGACATAATAATTGTAAAATACTAATGAATACAGCCAGGCCCGGTGGCTCACACCTATAATCCCAGCACTTTGGGAGGCCAGTATGTGGGTGGATCACTTGAGTCCAGGAGTTTGAGACAAGTCTCTACTAAAACTACAAAAATTAGCCAGGCTACTCAGGAGGCTGGGATGGGAGGATTGCTTGAGCCCAGGAGGCAGAGGCTTCAGTGAGCCCTGAACATGCCCCTGCATTTCAGCCTGGGTGGCAGAGTGAGACCCTGTCTCAAAAAAAAAAAAAAATGCTCATAAAGAGAAGCATATTGATTCACGAAGGAAAAAAGATAATGCTGTAGAACTCTTTCATGGATTTAAAAATATTGTTATGTTATGAAGCAGCAATAATCAAAACTCCTGGGCAGTTCCACTGAAATTGAAGGAGCTGTTCTGAGCCAGTATGGTAAAGGAAAATGTTAGGAAAGAGGTCTGGGCTAGAGACCATTGAGGCAATGGGTGTCTTGGAAAGGTTTTTTGGTTTGCAAGACACAGAGACCTCCTTCAAAGTAGCTCATGTACAAGGCGGGAAAAAAAGCTATAACAAGCTGTCTCAATTCATCTAATTACAGAAACACAGAACACCTGGACCTCACTGCTTTGAAACTATGAACCATGGCAACTGTCTCCATATCTCAAGAATTCTTCATGGTGCTGCTCCCTGAGATCTGAGCACTCACTGGGGGACACCTCATCCCACCTCCCACAGTCTCAGCCCCTGAAGCAGTGGCAGCTCTGGAGGATGTTCATAGCATTGGCTCACTTTTGTTCTCCCAGTCTTGAAGGTAGTAATGATTTTCTGAAATACAAATCTTTGGTTTTCCTAGCTTCCCCTTTTTGCTTTTCTAGCTTTCCAACACCTGTGTAAGAAATTCCATGAATTGCCGGGTGCGGTGGCTCAAGCCTGTAATCCCAGCACTTTGGGAGGCCGAGACGGGCGGATCACGAGGTCAGGAGATCGAGATCATCCTGGTTAACACGGTGAAACCCCGTCTCTACTAAAAAAAATACAAAAAACTAGCCGGGCGAGGTGCCGGGCGCCTGTAGTCCCAGCTACTCGGGAGGCTGAGGCAGGAGAATGGCGTAAACCCGGGAAGCGGAGCTTGCAGTGAGCTGAGATCGGGCCACTGCACTCCAGCCTGGGTGACAGAGCGAGACTCCGTCTCAACAAAAAAAAAAAAAAAGAAATTCCATGAATTAAATCCCTTCTGTTTAAGGTATCTAGAGTGGTTTCTAATTTCCTGATTAGACCCTGATTGATACATTGTTAGCTTCAACACTGCCCTTTATTTAGTTTAGTTTAGTTTAGTTTAGTTTAGTTTAGTTTAGGACCAGAGTGCACAAATCATAAGCTGTTGCCCTTTTGGGCAGGTATCCACCTCTGTGCCCCTCAAAACAGGCCCAGGGCATGGCTACATTGAGCAAGATAGTCTGTCATCCCAAACTTTCTGATGCAGCTGAGACTGGGACAGTTCAGGTGGAGCTGGAAATGGGTGGGTAGGTAATATGAGAGTGAGGAGGGTTGACAATTGAGGAAGGACTACAAAGAGATTTGAGAAGAATTACACGAACACACAAAGAAGAAAATCTGTTACCAGAAATCCAGAAAGAAATAAGTGACACTAGTCACTGTGGTAACCAGCTGACTGCAAAAGCCAAAGGCAGATGCAGTTGCAATTACAGGAAATAGATTCCAGGAACAGGACTGATACAGACTGGAATAGGAGAGTTAGGCATTTCAGACACATTAGCAGGCAACTATGCGGAGATGTATAGATAGTGGACTGGACAGTCAGGTGATGTTACAAAGCAGCAATGATCAAAACTCAGTTCAACGGATATTGAAAGAGCTGTTTTGAGTTAGCATGGTGAAGGAAAATGCCACATAAAGGGAGAAAATGCCATCTATCTGAGTTTGCCCATAATGTGACATATTCCCAACCTTCCTCTTTTTATTTTCTAAATAATTGTGATTTATTTAACAGTTAATATTTTTATGTTCATTTTATTTAGTTTCTCCTCTTCTAAGCAACAAAGTGATATGTGTTCATTGTAATATGTGTTAAAATATTCAGATACATGAAAAGAAAAATATGTCCATCTGTAATCCAATCATCCAAGGTTAACTGCTGTTAAAATTTTCCTTCCATATCTTTTATACTTGCATATCGTATGTGTATACCTATGATTATATGCCTATATTTTAAAACCAAAATTATTCCACCGTTCCTGTTTCATTACTCAGCTTGACAGAGTAATGAAATCACCTTCTGCGGGTGCAACTGAGGTGCTACTTTATAGGTGATACCCTGCAAAGACAGAGTGACATCTTCCTGGATGCAGCATACACTCTAAGTCTACCATCATTATATGAGAAAGTGTTCTCAATGGGTACAACACATAAGTCTGGGAACCAAAAGTAAGAAGTTGGAGTGGCCCTGGGCCCTGCTTACCACCACTTACAGTGATCTACTTGTGTTATTTGTGCTTCTTATCCCTGCAGCTTTGGGATTTCTGGGTTTGGAGGTCCTGGTGATTGACTGGGACATCTCTTTGTATCACTTTGCCCAATTTTGATGGTAAATGGAGGCAGGAACAGCAGCCATGGCCCAAGAAGGACATGGTAACCGGAAACCCACCAGGTAATCCACCTGGATGGCAGAGCTGAGGGTGAGTGAAACTAAAATGGGTTTTAGAACAGGAACACAATGAGTATCAGTTGCAACTTTCAGACCAGAGGTCAGTAACAAGGTCCTAGTTTACCCCAGTAACTTTCTGCTTGTAAGTTTACCCGGGAAAGAGTCTAACCAGGATACCAGAGGAACTGTTCCTAGAACTTATGCAAAATTAGTAGATACAACACAAAGGGTTGGCTGTAATGAATGCTGTGGTTTGCCACTCAGATCCCCTGGTTGGATTAAGGCAATCATTCCTTCAGCTACTAGGAATATTGGCTGCTGATGGCTCTCAGATAATTTATCTCCTGATAATTATCTTCAGCTAAAGAGAGTCATCCTGCCCAAGTTCATAGGTAGCCCACATCTAATGACTAGTCCATGCCCAGGTATTAAGGCCCAGCCTTCTTTGCTTCAAAGCAGGACAACTCCAGAGCTCCCTGTCGGATTGACCAAGAGTCCTTTGTTGTGACCCTGTTGCAGTTTAACTTCTTCTAGCCAATCCTACTTCCTTCACTCTTTCTCTGATATTGAATCCGTAGGCACTCTCCAATAAACTCTCTGCATGCAAATATCCATCTCAGAATCTATTTTTAGGGAACTCAGCATACCACAGTTATATTCATTTTTTGTGTTTATATTTTAACAGAAAACACTAACACTGAAAGCTCTAAGCATTTGACTGTATATAGATACTAAGAATCCCTGGGTCATCTGTGTCTGGAAAGTTCGTTTACCTTACCAGCAGCATGGACACCTTGTTTCCTTGCAACCCTCCTTGCATGTGCTAAATACTAAAAGCAGCCAGACTTTCAGTTCAGCTTCTGTCTAGTGGTCATTTTCTATCCCCTTCTGCTCTCTGGTTATGTTAAGTCCTGAGCTTTTCCATCCCACCCTTCCGGAAAGCCACTCGTCCCACTAGCTGTCACTTGTCTGCCTGCACCCATTGTGAACTAAGTTCCGGATGCTGAGAGTTGTGGGAATCTCTCCAGTGTTGCCAGGAGGAAGGAAACTAAAATTCCTCTGGCTAGCAGTCACCATCTTGTTTCTCTGTTTCTTTCCTTTGCCCTGTTCTCTCATGATTAGAAAGTTCCTTCCTTAACCCACTACATCTTCAACTTCCTCTTCCCATTGGGATTTCAACACCTTTTCACAGCAAATCCTTGTATTCATGACATACTTTCCAATTTCTGAATGACAAAGCTATAAATGGAAACAAGTTCTTTCCTTCCTTTCTTTTGTGCTTCCTTCTCTCCTTCCTTAAGCAAATTTGTTGCTCACTAACTCTGAGTCATCTCTTAAGTGAAGGTAGTCTATACCTATGCTTATTTAAGGTTATTAAATATGATATTAAGGACACAACTATTCCCTCTCAAAACTTCCCCAGGGCCCAAGGTTGGCAGCAAATTGCTGGTCTGGCTGAGTCTTACAGCACATCCCACTGGACCAACAACCCAGAGCTCATGCCCTTGGATGGAGAATTTATTAACAGCATTCTCTTTGTGTAGGAACACCTCCAAGTTTTGTAAAGGCCCACTATATTTAGTGTAGTAATGTGGAATGTTCCTAACCAGTAGATTTCTATCAACCAGCCAGTCTTCAAAGGCCAACTGGACAGGGAGGATGGAAACCACAACCTAGCCCCCTCCAGTGGCTCCTTTAAGACACCAGGCCCTCCTGTGCACTTCTAAATCAAAAACCACATACAATTGGATCTTCTCCATCCTCACATTGTTGTTGACCTTAGTCCTAAAGCCTGGACACACATCTCAACTTTTCCCCAACCTCCAGGTTCTGATCTTGCAATTCATTCTCCCATTTATAGCCTTGCTTCTCCCTCAGGGAATAGTTTGGGTCAGCAGAGAGAACTACAGGGAACTACAGCTCCTCTTTACCACATTATCTCAAAGCAGAGTCTTTTCAAACAGGAAAATGTAGAGAGAAGGTAGACAAAGATTGTGACTTTTTTTTTTTTTAATTTTTTTAGAGACAGGAGCTTACTCTGTTGCCCAGACTATATTGCAGTGGCACGATCATAGCTCACTGCAGCCTTGACCTCCTAGGCTCAAGTGATCCTCCTGTCTCAGCCTTTCTAGCAGCTGGGACTACAGATGTGTGCCACCAGGCACCGATTTTTTTTTTCTTTTCTTTCCTTTTTGTACAGATGGGCTCTCACTACCTTGCTCAGGCCAGTCTTGAGCTCCTGTCCTTAAGCAGTGCCCCCACCTTGGCCTCCCTGAGTGCTGGGATTGTAGCCATGAGCCACCATGCCCAGCCAGATTGTGACTTTTCATATGATTATCCTTCCACTTGCAGAAACTTTCATGTTTTTGCTCATCTTTTGTATCTGACTATGGGCACCATTTCTCTGGCTTTGACTTCAAACTTTTGTTTTGCTCCTGAATCAGGATTCAGATTCACTCATACTGGGACAAATCAGAGAAAGCTGAAAGAAGGAAGATAAATAGCACCATGGAACCCTGGACAATTCTGCAATTGGAGGCACCAGATGTCTCTGAAGATGGAATTGTGGGGTGTAGGTAGAAAGAAAAGATTATTTTAAAGCTTTATAATGACCATTTACATCCCCAAATCTTCTTCCCAACATACTATTGTCAAATGACTGCTCTTCTACTATCCAGGAAGAAGCCCGAAGGTTTATTCTCATGAAAGGCTGGGTCAAACACCCTGGGCAGTATATGCTAGACACAACTGAAAACAAGGGGTTTAAATGGAAGTCTACAGACTGAATGATGAATTCCCTCACCCCTCTAGGAGTGTGGGGGAAACAGAGAACTAGAAATAGCTTTTAGAAATAAAAATGTGATAGCAGAAATTTTAAAATTCAGTAGAAAAATTAAAAGATGGCCGGGCGCGGTGGCTCGTGCCTGTAATCCCAGCACTTTGGGAGGCCGAGGCGGGAGGATCATGAGGTCAAGAGATCAAGACCATCCTGGCCAACATGGTGAAACCCCGTCTCTACTAAAAATACAAAAATTAGCTGGATGTGGTGGTGCGCGTGCATGCCTGTAGTCCCACCTACTTGGGAGGCTAAGGCAGGAGAATCGCTTGAACCTGGGAGGCGGAGGTTACAGTGAGCCAAGATCACACCACTGCACTCCAACCTGGTGACAGAGTGAGACTCCGTCTCAAAAAAAAAAAAAGAAAAGAAAAATTAAAAGATAAAAAAACTCCCAAAGGAAAGATAAGAAACCTAGAAAGTCAGTTCAGGTGATCCAACAACTGAATCAAGAGTTCTAGAAAGAAAGAGCAGGGTGCAGTGGCTACTGCTTGTAACCCCAGAACTTTGGGAGGCCAAGGCAAGAGGATCACTTGAGGCCAGGAGTTTGAGACTGGTCTGGGCAACACAGTGATACCCCCATCTCTGCAAAAAGTAGAAATAAAAAAAGTAGCTGGGTATGCACCTGTAGTTCCCACTGCTTGGAAGGCCAATGTGGAAGGATTGCTTGGGCCCAGGAGTTGGAGGCAACAGTGAGCCAGGATTGCTCCACTGTATCCTAGCCTGGGCAACAGAGCAAGTCCCCCAGTTCTACAGATTTAAAAGTAAAATGTCAAAAAAATTCAACGAAGATAAGATAGTCTTCCAAAAAATAGTGCTAGAGCAACTGGATGTCTATAGGCAAAATAATGAACTTCAACCTAAACTTCACACCCTATAGAAAAACTAACTCAAAGTGGGTAACAGTAAAATGTAAAACAGTAAACGGTAAAAGTAAAATGTCAAAAAAATTTTTCTCAAGAGTGAGCAGAGAAAATGGAAGGGAAAGAATTACTAAAATAAGAATATGCCTGAAGCTGATATGGCGTTTTGAAAAAGAATACACATGATAATTTCTCAAAGCTGAAGGAAACGTGTTTTCAGATTTAAAAGGCCTATTGTGTTGACGTTCATTCCTCATAGAGAATGAAAAAGGACACTATTCTAAGGTATATCATCATGAAACATTAAAAAAAGGTTCCAAAATTTTCCAGAGAGGAGGGAAAAAACTCTTTCATGTCCCATAGGAAACATAATGAATGTAAAACATATCAACAGCAACATGGAAAGTTAGAAGACAAAGAAGAATTCTGAGAGAAAATGTTACCAACCTAGAAGTCTATACTCAGACTCTCATTCAAGTGCAATGCTAAATTTAAAACATTTTCAGTCGTGCTAGGTCTCAAAGAAATATATATTCCATAAACTTTTTCTCAGGAAGCTATTGCAGGATGAGCTCCACCAAACTCAGTGAGTAAACCAAAAGGGAGAAGGGGGATGTGGAGGAATTCCCAAAATAATAAAAAGGGGGCATCTCAAACAGCTAGAGGGCTGCCCTGGACAGCAACAACCCAGACCAGAGCTGGACAAGGAAGAGCTCCAGGATGACATCCAGAAGAGAAGGCAGTGAGAAAACAAAACTGATAGAAGAAGAGATTTATAATTCTGTCAGAGGGCTAGGGAGAAATTAGTGATCAATTCATGAACATTGATGTTTTAAAAAGACAATTATTAACTAAAGGGAAAACAAAATGATTGTATCAGATATGAAGTGAACAGCAAGCAGTTCACCTGTGAACAATATTTTCTTAGGCCTAATAATGTAAACACTGAAACTGTGATATAATGGGAGGATGGGGATAGGTGAAGGGTTTATGTTGGAGAGGGTGGTAGAAGAAAACTAGATCCTAACCACCTTAATAGGAAATCAAGAGATGATATCTAAAACTGAAAAGTCAAGAGAGAAAAAGTATAAGCACCAGAAGAAATGGCTAAAGATGTGACTACAGTTAGCTGTGTGAAGCAAAACTCCGAGGTGGGGAGGAGTGAGCAAAGTACTGTTTCTTTTTGTTGCTGTTAAAAGCCTTGGATTTGACTTTTTATCCTATGTGCTTATATATTTTTTCTTTTATTTTTATTCCTCTAGATATGATGCCTTAAGAATGCTTGTGTGTTTCTATTTTTTAAAAGACTAAAGCAAAAAAAAAAAAATTTTAAGAGGGAATAAGAGAGAAGAGAAAATTAGGGTAGAAAAAAATAAGATGAAGTCAGAAGTAATACACGTCATCCAGTCACATCATTGCTAAAGATAGGCCGAAAATTTGGTTCTGAGCTTTTTAGCAGCCAGCATAAAGTGGGAAATGTAATTGTTTACATGGTTTCACAATGTCCAAGAGATAAAAACAAACCACTTACTCAGGAGAAATATAGCTATTCCTGGTACTGTGATCTGAGAGACAGTTCTCCCATCTGTTCTCCTAAAGAGGACACATGTGATGCAGTGAACCACATCCTCCTTAACTTGCCAACAGTAAATGCAACAATAAGTTTCATAGAGCTGTGTCTTCTCATGTCTTCCAACATAGGTGAATGGCAAATGCCAATGCAGTGCCCAGTAAAAGCAACTCTATGAAGAAACAAAACTCTGTTTAGAGAGGCAATAAAGCATAGTGGTTAGATCGTTGGCCTAGGTTCCAAATCTGTCTGTCAAACAAGTTACTTAACTACTTTGTACTCAGTCTTCTCATCTATGAAACTGGTCTAACATTTCCATCTCATAGAATTTTGTGAGTTTATGCATGTGAAGTACTTAGAACAATGCCTGGCATATATAAGCACTAAAAAAATCCATTTAAAAAATCCACTTTTTAAAAAAGTGGATCTTACATGTTAAGGCTACTGTAAAGAAAACAGTGTGATATTGATGGAGAGATAGATACATAGATCAACGAAATATAATAGAGAAATATATCACACAAGTATAACCAACTGATTTTCAACAATATTGCAAAAAAAAAATTCAATGGAGAAAAGATAGTCTTCCAACAAATAGTGCTAGAGCAATTGAATGTCAATAGGCAAAATAATGAACTTCAACCTAAACTTCACACCCTATATAAAAACTAACTCAAAATGGATAGCAGATTTAAAAGTAAAACGTCAAACTATAAAATGTTTTCACAAAAACAAAGAAGACTTTCAGGACTTAGGGCAATGTGAAGAGTTCCTCAACATGATACCCAGAACATGATCCTTAAGAGAAAAATTTGGACTTCATCAAACTTAAAACTTTCGCTCTGTAAAATATCATGTTAAGAGAATGAAGACAGACACAGGCTGAAAGAAGGTGTCTGCAAACCAAAAAGCATTGCAGAAAATATTGTAAACCAAACATCTGACAAAGGACCACAAAGAATGCTCAAAAATCAACATCAAGGAAACAAACAATCTAATTAGAAAATAGGTAAAAGACATGAAGATACATTTCTGCAAAGAGGATATACAAATGGGAAATAAAATATGTTCAATGTCATTAGCCATTAGGAAGATGCAAATTAAAACCATGATGAGATATCATTACATACCTGTTAGGATGGCTAAAATAATGACAATACCAAATCCCTGTGGAGAAAACTGACTCTCTCATATATTGCTGGTGGTAGTGTAAAATGGTACAGTCACTCTAGAAAATAGTTTGGCAATTTCTTAAAAATCTAAACATATACTCACCACATGATCTAGCAATCATATTCCTATGCATTTACCCAGAGAAATGAAAATTTATGTTCACACAAAAACCTATACAAGAATACCAATTGTAAGTTTATTTGTAATAGCCTAAATTGGAAACAACCCAAATGTCCTTCAGTGGGTGAATGGCTAAACAAACTGTGGTGCATCTATATCATGGAATACTACTCAGTAATAAAAAGAAACAATCTATTGGTACATGCAACACCTTGTATGAGTCTCAAGAAAATTATGCTGAGTGAAAATAAAAGCCAATCTCAAAAAGTTGGATATTGTCTTATTTCATTTATCTAACATTCCTAAAATGATAAAATTACGGAGATGAAGAACAGATTAGTGGCACTAGGGATGGGTTGGGGAGCAGTACAGGTGTGACCATAGAGAGGTAGCATTTGGGATATTTGTGGTAATAAAACAGTTCTGTATCTTGCCTTTTACTGTTGTTACATGAATTTACTACATGTGATGAAATTGCATAGAACTACACACATACACACACGAGTATAGGTAAAACTGGTGAAATCTGAATAAATTCAATAGATTGTACCAATATAAATTTCCTGAATTTGATATTGTACTATAGTTATGTAAAATGTTACCACTGGGGGCAACAGGATAAAGGGTACACAAAACTTCCCTGTACTGTGAATTTCCTATGAATCTATAATAATTTAAAATAAAAAGTTTCCAAAAAATGTATCTTATAAAAAATGTTATAGGCTGGGTGTAATGGCTCACACCTGTAATCCCAGCACTTTGGGAGGCCAAGGCAGGAGGATTGCTTGAGCCCAGGAGTTTGAGATCAGCCTGGGCAACATTGGAAGACCTCATCTCTACAAAAAGTAAAAAGTTAGCTGGGCGTCATGATGCATGCCTGTAGTCCCAGTTACTAAGGAGGCTGAGGTGTAGGGATTGCTGGAGCCCGGGAAATTGTGGCTGCAATGAGCTATGATAGCACTACTACCCTCCAGCCTGGGTGATAGAGCCAGACCCTGTCTCGGAAAAAAAAAAAGAAAAAAAGTTATTTAAGCTCTATAATAAAACTTCATTAATTAGGGATTAAAGTTCACCTTTATTTGACAAACTACATATTGTATAAAATTAAACATTTGGGTTGTTGGTAGAAATTATAGAAATTCCTCAAGTTTTGCTCTTGCAAAACTTGGTGAAGGCAGAGGGACCCAGGGGGACTCTAATGCAGGTGCTCACTGCTTCAAGAAGGCAAGTAGCATATTTTCAAGAGTCCTTAAAGAATAGCACTTATTATCATAGAGTAATTGTCTTGCCCTTATCTGTTCAGGTTCAAATTTTTGATTTCCTAGCATGAATTCATATTAACTGAGCTTACAGGACTGATGTACTATGTGTGACAATCTCAGCCGCAATTTCAGATGTGCAAGAAAATAAGTTTCTCTCTCTTCTTTAAATCAACTTATTTTGAACTCCAGATCCCCATCATGTGAGCTGGAGAGAAATTCAGCCTAAGTAATTCCTTGCCAAGGCACTGTTGGTCTGGTTACTGTCCAGACACCCACTATTGTAGTCTGAAGTGCACTCTCAGGAGTAGAGACTGTGGCTTTTGTGATGCTTGGGACTCAGGAACTTTTCATGCCGAGGATCCAGCCTCCATGGGCACTTCATTGTAGCCACTCCTCTCTGAGGTCTTACCATCTTTCTGTGGTCTGACATCTCACCTTCTCCAGCCTCAGGGAAACTCCTAGAGAAGGCTCTTTCCTCTCTAAGATCATTTCTCTCTCAACCCTCCGAAATCCAGCAACATCTAGTCAATCAGCTTAGCTTTCCAGAGCTGAGGAAAACCACTAACTTGAAGCTGCTTCTAATTTTTGTCCTGCCAACATGCTTATGATAAGAAATTATAAAGCCTCACTACCTTCTGAAATGCAGAGAACAGGAAATTATAAAGAGGATAAAATAAAATTAATATTTTAACAAATCACCGTACCAAACTACAAAAGCCACTTTATTAATTTGCAATAAATGTCACAGCAGTGGGTTACATCCATATGGCTAGCCCACTCTCCCCTCTTTAAAGTACAGTTTCATGATTCTACTTAGACTGTCGCTTGGTGAACATGAATCAGAGCCAGGGGCTTTAGAATAGTTCAGCATTTAAAGGGATCAGGTTATCAGTCTGATGTATTAATCCCACAATAGGGATATTCACATCATGGTAGGGGAGCTTGGAACACTGAAAGTTCATTGGCTATGATCTCCCAAATCCGTGTTTACTTTGAGAATGTCCTTGTCTGTGGAGCTGCAGTCTTCAGAGGCATTTGGCTGGCTGGGACTCTCTTCCCCTGAGAGCACTTGGATGAACACTGTCAACATTTGTCCTGGAGGCCATCTTTTTCCTATGCTTCAACAGCTCACCACCCCTTCCATCAAATAACAGGCCAATTCTGCTGACCAAACATCCATGTCTCTTCAGGATGATTTTGCAAAGATCTGTTCCAGTAAATTATGTAGGGACTCTAAATTTGAACTCTCTAAAAGCCATGTAGCTTCTTTGCTTTTGGGTTAGCCTTCCTGTACCCATCACATCCTGATAATGGCATATATAAAACAAATTATATTAGATCTTCAATCTAGGATTCAAAACACCAGAAGCATCCAACCAAAGAAACTGTCTTAAGGAACTTAAAAATAATTATACATCAAAAAAATTACATCATTGTAGTATTTGAAGACTAGTTAATTGCAGCATGTATGATAATGGTGAAATCTGCTAGATGCAAATGACACAACAGTAATGTCACTGAAGTCAGATTTTTAAGTGTTGAGTTCACACACTGTGCTGTGTGCTACGTTTAGATACCTAAACTTTAGATATATCAATAACCTACTTAGGTCAAGCAAGTCCATGACATTTCCTTCCACTCTTTGCATAGAGATAATGGATGTTCTAATGACAGTATGATGCTCCAAATTTGCAAAAGGCTTAAATGCCATCTTTATGGTAATTCCTCACATATATATACGTATGTGTATATATACACACACACACGAAGAATTATCCTATTTTCTACCTTACAGGAGAATAAAAAAATATAATAATAATAAATTATAAGGTTATTTTCCCATAAGAAATTTAACAAGTTTCATCACTCACGTCAGCAAAAATAACACTCCAACTGATCCCTTACCCTCAAACTCTATTTAGTTATCTGGTATTCTCTAGAATCCTTTTGCTTGCCTTACCTGTCTTTTCAATGTTTTTCTTCTCTAGTTTTCTTAAAATGACACCTTCAGGGTACCCGCCATTACTAATAAGATCTTTCCAAACTTTATCAATTGATTACGTCCAATAAAGCCAGGAAAAAATAGCAGGCAACTGGCTTTATGAGGGATTTTGTAATAGCTTTATCTATCAAGATGAATAGATAAGCTGTAGCATGTTAGGGCTTCTGAAGTAATTCCACTACAATTTGAGGATTCCAGAGGCAGTATAGATAAACTGAAGTTTTTTAAAGATCACTTCAACTGAGTTGGGGATAAAACTTAGCATAATGCTTCTATCAAGCTGTGTTTTATTTTGATTTGATTCCTTGAGTATTTTTGAAACATATTAATGTTTATGAAATACATGAATATATTTACTTTCAGTTTTGCTTGCCTCTAACTCATGCACAACAACCCCTTTTCACGTAAACTTGAAATAATAATAATAAGCTAGTTGTGTTCAGCTCTGTCCTTTGAGATGAAGAGATGGAGTCATAACCCCAGAGGGCAATTATATGGTCTCCATTGCATCTCAGCATGATTACAAATAATGACTGTGCCCAGAATCTGTTCAGATGATTATTTTACCCATGATACATTTTGTTAAATACAGAGTACCAGACATTAGGAGAAGAGGAGGCTGAGAAGAGTTAACATGTTTTGTTTTGCTAAGATAACAAAGATCCCGTCCAACATATCATCTGCTGACCCCATCCTCTTGCCATTGGAGCAGCAGGGCAAAATCTGTTCACATTCTCATGGCCCCAGCCAGAGTGCTGGCCTTGAGCACACTGTGTGACACTCATTTGACCAAGAGAATCCAGTAGGCACAGGGAGAGCTGCCTACTATTGACATGTTATATGAGGTGACAAGAATGTCTCTTTTCTTTTTTTTTTTTTTTTTATTTGAGACAGAGTCTCACTCTGTCGCCCAGGCTGGAGTGCAGTGGCGCCATCTTGGCTCACTGCAAACTGCCTTCTGGGTTCACGCCATTCTCCTGCCTCAGCCTCCCGAGCAGTTGGGACTGCAGGGGCCCGCCACCACGCCCTGCTAATTTTTTGTATTTTTAGTAGAGACGGGGTTTCAATGTGTTAGCCAGGATGGTCTCGATCTCCTGACCTCGTGATCTGCCCTCCTCAGCCTCCCAAAGTGCTGGGATTACAGGCGTGAGCCACAGTGCCTGGCCAAGAATGTCTCTAGATTTGATTTTCATTGCAGGAAATCACAAAATCAGATTGCATATAATGGGGCTTACTCCAACAGACTAGAGTGAGATTTAGAAGCCTTTCAACCCACTTATCAAAATGTGTACAGTTCCCATTTCACTGCAGATGAAACAATAATAAATACTGAGTAAAGGAGATTAATCCACATCCAGATGATTTTATTAAGTTAAACAGAAAAGTCATGCAGGTCCCAGGCAATAATTTTTACTTAATATTAACAGCAACCTATAAGCACATTTCATCAAAAACCATAAATAGATATTGTAATGTATCTTTTTCACTGCTGACTCTATCATGAGTCTACCTGAAAATTTAAAAAAATTTAAAAAAAACAATAATAGCAACCATCAGGGCTTTTTAAAAAATCAGTATTTTTCATATAACAACATAGCTGATATAGGACTGATAGAGACCTGTCATAAAGTGTTGTCCACAGAGCAGTAGCAAGGCATTATTTTCTATACTGAAATTTAGTTTAACATTTATAATAAGTATCTTATGAGGAAATCTCTTTATTTGATCTTTTAATCAGTATAGATTGGGTGTGAGGGAAAGTAGATCAAAATAAAATAGTTATTACACAGTCAAGAAAAGACAATATATTTTAATTTGTGGCTTAAGATGCGAATTAAATTATTTATGTTGTTGGCTACCTATGTTACATATGTCTATCCATATGATATGTGTGTCTATGTGATATGTATATCCAGTGGGGTGCTGATAAGTCAACTCTTAAAAAAATTCAGTCCTTTGCTCATTTTCACACTGTAAATATTTCCACTATGGCCAGTTTCAAGCTACCAATATGATGTCCCTAAATATGGAGTTGGAAAGAGATATGCACTCTTGACTCTTGTACACCAGTATCTATACATATAGACTACTGTATCTATACATGTGTATATATACATACATATGTATGTAAAAGTATGTGTATACATGCACACACACACATACCTGTGTGTACAGATGTGTATACACCATATACATATATCAAGAAGTCTGAAGTAGTGACAGAGACTGAAGCCAGTGTCTACCTTGAAATCCACCTCTACCACCTACTAGTCATATGAGCTTGGGTAAATCACTTAACATTTTTGTGAACATAATAATAGAAAATAATAATAGATCATAATAATATTACCACTTACTGCAATAGTCCTGTCCAAGTAAAAAAAAAAAAAAGATAAAAGATAAAAAGTAGTACTTAATATGTTATATTAAATTAATATATATAAAGTGCTAACTACAGTAACATATAAGAACTATATAAACATCAGCTATTATTTTTGCTATCATTATTATCTGCATATACTACTCTGTGGTGTGTGTGTGTGTGTGTGTGTGTGTGTTGTATATAGTGCTCTCTCAGGATCTTGCCCCCCAGAAGCAGCTGATGCTCATCTCCATCTCCTCCTCTGCTCTGGGACCTCTGCTCCATCTCCCTCCTCCTCCCATTTGCAGGTTCAAGTTAGCCAAGTAGGGATTAAGTTCTGTTCCAATCAGAATCACAGCAAATTTTTTTTTATTATTATTATACTTTATGTTCTAGGGTACATGTGCACAACGTGCAGGTTTGTTACATATGTATACATGTGCCATATTGGTGTGCTGCATCCATTAACTCGTCATTTACATTAGGTATATCTCCTAATGCTATCCCTCCGCCACTCCCCCGACCCCACAATAGGCCCCGCTGTGTGATGTTCCCCTTCCTGTGTCCAAGTGATCTCATTGTTCATTTCCCACCTATGAGTGTTTGGTTTTCTGTTCTTGTGATAGTTTGCTGAGAATGATGGTTTCCAGCTGCATCCATGTCCTTACCACAGCAAATCTTTAGACCTGAGGCGGCAGCTGTTTTTAAGCAAGCATCGTGTCTGCTATCTTGCCTGTTTTGCCTCCCTCCATCAATCCCTGGAGAGCTCCAGTTAAGGAGTATGGCCCTAGATTTTTGGCTACCTATCCTGGTCCCCCACAGAGCCTCTGAGCTCATCTGGTTGTCTGTTGTCTATTGGTTTCCGACTGATGATCCCTCTTCAGAGTGTCTGTCTAAATCTCTGGACCTTGACCCCATGACCTTCCTTTGGTTTGGAATCCTGAATGATGATCTTGCTCTGGACCTTCTCCAGTTCCTATCCATTTTTACTGCACTCCCAGTTCCCTTTATCTGTGATACTTTCCCTGAAATCTATAACTATAATGATCATTTAACCTGGATTTTCCAGAGAGAGTCAACTTTAAATATTCTGTCCTTTTGACTCTAATGTTTTGGTATGCAAAGTATACTGCCCAGAAAATTGTTAATGACAAAAATGCAAAATTCCCTGAATTTTTAAATTCACAAAATATAGTCATTTAAAAAGGTTTCTCTAACCTTCTAATTTCTAGTACTGAAGTGATGGCCAATTCTAAACTAGTGCCCAGGCCCTACTACTCTAACAAGCTGTACCATATTACATGATAGAGGTGATTTGGAAAGAAGGCAAAGTTCAGAGGAGGACCCAGAAATCTCCTTGCCCCAGTTTTCAAATTAATGGCAGATTTCTGCCACACATCCACACATTCCATTCTTATTTTAAAATATTATTTTACTCTATTTGTGTATGCATATTGTAATCATCTGATATTTGCTGTTGTTGCATTATGATGGAAACAAACAACTTGAGCCACTGTTTTCCTTTATTCCATCTCTTAGTGACCATGTGTACATTAACACCTGTCTATTTAAATCTTCATCATAAGGCATGTTCTGGTAAGCACCAGTCTAAATTGAAGAGTGACTAAATTTTTGCAAAATCCAAAATGAGTGGTTTGAGCTAGGTTACCCCCACCCTATATCCAACTGACTCAATCTCTGCTGGCAGCTTTTCTGCCTCTCCAGGCATTCAAAAGCAAATTTTAGAAAGTAGTCCCTCTGAGAAAAATTTAAAATCCCCATTTCCCAGGCTCGGCGCGGTGGCTCACTCCTGTAATTTCAGCACTTTGGGAGGCCAAGGCGGGCAAATCATGAGGTCAGGAGTTCAAGACCTGGCCAACATGGTGAAACCCTATCTCTACTAAAAATACAAAAATTAGCCGGGCATGGTGGCTCATGCCTGTAATCTTAGCTACTCGGGTGGCTGAGGCAGGAGAATTGCTTGAACCCGGGAGGCAGAGGTTGCAGTGAGCCAAGATCATGCCACTGCACTCCAGCCTGGACGACAGAATGAGAATCCGTCTGGGGGAAAAGAAAAAGCCACATTTCCACAAGAGCTCTAAACAACAATTATTTCTCTAAAGTAATGTCTTCTGGTGAAAGGGAAAAACATTCTAACATCATTTGCTGTATATGGTTGTATGGGTGCTGGTGTTGTAGGAGGGCAGGGTGGAGAAAAATGGGGAGGGTCATAATCAAAATCCTCTTTTCTTTGGAAACTCCTACATAAGCAACCCTCTTGCCCCCCTCTTTTTAGAACTGACTCAGTCTAGCAGTTTAAATAAAAACTTGATCTCTTCCACCTAATCCCCTTTACTAAAAAAAAATAAAAATAAAAATAAAAAAAGAGAGAGAGACAGAGAGAGAAAGGTAGAATTAGGTAACAAGAAACTTAGAAACAGGTGGCCTGAATTTTAAACCAGCTATTTCACTAACTCTCTTTACAGAGGTTTTTAACTTGAGCTTGATGGATGCCCCAAAGGAGTCTACAGACAGAATTTAGGGTATGCATGAACTTGGAAGGAAAGCAAAATTACTTTATTTTCACTGACCTCTAATTGAAATTTAGCATTTCCTTCAGGATCTCCCCCAACCTCTGCCCTATCTTTCACCTCTTCCTATTTGTAGACTTAGATTGGCACGTGGTTCTTCAATTATTAATGTAGACAAGAAACCATAAAGTATTAGCGGTCCTTATGATTTTCTCCAGTGGAAATCACAGACTTTTTTTTATTGCTTTCACATTTGTTGCAGATATCTAAAACATCATATATACTAATTACACTTTGAAATTATGATAGTTAATAGATCTATCGCTATATCTTAAATTTAATGTGTTAATTAAAAAAGGAACAAGATCATGTCCTTTGCAGGGACATAAATGGAGCTGGAAGCCATTATCCTTAGCAAACTAACACAGGAAAAGAAAACCAAACACTGCACGTTCTCACTGCGAAGTGGGAGCTGAACAATTAGAACACATGGACACAGGAAGGGGAACAACACACACTGGGGCCTGTAGGAGGGGAAGGGAAGGGAGAGCATCAGGACAAATAGCTAATGCAAGCAGGGCTTAATACCTAGGTGATGGGTTGATAGGTGCAGCAAACCACGATGGCACACATTTACCTATGTAACAAACCTGCACGTCCTGCACGTGTATCCTGGTACTTAAAATTAAATTAAATTAAAAAAATAATTAAACAATCACATGTATCACTATATCCCAAATTTGTTTTTAATATTTTGATAACTGCATTTCAATAGAATTGGTTTGCTTGGATTCTTATGTATTTTATTTTTTAAAACATCTTTATTGAGATATAAGTCATAAAATCCACCCAAAGTATACAATCCACTGGCTCTAATCACAGAATTATGCAATCTTCACTATAATCTATGTTTACAGCATTTTTTATCACCACAAAAAGAAACATGTACCCATTAGCTGTTACTCTCCACTTTACTCCACTCCATCTTCTGAACTTCAGAACTTCAGTTCTTTTTTTTTTGAGACGGAGTCTCGCTGTATCGCCCAGGCTGGAGTGCAGTGACCGGATCTCAGCTCCCTGCAAGCTCTGCCTCCCGGGTTTACGCCATTCTCCTGCCTCAGCCTCCCGTTCAGTTCTTTTTAATGCCAAATAATATTCCATTGTTTGGATTTACCATATTTTGTTTATCAATGTTGATGGATGTTTGGGTTGTTTCCACTTCTTAGCTATTATGAATAATTCTGCTATGAACATTCATGTACAAGTTTTTGGGTGGATGTATGTTTTCAATTCTCTTGGGTTATTACCTAGAAATAGAATTGCTGGGTCATATGGTAACTCTACATTTAAACTTTTGAAGAACTGCCTGACTGTTTTCCTAAGTGATTATACCATTTTATGTTACTACTGGCAGTGGTTTGAGGGTTTCAATTTCTCAATATCCTCTCCAACCCCTGTGGTTATGTGTCTTTTTTATGGTAGCCATCTTAGTAAGTAGGAAGTGGTATTTCATTGTAGTTTTGGTTTATATTTCCTTAATGGTTAATGATGTTGAACATCTTCCATGGGCTTATTGGCCATTTGTATATCTTCTTTTAGAGAAATATCTATTTAATAAAACCTTAGCCCATTCTTTAATTGGGTTGTCTTTTTATTGTTGAACTGTAAGAATTCTTAATATATTCTGGATATATCCTTAACACATGTATGATTTGCAATTTTTTTTTCCTTCTGTGGGCTGCCTTTCCACCTTCCTGATGATATTATTTGCAACATAAAAGTTTTTAATTTACCGGCCGGGCACGGTGGCACACGCCTATAATCCCATCACTTTGAGAGGCCAAGCTGGGCAGATTGCTTGAGCTCAGGGGTTTGAGACCAGCCTGGGCAGCAAACATGGCAAAACCTTGTCTCTGCAAAAAATAGAAAATTAGCCAGGCTTGGTAGTGCGCGTCTGTGGTCCCAGCTACTGAGGAGACTGAGTTGGGAGGATTGCTTGAGCCCAGGAGGTCAAGGCAGTGATTGTGCCACTGCACGCCAGCCTGGGTGACAGAGCAAGATCGTGTCTCAAAAAAGAAAAAGTTTTTACTTTGAGATAGTACAAGTTATTATCTTTTCTTTTGTTGCTTGAGCTTTTGATGTCATATTTAAGAAGTTACTGCCTATGTGAGGGTTGTACAACTCTGTGAATATGCCAAAAACTATTGGCATAAGAACACTTTAAATGAGTGAACTGTATAGTGCAATAAGTCCTCAATGTTGTCAATAGGTTCTTGGAAACTATGACTTTAAGCAATAGGACATAAAACAAAACCAGTATTTTTTTCTCATCATTATAATAAAATGAAGTTGAACTAAACAGTCTTATTCAAGGACCTGCTATACATTGTTTCACTTAAAGTTGCAGTTTCCAAATACCTGGGAAGGACTAAGTGAGGACTTACTGTATGTAAATTAATTTCAATAAAGCTGTTTTTTATAAAAGCCAAAATGGCAGAAGAACAGAGAAAAATGCAGACCTTGGTGTTATTGTATTATTTGACTTTCTCTGTACACAAGCCAATAAATCTTCCTTATTGTTTAAAAAAAAAAAAACAGAAACCAAATCAAGTTTTAAATTTAGGTCATGGTGATAATTGCACAACTCTGTAAATATACTAAAACCACCGAATTGTATATGCTTTAAATGGATGAATTTTAGGGTTATATGAGTTATATTTCAATAAAGCTACCTTTCAAAAGACGAAAGAAGCCACTGCCAAATCCAGTCTTAAGATTTATTCCTGTTTTCTTAAGAAACTGGGTCTTGCTATGTAGTCCAGACTGGATTTGAACTCCTGGTCTCAAAGGATCTTCTCCCTTCAGCCTCTGGAGTAGCTGGAACTATAGGCACATACCACTGCATCTGGCTCCATTTTGAGTTAATATTTGAAATTTGGTGCAAGGAAAGGTCCAGTCTCATATATTTTATTTTATGCTCTTAAAAACCTTATTCTGGCCTGGCTTGTAATCCCAGCACTTCGGGAGGCCAAGGTGGGTGGATTGCCTAAACTCAGGGGTTCAAAACCAGCCTGGGTAACACGATGAAAATTAGCTGGGTGTAATGGTGGGCGCCTATAATCCCAGCTACTCTGGAGGCTGAGGCAGGAGAATCACTTGAACCTGGGAGGTGGGGGTTGCAGTGAACCTAGATCTTGCCGCTGCACTCCAGCCTGGGAGACAGAGCTAGACTCCGTCTCAAGAAAGAAAAAAAAAATCATTCTGAGAAGGAATCCATCAGCTTCGCCAACCTGCAAAGATGGTTTCTGACACAGAAAATGTGAAGAACTCTTGCTCTAGAATTGGAATTATATATCTTTACTTCTCTGGAACTCAGGCTCCTGCCCTGTAAAATTTAATAGGTAGGATTGAATTAGGAAGTCCCTTCCAGCTCTGTGGTGCCATTTATTGTGCAGACATTGTAGGTGGAGGGCAATGACTCTTTAGAAAAACATCGGCCGGGCGCGGTGGCTCAAGCCTGTAATCCCAGCACTTTGGGAGGCCGAGACGGGC
This sequence comes from Colobus angolensis palliatus, assembly GCF_000951035.1. NCBI lineage: Eukaryota > Metazoa > Chordata > Mammalia > Primates > Cercopithecidae > Colobus > Colobus angolensis. Next base: position 332,918 of record NW_012117511.1, on the reverse strand, counting down.
GGATCACGAGGTCAGGAGATCGAGACCATCCTGGCTAATATGGTGAAACCCCGTCTCTACTAAAAATACAAAAACTAGCCGGGCGAGGTGGCGGGCGCCTATAGTCCCAGCTACTCGGGAGGCTGAGGCAGGAGAATGGCGTGAACCCGGGAGGCGGAGCTTGCAGTGAACTGAGATCTGGCCACTGCACTCCAGCCTGGGGGACACAGCAAGACTCCGTCTCAAAAAAAAAAAAGAAAAGAAAAACATCTCAGGTGTATGACACCAGCTACTTCTATTATTTTTCTTCCAAAGGAAGCCATTGTCTGGCAAACATGGGAGGGCTCAGCCAGAGCTTTGTGAAATGTTTTAGGGGGTAGAGGTGACACAATAGGGGAAGGAAACATTTTCTATTGAAAAGCAATCAATTGCCTTCAACAAGTTGCCAACAAACTGGAAAGTTGTTGGGTTTTTCTCCCCCCCTGCTTACAGCTGAATGCCAGCCTTTGAAAGGTAAATAGAGTGGGCTGGATATATGGGTTACAGATGCCCCCAAATGAGGGAGAGGATTGTTTGTACAAAATTAGCAGGAGGAAGGATGCCAAGCATGTAACTGAGCCATCATCACTGATGTCATGAAAGGGGAACAAAAATCAGGAAAATACAATCAAATCTTTGCTTTTACAATTGTAAAGGTACTTTCACAATTTTATAATTTTTATTGTGTAGTATTTACTTTTTTTAAAGTTTCAACCATGGTATAGAGAATTTTTAATATAGAATTGTTGGGTCTTTTTCAAAATTAAATAATTATAATTTGCATTTTAAAAAGCTTTAGCTGTTAGCTGTAATATAAATATATTTGATCATTGTATGCGTTCTAATTTTGCCTGGAATCTAATCTTACACAGTGGAAATACTGATAATGCTCATTATAAAAAAGCAGCAATGTATTTGCAAAAGCTCCATTAAATATAGACTTTCAAAAAGAATATGGGATATCTGCAGAAGGGCTAGCATATTCTTCCGAGGTTTATAAACTATCTACCCTGATGCATAGACCATGCTAAATTTTCCATGTGTTTGCAAATTTTCCATGCCATGTGTTGATTTCCTTTGACATTAACAGCCCTACTCCCTTATCAAGAAGGAGGGGAACTCCTAAGAGGCTCAGACTTGCACTTTTCTCTCCCTAGTGCCTCTTTCTCCAGCTTTTCTGCCTTCCAAAAGGTACCAAGAATGTGGGGGAAAAGAGTGTGGGCAGTGAGGAAGCAGAGTCAGGGCGCCAGAGCCCTGCCAATTAGTTAAAGGTCAGCACGGAAGGGACCATCTGTGAGAGGACAAGGAAGCTGAACTTCTCTTGAGCCAACTCAGCTGGATGGCAGCCAATCTCTATCTCTTTCCTGGGCCAGAGCAGAGCTCCCCCTAGTTCTGTGTGTGCCTGCACAAAGACGAATATGTTTTGTACAAATAGGGTCTAGTTTTACCTTAGGTGAATAGACTGAGCCAGGGGGTCAAGGGACAGAGGACAAAGAGGACCAAACTGGTGTTTGCTGCGTCAGAAGCACACAGGCTTATTTGAAAAGACTGAAACTAAATAAAGACTTCCTATTAGCATAGGACTAGAGTTGTGAAATCTGGTCAAAGGGGTTTATGCAAGGATGCCTTTTATATATTCTCATGTTAATGTGGAAAAGTAGAAAAATACATTTTAATTAGGGAAGAAAATTATTGTTATATATAACTTTAGAACATTTTTCATGCCAGCAACTTTTTTTTCTTTTACACTAGAACATGGGAATGATACTCCCAAGTTTTTGTCCCCCATCCCAAAATGACAGGGGAAGTAAAATTCTTTTCACAAAAAGCGTACCTTTTTTAAAAAGAACAGTAAACCAGCATTAGATGACTTATTCTAAAACAATCTTCCTCTTTAATTGGGCTTTTCTGCAGATTTTCTAAGAGGAAAAGTTGGTGTTTAACTCCACATGTTCCTTTTTTGCTTTCACGATTTTTTCCACATTTCCTTTCTGATAGGAGTAGCATTTTATTGTTCTGTGAAAACCCAATTGCAATCCATCAGGTATCAGCTTTTAGTAAGGTAGTATGTGTAAAACTGAAAAAGAGACATTTACCTCCAGAAATGATGGAGTTTTTTTAATCTTTCTGCATTTAGGTGATCTCAGTTTATTTTCTGGAAGTGTGTGCTGAACCATAAGCAATATCATATCTCTCCTAAGGACATAATGTTTCCTAAAAGCCTGTCTAGTTCACTGTGTTTTTCAGAGGGAAAAATCCTGAGGACTGGATCCAACTGGGAGGAGTGTTACCCAGGGTGGCCTGAGACAACATAGCTGGATGGAGAGTTCCAATTTTCATCATTTTAGTTTCAAAAAGACAAGGTCACCCACAGAAGGCAACTTTGTGCATTTGTGGGCCAGGCAAATGCAGAGAGCAAGTAGGGAAGCTGAAAACAAGGGAGTGAAGATCTGAACAGAGCTGGATGGGTAGAGAGGGTCAAGGGAAGCATTTCAGTTCTGAAGCCACAAATGGAAAGCCTGTGCCAGAGTACCCCTTTTATGTTAGCCGTTGAGAGAGGTTCCTGCTGCTGAGAGTAGTCACCCAGCACTCCAGGCTAAATGCTGCAAATCTGTAGTGATATCAGATCTATTTTTATTCTCTCATTTATATCTTTCCTTTTTATCTTAGCAATACAGGATTTTTTATCCTTTATCTTCCTCCCGTGGGTCCTGTTTTTAAGCTCCACTCTTTATAACTCTAGTTTCTTTTGGTTTTTAAAATTATTTTTTTCCTTCTTTTTTTCCTTGAAGAGCATTCTGAAAGCTGGCACTTGGGTAGATTTCTTTTTTTTCTTTGTTCACATAGTCTGATCTGGAAGCCAGGACTTTATGTTGGCCTGAATTTGTCAGGTCTCTAATCAACTCTGTATAAAGTGGAATAGCTTGGCAACAGGCATAATAATAATAATAATTAAAAATAACAGTGACTGCAGAACTAAGACATGAGATTCAAAAATAAGAGGGAAAGTGACACAGAGTCATAGGCTTTCATCTGAAAATATCTATTCCGGCCAACTGAGAAGCACCCTTGCAAATCAGTTAGAATATCTCCTGTGGAGAAAAGCAAAGCCAGAGAGAAATATTGCCTTCAAGTGTAGAGTTTGGCTGTGTATTACCTTCTGTTGAAATTCCCACAGACAAATAAGCCTTTCAGAACCCAAATGAAAACAATGGCTGCCACTAGTAAGATTTCCAAAGGTACTTTTAAAACATGAAGTAGATTTGTTTTTCTGGCCCAACAACTTCAGAGAAGTTCCCACTTAAATCCATGCATGGTCATTTTATATCTCCCATTATATATTCTTGTTTGCTAAATATAAGTCTTGTCAATTAGTTATTTTAAAAAATACTTTTTGAAATTACTCACACTCCAAACAGCAGAACTGCTGTTTGTATACACATGCTCTGGAAAGGCACAAGTCAGGTACTGGGTGTAGGCACAAGACAGACCGCATGGTCTGCCTTGGCAGCCCTGTCCTCACCTGCAAGCTGCCCACACACACTCCCTTCCAAACGGTGCTCCCTCTGATGCCAATTGGCTGACTGAGCTACTGTGGGAGGAAGCCTGTAAGGGGGTTGGTGGCAGTGATGTGAATAAATATTTTATAAACTAAACTTCAAGTATAAAACTTGATTTACCCTTTCAACCAAATTCACATGGGAAGTCCCACCTCTTCTTAAAAATCTTGGACTTTCAAGAGTTAAGGGATATGGAAGCTGGTGTAGCCTGGGGCTGTCATCCAAGACCAGCTGAAAAGGCAGCAGGAAGGGTTTGGTTCTGGCTAGGCTACAGACAGGCCATCTGGATGCAGGGAAGGCCTAGAATGCCAGAAGCAGCTTTTCTTTTTCGTTTTAGACTTCATTGAGTCCAGCCTGGAGAAAGTCTTTAGTTTAAGACCCAAACTGAATCTTCTTTAAACAGGGATTCAATATTTGAATTTTATATAAAACAAACATCCACTACACGTATTATTTTTGGCAAAAAAGGTTGGAGAGAGCAATGTACACACAATTAAACATACTTAGAAAAAAACGTAGACCAGATTCACTAGACTTATAAATACATAGGAACTATGTGTGGTTTTTAAGTAATTCTGCTAGGAATAAATATTGAAAGATTGCCTGAAAACAAAATTTTTTTATATTATACCCCCTCAGTTACTTTTATGAATAATTATTTCGTTGTTTTTCCCATAGTTCACATTAAAAAGCAATTTTAGACTAGGCATGGTGGCTCACACCTGTAATCCCAGCACTTTGGGAGTCTGAGGCAGGTGGATCACTTGAGGCCAGGAATTCGAGACCAGCCTGGCCAACTTGGCAAAACCCCATCTCTACTAAAAATACAAAAATTAGCCAGGCGTGGCAGTGCACATCTGTAATTTCAGCTACTGGAGAGGCTGAGGCATGAGAATCACTTGAACCTGGGAGATGGAAGTTGCAGTGAGCCGAGATCATGGCACTGCACTCCAGCGTGGGTGGCAAAGTGATACTCTATCTCAAAAATAAATAAATAAATAAAGCAATTTTACCACATTAAAATTGCCTTTAGGTCTTTAAAATAATTTTCCTTGTCTATTTTTATTTTATGTTTAATAATGTTACATTTATAATTAATCACATTAGGCATAATGTTAGCATGGGCCAGGAAATTTTTCTTTAGCGAAACTGAAAAAAAAAAAAACCCTGTAGGGAAATTATAGCAACTTCCTACTCTGTATCATTCATGAACATACACTCAGTTTGGAAACCACCCTCTATAAAAGATACGATCTATTCTTCCTTAGCTATTGCAGTCTGCGTTTGATTTGTATGTGTTATTCTTAACAATTAAAGGAAAAGGTGAATGTAAATTCACTTGGACAAAACAAAACAGGAATAAAAGAATATTATCCTTAAGGGAAGTCTTACCTTAAGGAAGAGAAAATGCACGTATTTTTCTGGGCGAGGGTGATGGAGTCAGGGAGGAAGAATTTTTTTTTCTAAATAAGGCATTAATTGCCACCTAGCAGTAGAGGAAGGAATTGCGCACTTAGCTTGCCACTGAAATTCTAGAAAACATTAAAGGACATATTACTTTTATTGTAAACAATATCTTAGCAATTATTTGGTCTGTTGGCAGACTAAAGATTGAATTTTTTCTCTCTTGTCTTGAGGAAAGATAAAGAAATAAAACAAATGAAAATATTTGGCCTATTTGTAAGCATACTCCTTCCATCATAAGACGTCTCAGTTCTCTTGTTGCCCTTGCCACTCCAGCAACAAGCTAAAGGAAAAGAAATTCTGAAGCCATGATGACACGAAAAAACGTTGCCTTTGGCCGGGCGCGGTGGCTCACGCCTGTAATCCCAGCACTTTGGGAGGCCGAGGCAGGCGGATCACGAGGTTAGCAGATTGAGACCATCCTGGCTAACACAGTGAAACCCCTTCTCTACTAAAAATACAAAAGCAAAATTAGCCGGGCATGGTGGTGGGCGCCTGTAGTCCCTGCCACTCAGGAGGTTGAGGCAGGAGAATGGTGTGAAGCGGGAAGCGGAGCTTGCAATGAGCCAAGATCACACCACTGCACACCAGCCTGGGAGAAACAGCAAGACACCATCTCAAAAAAAAGACTACCTTTATCCTATTAGAGGAAGAAATATCTGGGTTGTTTTGTTTTGTTTTTTTCTGTTCGTTTGTTTTTTGGAGTCGGAGCTTCGCTCTGTCGCCCAGGCTGGAGTGCAGTGTCATGATCTCTGCTCACTGCAACCTCCACCTACCGAGTTCAAGCGATTCTCCTGCCGCAGTCTCCCGAGTAGTTGGGATTACAGGCACTCACCACCAGGCCCGGCTAATGTTTGTATTTTTAGTAAAGACGGGGTTTCGCCATGTTGGTCATGCTGGTTTTGAATTCCTGACCGCAGGTGATCTGCCCGCCTCGGCCTCCCAAAGTGCTAGGATTACAGGCGTGAGCCACCTCGCGGCCTAAGAGAGGTTTATTTTGAAAATTAGAAGACATTGGCCAGGATTAGTAATAACAGTTATTATTGTTAGTAATAACCCTTAGTATATAGTAAGGTGGTCAGCAAATATTTTTTGAAGGAATGAGAAATGTCTGGCTCCAAAGCCTATTCTTTTCACTATTACCTTCTATGCCTATGTATTGGTGGCTAAAAGTACTTGGCTGGACACTTCAGAGTGGCTCTTATATAAAAGCCCTACTTGTGGACCAACAAAAGAGATATTTGGTTTCTTGGGGTTTTAATGGCTTTCAACTCCTCGAAGCATGATTTGGGGATTTGGATCAGGATACACCCTGATTCTTATCCAGTATTTGCAAAATTGATCAATAGAGGTATCTTGCAGGAAGAATGGAACAGAAAAGCAACATTAATTCTCCAATTTAAAGACAATTATTAGTTATTTCAGGATTTTTTTAGAATAAAACAAATCCTAGTAAAAGCCAAACTGAAATTTTCCCATGAATGGCCGGGCGGGGTGGCTCACGCCTGTAATCCCAGCACTTTGGGAGGCCGAGGTGGGCAGATCACCTGAGGTCGGGAGTTCGAGACCAGCCTGATCAACATGGAGAAACCCTGTCTCTACTAAAAATACAAAAATCAGCCGGGTATGGTGGCGCATGCTTGTAATCCCAGCTACTCAGGAAGCCGAGGCAGGAGAATCTCTTGAACCCTGGAGGCAGAAGTTGTGGTGAGCCGAGATCGTGCCATTGTACTCTAACCTGGGCAACAAGAGCAAAACTCTGTCTCAAAAAAAAAAAAAGAAAAAGAAATTTTCCCATGAACATGTAAGATTCATTGTTACTCAACTATCTAGATGACAGTCTGTAATAATTGCTTAATTTCTGGAAAAAAAATATTTCTAAACAACTCAAGTGTGCCATGGCTTTTGTACGGGCCTCTCTTTTAGTCACACACCGAGGGAGGAAGATTATATTATACATTTTAGATATAACTCTAAATTGTTATTCTTCCCAATTAGGTCTGTTAATTCCAGCTTGCTCTATTCCAAGTGTTATCTGTTGCCAGAAAAAAAACAAAAAACAAACAAACAAACAAAAAAGCAAACAAAAAAACACCTTAGCTTCTGAATAACCAGTTAAAAATAAAAAGCTTCTAAAAAACCAGGGTTTTTTTTGTTTTTTGCTTTTTGTTTTCCTGAGATGGAGTCTCACTTTGTCACCCAGGCTGGAGTGCAGTGGTGCAATCTCGGCTCACTGCAACCTCTGCCTCCCGGATTCAAGCAATTCTCCTGCCTCAGCCTCCCGAGTAGCTGGGATTACAGGCGTCTGCCACCATGTCCACTAAGTTTGTATTTTTAGTTTTGCCATGTTGGCCAGGCTGATCTCGAATTCCTGACCTCATGTGATCCACCCGCCTCGGCCTCTCCAAGTGCTGGGATTACCGACATGAGCCACCCCGCCTGGCCTCCTATAAGCAGGTTTGTCTGTTTTTTTCATTTTTTAAAATATTCATATGTACACATGATATATATACATGTTACACATACTGGAAAATATATTCTCAGGATATTCTCCCTTCTCTAGTTGGATAGTATTGAAGGGGAAAAAACACAGTAATTAAAAAAAAAACAATTGTCAGCACAGTGGCTCACTCTTGTAGACCCAGCTATTCCAGAGGCTGAGGCAGAAGGGTTGCTTGAGCCCAGGAGTGAACCTTGATCACACCACTACACTCCAGCCTGAGCAACAGAGCAAGAGCCTCTCTTAAAAATAAACAAATAAATTAAAATTAAAATTTTAAAAAGGTGGGAGTGGGTGCAGACAAGGTTAGTTTAAAGCAAGCTGTTTAAAGGCTATCAAATATTAGTCAAATAAATTATGAAACATTTATATTATATAATACCTTATAGTTGTACAGACATTTAAAGCATGTGACATGAAGAAATGTTCGTGGTTTAATGTTTACATAGAAAAGCAGGTTTAAAAAGAATGATATATAATTTGATACAAATTTTTCATAGCAGTTTATTTTGAGATATTAATTTTTATTTTATTTTATTTATTTATGTATTTATTTATTTATTTTTGAGGCAGAGTTTTGCTCTTGTTGCCCAGTCTGGAGTGAAGTGGCACAATTTCAGCTCACTGCCACCTCTGCCTCCTGGGTTCAAGTGATTCTCCTGCCTCAGCCTCCCAAGTAGCTGAGGTTACAGGCATTCACCACCATGCCCGGCTAATTTTGAATTTTTAGTAGAGATGGGGGTTTCACTCTTTTGGTCAGGCTGGTCTCAAACTCCTGACCTCAGGTGATCCACCCTCCTCGGCCTCCCAAAGTGCTGGGATTACAGGTGTAAGCCACCATGCCCAGATATTAATTTTATGTGTTCTCCTATCCTACTACCCCTTTCTCCCATTCAAGCAAGTATCTAGACTTCAGATTTTTGTAAGGCAAAAAGCAAACACTACTCAGAAATATCATAGGCTCTGTCTTGTGAAATGAGAAGAGGGAGGTAAAAGAAGGATTCCTCAAAAGTTAGAAGTCTGGACGAGGCTCAGTGGCTCATGCCTGTAATCCCAGCACTTTGGGAGGCTGAGCTGGGTAGATGGCTTGAGTCTGGGCAACATAGTGAGACCCTGTTTCTATTTAAAAAAAAAGAAAGAAAGAAAGAAAGAAGGAAGGAAAGAAAGAAGAAAAAAAACTTAAAAGTCTGAAGCCTATAGTTTAAGTGAATAGCTAAGATTCCCATCTTGTTCTGTAACAAAGCCCAGATAGTGGCAAAACCTCAAAGAGGAAAGCCACATGGGGTACCTTAGGAAGCTGTACTTGGGTGCAGGGGCTGCCACATTCACTTACTTGATTCCAGATTCTTGAGTACCAAGAGTAGTAAAGAAATATGACAGTTGGCCGGGTGCAGTGACTCACACCTGTAATCCCAGCACTTTGGGAGGCCGAGGTGGGTGGATCACCTGAGGTCGGGAGTTCGAGACCAGCCTGATCAACATGGAGAAACCCTATCTCTACTAAAAATACAAAATTAGCCAGGTATGGTGGCACGTGGCTGTAAAGCCAGCTACTCGGGAGGCTGAGACAGGCGAATCACTTGAACCCAGGAGGTGGAGGTTGCGGTGAGCCAAGATGGCACCATTGCACTCCAACCTGGGCGACAAAAGTGAAACTCCCTCTAAAAAAAGAAGGAAGGAAGGAAGGAAGGAAGGAAGGAAGGAAGGAAGGAAGGAAGGAAGGAAGGAGGGAAGGAGGGAAG
>NW_012117511.1:322300-323584 GCF_000951035.1 Colobus angolensis palliatus | reverse complement strand
AGAAGGAAGGAAGGAAGGAAGGAAGGAAGGAAGGAAGGAAGGAAGGAAGGAAGGAAGGAGGGAAGGAGGGAAGGAGGGAAGGAGGGAAGGAGGAAAGGAGGGAGGGAGGGAGGGAAGGAAATGTGAGAGTCACCAGATCTGAAGTAAAGATGGCACAAAAGAGAATCCCAGCAGCAAATCAATGTGGATGACCAAATAATTTGAGATAATTCCAGGTACTTCTATAATAATTCAAGTCCTAGAAACTTTGTACAGCCCTGGATGGAGAGAAAATGCTCAATGATAACTAAGATAGAATTTCTCACCAGCATGGCAGGATGGGATGGGAGCTCAGGCTTAGATTCATGTGGACCTAAAGAAATGCAGTATTTATTTCTATGAAATAAGAATCATATACACAATATGCATATGTACACACAATGTATATACATGTTACACATATTGGAAAATATATTCTCAGGATAGTCTGCCTTCTCTAGACGGATAGTATTGAAGGTGAAAAAGCACAGTAAGTCTCACTACTTAGTACAATATAATAATTTATCATATTGTCTTTTTTTAGTAGCTATTTTTAGATTTTTTTTACTTTTTTTTTTTTTTGAGACAGAGTCTTGCTCTGTCACCTAGGCTGGAGTACAGTGGCAGATGTCGGCTCACCTGCAACCTCCACCTCCTTGGTTCAAGCAATTCTCATGCCTCAGCCTCCCAAGAAGTTGGAGTTTCACCATATAGGCCAAGGTGGTCTCCAACTCCTGACCTCAAGTGGTCTGCCTGCCTTGGCCTCCCAGAGTGCTGGGATTACAGGCATGAGCCACCTCGCCTGGCCAATCATATTATCTTTATTGGAAAATAAATCTTAAATATATATCCCTTTTTTCTTTTTTTTTGAGACAGAGTCTCACACTGTCGCCCAGGCTGGAGTGCAATGGCACAATCTCGGCTCACTGCAACCTCTGCCTCTCAGGTTCAAGCGATTCTTCTGCCTCAGCCTCCTGAGTAGCTGGGACTACAGGCATGTGCCACCACACCCAGCTAAGTTTTGTATTTTCAGTAGAGATGGGTTTTCACCATATTGACCAGGCTGGTCTCGAACTCATGATCTCAGGAGATCTGCCTGCCTCGGCCTCCCAAGGTGCTGGGATTACAGGCGTGAGCCACCACACCTGGCCTCCCTTTTTTAATTAGAAAAAAACGTATATTGGCCGGGCGCGGTGGCTCAAGCCTGTAATCCCAGCACTTTGGGAGGCCGAGACGGGCGGATCACGAGGTCAGGAGATCGAGACC
>NW_012117511.1:320298-321755 GCF_000951035.1 Colobus angolensis palliatus | reverse complement strand
AGGCGGAGCTTGCAGTGAGCTGAGATCCGGCCACTGCACTGCAGCCCGGGTGACAGAGCAAGACTCCGTCTCAAAAAAACACGTATATTATAAAACCAGCTGTAAGCTGTTTTTCCTATATATTTGAACAGGTCGAAAATAGGGAAGGGCATAGATAATAAACTTAGGTTCTATTTTCCAGCTGTTTTAGACCTACTGATATTAACATTCCCAGAAGTATAATATAAACTTAACCTCAAAAAAAATGAGGACTTTTTTTCACAGAAAAAAGTATTGTTTATCTCCTGTATACTGAAAAAAATTAAAATGGTATTATATTAGTCAGGGTCTCAGCAAGAAACAGATGCACTCTCCAAAGGAGTAACTGAAGAGAGTATAATCAGCATGTGGGCAGGGGAACAGCGAGTGATAATGCAGCACCACTGCCAACCTGTGGCCAACATGGAGTGGGGGAAGGTAATAAATAATCTGATATCTCTTTCCTATTGCTTTCTGATCTACTAGTGTCTTCCATTAGCTGAGCCCAACCAGGAGCTAGAGAGGAAGGGATCTTACTGATGCAATCTATAAAAGATTAAAGTACCACGGAATACTATACAGCCATAAAAAATACAGGAGGCTGGGCATGGTGGCTCATTCCTGTAATCCCAGCACTTTGGGAGGCCAAGGCAGGTGGATCACTTGAGCTCAGGAGTTCAAGACCAGCTTGGGCAACATGGCAAAACCCCATCTCTACAAAAAATACAAAAATTAGGTGGGTGTGGTGGCATGGGACTGTGGTCCCAGCTACTCAGGCTGAGGTAGAGGGATCACTTGAACCCAGGAGGTCAAGGCTTCAGTGAGCCAAGGTTGCGCCATTGCACTCTAGCCTGTGAGACAGAATGAGACCCTATCTATAAGAACAAAACACAAAAACACAAAATCATGTCCTTTGCAGTAACATAGATGGAGCTGGAGGCCATTATCCTAAGGGAACAAACACAGGAACAGAAAACCAAATGCCACATGTTCTCACTTATAAATGCAAGCTACACATTGAGTACATCTGGACACAAAGATGGGAACAATAGATCCTGTGGCTGACTTTGAGTGGAGGGAGTGGAAGAAGGGCCTTTTGGGTACTATGTTCACTATGTGCATGATGAAATCATTTGTACACCAAAGCTCAGCAACACGCAATCTACCCATGTAATAAACATGCACATGTACCCTCTGAATCTAAAATAAAAGTTGAAAAAAGGAAAAAAAAAAAAGGGTGAAGTACATCTATAGGGTCATCAGAGAATATCTAGCACAATGACATTAAAGTATAAGCAATTCCACAATTTTCCTATACATATTTCCAAATAAAACTACTAGAAGAGTACGAGAAACATAGAGTTTCAGACTTCAACCTTTGGTACTATGTAAAGTATTTGAAATTATTACTACTACTATTAGAGAACTTTTTTTCATCC
>NW_012117511.1:318085-319474 GCF_000951035.1 Colobus angolensis palliatus | reverse complement strand
AGGATGGTCTCGATCTCCTGACCTCGTGATCCACCCGTCTCGGCCTCCCAAAGTGCTGGGATTACAGGCTTGAGCCACCGCGCCCGGCCCTATTCTCATATTTTATAATAAAGTGGAAAACCACAAAAAGTAGAAATTGCCCAAAAAAGGGTGGGGGGAGTGGAAGGGGAACTATTTTTGCAACTCTTAGCTGTCCATCTACTTCTAATTCAGAGATTGGAGTTTAGAAGATTTTGAGAGAGTTTTTGGTGTGCTGTGAGTGGACATTGCTTTTTCCTCACCTCACACCTAGGGAAAGAGGCTTTAATGAAACTTTGATGTATGATCCCTACACCTGGCAGGGGGGTAGGGCAGGGGTTGAGGTCACAGTGGACTAGCGTCTGACTCATATCTGAGGAATTCATTCATTCAATACTTAATGTAGCACTTATTAAGTACAGGCACTGTATTTGCCTTTTCTAGGTACAGGCAAATTCAGTGGTGAGCAAAATAGATAAAAATTCCCCACTTCATGGAGCTAACATTCTAGTGGATGAGAGCAAAAAGTTTTGGCTAATTGCAAAAATTAGTTTGGGATATGGTCAAAGTCTGCACTCTCAGAGGCAAAGCCACTCTGTAGGTATTTGGATTAGACCAGGGCTACTAGAAATGGTCACAAAGAAGGATAAGATTTTCCACAGAAAAAAGCTGGGGGTATAGCTATACATGCTAGCAATTAACATTGAGCTGACAGCCAGATGAAATATATTTACCCAAGTGGAAGCACAAGATTACCAGTATTTTCTCATTGAGCTAAGGTGAGAATTAAGGTGTTACCAAAGAACCCATTAAGTAACAAGTGTCAACTGTAAACATCTGCCAAGCTCAAAGAGTAGCAACCCTTAATCACAGAACTGTAGTAGCCAAGTTAAGAACTTTCTTGCCTCTTTCTCTGTTTGAACTTGAAAGAAGGAAGGAAACCTGGAGTTGGTGATGATGGGAATTGGGGTGGGGGTGGGGGTGGTGGGGATTAGGAGAGAAATTTTAGACAGAGAAATAAAAGGGAAGTCAAACATTTTTTACTTAAACAACCAGAAAAGTCATGAGATGTGTATCTTATTTTATTCAATGAGCATGGAAGGATTAATTCCACCAGGTGTGTTTTAACATGTGGCGTGAAAATAAGTTACTTACAAATTGCACCCTATACATCTATTTGTTCAGTTTACCAGTTACAGGTGTTAAATAACATGATAAGATTTACACATCCGTGAAAAAAATGTTCAACTTGGCTTTTATTTAGAATTTACTTTTATTTGATTCTTTTAAAAGCCTAACATAACTTACCAATTACCTTTTATTTATTTATTTATTTATTTATTTATTTATTTATTTATTTATTTATTTATT
>NW_012117511.1:310444-317350 GCF_000951035.1 Colobus angolensis palliatus | reverse complement strand
AGCCTGGGCAACAGAGAAAGACCCTGTCTAAAAAATAAAAAAATAAAAAATAAATATATATATATATACACACACATATCTTGAGAGCTGAGGAGCTGAGTATGGTGGCTCACTCCTGTAATTTCAGCACTTTGGGAGGCCAAGGAGGGGGGATCACTTTAAGGTCAGGCATTCATGACCGGCCTGGGCAATATAGTAGGACCCTGTTTCTACAAAAAATTTTAAAATTAGCCGGGTATGGTAGTGTGCACCTGTAGCCCTAGCTACTTGGGAAGCTGAGGCAATAGGAAGGCTTGAGCCCAGGAGTTCAAGGTTACGGTGAGCTGTGATCATGCCACTGTACTCTAGCCTGGGCTACACAGCTAGACTCTATCTCTTAAAAAAAAGTTGTTGTTGTTGTTTTTAAAGATGTATCTTGAGTCAAATCCCCAAAACACACAAAGAGGAGCTGAAAGTCATATAAACATTTAATAAGCCCTTGGGACTTTCAGTTTTAACAAAAAGGTCAACCAAACACCCCTTCTTTTGGTCTACAAGTAGAGCTTTGATAACAGCCATTCTGAAGAGTCCAGACAATTGCTGTGAATAAAGGATGTATCACAAAGCCCCAGATATTTGCTTAGGAAATAATAATCAGAAGGACAGGTTTTGGAGTGATCTATCACTCATTCATTCAACAAATGTTTAGTGAGTGCCTACTATATGCCAGGCTTTGTTTCAGTTACTAGGAATATCTCAGTACATTTTTTTAATGTTTTAAAAAAGTTTGGATATTTATTTGATTCCCTGTTGCATACTTACAATGTGTGCTTCAACTTTTATTTAAACTAGATTCAGTGGGTTTCTTTTATTTGTATCCAAAAGGCGCTTTCTATAAAAGTGACACAGTAATAAGAGGTTACCATCCCTAATTGCAGGAAGCTCCTACAAGTCAGTAAGAAAATGATTAACACAATAATATGAGGAAAGGAATGAAGTGGCAATCCACTAAAGTAATATAAACAGCCAATAAATACAACAAAAGATTTTTTTTTACTAGTAATAAAAAACTATAAATACAATTTAAAAAGAAACACATTTTCTTTTTTGGCCTATCAACTTGATAGAAGTAAAAAGTACTTATAATATCCAGTGTTGGTGAGAATATAGAGAAAATTGACTCTCAGGCAGCGTAGATATTAAATGGATAAAACTTTTTTTGCAACTCAGCCATATTTATCATAACTGTAAATGTAAGTTCCCTTTGACCCCACAATTATATGAATTCTTCATGAGGGAAGGTAATTATGCACACAATAGGTGTGTATGTACAAGAATATTCATTATAGTATTTTTATGACACCAATAACTTGGAAACAATCTAATTGCACACCAATAGTTAGGCAAATTATTGTATTTCCATAAAGTAAAATACTAATGCAACTATTGAAAATAATATAGACCATTACTTATGGACATATGATAGCTATAACTTTTTAAGTGTATTAATAAAAACAGTATCATCTTATTTTTTAAAATTGTATATTTATTACACATCTGTGTGAGGCATGTGACTAGAGAGATATATATGGAAAGAATTGTCAAAATGTTTATGTCGTATATGACAATTTTTAAATGAGCATTTATTTAATCATTTAGCACTATTTATAAACAATATGTGCTACGCATTGTGCTAGGTTCTGGAGAAACGAAAGAGAACAATCTATTAATTTAATCTGTTAATGTAGTCCACCAAATCAACAGTGTTTTTTAGAAATACGGCAATAACCAGTGTTGATGAATTAGAGGAGGCAACCTCATATACTACTGTTGAGGATATATGTTGGTAAAACATTTCTGGAGAACAATTTAGTACTTTTTTTTTTTTTTTGAGACGGAGTCTCACTCTGTCGCCCAGGCTGGAGTGCAGTGGCACGATCTCGGCTCACCACAACCTCCGTCTCCCCGGTTCAAGCGAGTCTCCTGCCTCAGCCTCCTGAGTAGCTGGAACTACAGGCGCACGCCACCACGCCCGGCTAATTTTTGTATTTTTGGTAGAGACGGGGTTTAACCATGTTGGCCAGGATGGTCCGATCTCCTGACCTCGTGATCCACCCGCCTCTGCCTTCCAAAGTGTTGGGATTACAGGCGTGAGCCACCGCGCCCGGCTTTTTTTTGTTTTGTTTTGAAACAGAATCTCTGTCGCCCAGGCAGGCTGGAGTCCAATGGCGCGACCACCGCTCACTACAACCTCGATCTCCCGGGCTTAAGAGATCCTCCCACTTCAGCTTCCCGAATAACTGGGACCACAGGCGCATGCCAACATGCCCAGCCTTTTTTATTTTAGTATTATTATTATCATTATTATTGTAGCGACGAGGTCCCACTGTATTAAAATAATATAGTGATCTCGAACTCCTGGGCTCAAGCGATCCTCCGCCTTCGGCCTCCGAGAGTGCTGGGATTACAGGCTACCGCGCCCAGTCTCTTTTTTTACAAAGAATGTAAATGGCCGGTGGATGTTAGATGGGCAGCTGTTTGCAAAGATGTCAGACTCTTTCATTACGGAAAGATGCTCAGGTATCATGCTTGGTTTTGAGGGCACAGAAAGACAGCGCCCTCATGGAGTTCAAAGTCTGGTGGAGGAAACCAATCATAATAATAATGAGGGGTTAACGACAACAGAGCCTTGAAAGATAACATCTCCAGGGAATAAGGAAGAGCATTCCAAGGTATTTTGCCAAATGGCAAAAACCGCGGTTACTTTTGCACCAACCTTAATACAAATAAAAGCGTGTACACAAACAAGATACTCGAGGAAGAATACGGATGACACACAGAAACGGATCGTTATCTTGGAGCTTTCCTGCAGCCTCGTTCCTTTCAGTCACATAACACCCCAAAATCTGTGGACGGTGAATGAGAGCTAGTATCACCCGGAGTCACGGCTGTTGCCTCGTAAGACTTTAGATGCAGCCCGCCACCGGGAGAAACTGGAGGGAATCTGCAATACACAGGAACCAAGAAAGGCTACGTGACAGGGGCTGCCCCGCAGCTCTCAGCCGCCGGCACTTCCAGCCTTGGGTTTCCCGCCAATCTCAGTTCCTAGATCTTCCCAGGCTCCGCCCGCCGCCGAGCGGTCGGAGAGTTTTAAGGAAGGGGAAGTGTTGCAAGCCTATCGATATCTCTGGAATAGACTGCGCTACCCTGCGCCGCCGCCATCAGACTCCCGCAGACTTCTCTGTAGATCGCTGAGCGATACTTTCGGCAGCACCTCCTTGATTCTCAGTTTTGCTGGAGGCCACAACCAGGCCCGCGCCACCACCATGGTACGTTGAATCCCGACCTCTGGAAGGTTTAGGGCAGAGCTCCGGTGACTGGGGGATGACGAGCCACCTCTCCTGTCATCCTTAGCGCCGCCCGGGGCCACGAGGTATGGGAGCCTCGGCGGACGGCCGGGCTCCGGCAGTGATTCAGCATCTCCGGCCTGGCCGAGCTAGGGGCTGTCGGTAGCCAGTGCGGCCTTTCCACCGCTTTCGCTTCTCGGGGAGCCTCCGACACTTCCTCCTCTGTCAGCTAGATGAGTTCGCCCCTCAGGTTCCTTCAGTGGAGTAGATTCTGAGCGGTCCAGAATAGCCCCTAGTGCTGTGTATGGGAGAGGAGAAGACAGACACTTGACTTGGAGGCCTCCCTGTACCACCAGTGCGGACTTGACCCCCAGGTTTGTGTTCCTGGACCGCGTCCGTTTTCCTGGTGGGTCCGTCTGATTTATCTCTCCCCCAGACTTAGGTTAGAAGAGGCCCTTTTCAATCATTTTGTCCAGTCATCTATTTACAGATGAGTAAGCCGAGGCTGAGAGGGGAAGTGATGGAATCTGGGTTACAACATAGGGTTCTGGGTTTCCAGTGCTGTGCTCGCACTCAATCTCACTCCCGTGATTATTCTCCCCAGCACTGCTAGACTTGTTATAATAGTCATAATAGCCGTAATGATTCTATCGCTGCCGCTATTTGTGTCCACCTCTAACTTTCTGAGGACATTTTTGTTCATTCAATATGAATATACAGACAGAGCATTTGTACAAGCATAACTACAGTGAACGTTCAAAAGTAAGTCATACATGTCCCTAATCATAAAAGCAGAAAGGGACGTTTAGATAAAGAACTGTGGGAGTATGTGTTAGGGGGATTTGGGAAGAAAAGGAGACTTCCAGAAATCGACATTTAAGCTAACTTAAAGAGAAGGAAGGCTTTTAACTATTTATTAGATCCCAATAAAAGGGAGCAGTATAAGCAAAAATAGGCAAGAAAGTTGATTGTGAACTTTAGTAATTGAGCCCAAAGGGATTGCTATGGAGGGTGTTAGAATAAGAGGTTGGAAAAATAGGACCCATTTAGATCTGCTTCTCCCTCTCCCACCAGTTTATGGTAAATGTAGAATTGGCTTACGTCTGAGTACAGTAGTAATCTTACAGTAAGATTGCATGAACAGAGTGCCTTAACATTGAATGGAAACACAAGCATATTTCTTCATGAATGTTAAGAGTTGGGATTTGAAATGTTCATCTATTAACAGGTCTTTTTTTCTTTTACTTTTAGTTTCGAAATCAGTACGACAATGATGTCACTGTTTGGAGCCCGCAGGTAAAATAATGTTTTTTAAACCATTTCTGTGAAATGGCTTTTTGTGGCTGCAATGTATTTAGAAGCTTGTGAGAGCGTAGGCTTGGGGAAAATGGAATATAATATTTTAGTCGTTCTTGGAAGTTGCATTTATAATTGAAATAGGTCTCCTGATGGACCTAGAGGACATTATGTTAAGTGAAATAAGCCAGAAACAGAAAGAAAAATATTTCATGCTCTCACTTATATGTGGAACATTTTGTTTAAAAGAGCAAATATATATATAGAGGGAATAAAACAGTGGTTACCAGGGTAGGGAATAGCATGGGGAGGAAAAAAGAGGAGATACAAAGTAGCAAATATGTAGGTTGAGCAAGTGGAAGGATCTAATGTACAACATGAAGACTACAGCTAATAATGCAGGTAGTGTTTTGTATTCAGGATTTTTGCTAAATGAATAGTTGACAGCTCTTGCCACAGCAAAGGAAAACGGGTAAGTATGTGAGACAATGGATGTGTTCATTCTGCGATAGTGACCCTACTATATATGTGTATCTTATAACATCATGTTGCATACCTTAAGTATATACAACAAAATTCATTTTAAAAGAAGCTTTTGGCTAGGCGCAGTGGCTTATGCCTGTAATCCCAGCACTTTGGAAGGCCGAGGAAGATAGATTGCTTGAGTCTTGGAGTTCAAGACCACCCTGAACAACATGAAACCTGGTCTCTACAAGAAATACAAAAATAAGCTGGGCATGGTGGTGCCTGCCTATAGTCCCACCTACTGGGGATGGTGAGTTGAGAGGATTGCTTGAGCCCAGGAGGCAGGGGTTGTACTGAGCTGAAGATTGTGCCACTGCACTCCCAGCCTGGGTGACAGAGTGAGAACCTTTCTCAAAAAAAAAGTTTCTTGATTTAAAAAAAAATCAGTTGAGATTTAACTATGCCCACCTGACATTTGAAAACTCTAATTTTTAGTTTATAAAAGGTCTTCTAAGATGTGGTTTTGTTTTTTTTTCTTTAGGGCAGGATTCATCAAATTGAATATGCAATGGAAGCTGTTAAACAAGGTTCAGCCACAGTTGGTTTGAAATCAAAAACTCATGCAGTGTTGGTTGCATTGAAAGTAAGTAAAGTAATAAATATGTCTTCCTCTGGAGAAAACTATTAATGTAAATTTCACCACAGACAGTAAGGTTGTAAACTTAATTTTTACATTTTTTTTTTAACATCTTATAATGTCTCCATTTAGAGGGCGCAATCAGAGCTTGCAGCTCATCAGAAAAAAATTCTCCATGTTGACAACCATATTGGTATCTCAATTGCGGGGCTTACTGCTGATGCTAGACTGTTATGGTAAGTATAATCATGAAAAATAAACATCCTTTTTGATTCATAATTGATTAGTTTTCTCAAAAAGATCCAGATAAGATATTTTAGGAAGTTGTCTACCAGAATGCTTGTAAATTAAGATTATGAATACCTTGGTGGGTTTGAGTTTGTTATTAAATTTTCCAGTTTTTGATCCCCGTAGGAATAACTCATAAAATTAAACATTAGCACTTTTTAGAAGTCACTGAGTAATGTGGTATTTGTTAATACAATGTATATTGTTTGAGACTCTGTTATGTCTAAGAAGAGCTTGATACTTTTGTCTGGTTTCCAAGGAGAAGCTGAACCATACTTGTTTTCTTTGTGCTTGTTTTCTTCAATACATCAGTATTTATTAGACATTTATTTTTTGCAATGCTCAATACTGGATACTGTAGGGTATACATAAGTGACTCAAACATGGATCTTGTCTTAAAGGAACTTGAACGCAAGTTTATCTGTAAACTCAAATCTAGTTTATCTATAATATAACAGAAAAATTTCTGTAAAATCTGGAAGAGACAGATTATTTATGGTTGAAAGGCAATATGTAAATGAAGAGATAGGGCTTTGCAATTGCACAGATTGAGTTCTCACCTTCACCACTTAGTATCTGAGATTGGGCTAAATACCTAAACACTGAATTTTTTCCGGTGTTTTCTTTATCAAGGCTACTTTTAAATATTATTTATTTATTTATTTATTTTTTGAGATGGAGTCTCACTCCCACCCAGGCTGGAGTGCACTGGCACGATCTCAGCTACCTGAAATTTCCACCTCCCAGGTTCAAGCAATTCTCCTGCCTCAGCCTCCCGAGTAGCTGGGATTACAGGCACCTGCCACCACACCAGGCTAATTTTTCTATTTTTAGTAGAGACGGGTTTCACCATGGTGGCCAGGCTAGTCTTGAACTCCTGACCTCAGGTGATCC
>NW_012117511.1:268647-310394 GCF_000951035.1 Colobus angolensis palliatus | reverse complement strand
ACTTATATGCTTATCGTGGCTTCCTGAAGACATTGTTGTTCGTTCTTTGTCCATTATCCCACTTGTAATTTTACAGAATATGACTACTCATCCTGAAAGTGTGATTGAGTTGGTCTGCAGTAAAAACCTAGGATCATCTTTTTATCTGGCTTTTGATGTTCAGGAAGAGACGAGAGCCACCACTTCTGATGAGTGATCTGTGTGGGGAATTCTCAGGATAAGGACAGCTTAATAAGGAAGACATGTTAGGGGAGATGAACATTTTGATGGCTCTCCTAATGTTGCCTTTGAGGGAACTACCTCCTCTGTCTTGCGTAACTCTAGCAGAGTTAGGGTTGTAAGTTGCTATCTAGTTTTGGTTCTGCTGGCCAAATTAGTTCAGAATGAAAAAAAGTCAATTTACTGTTGTGACTACAGATGGCTAAACCTCCATTGTCAGACTTCTACAATCTGTCCTTGGATTATGCTTTGTTTCTTATGAAAGTGTCCCACCTTACAGGATGTTCTAGAAATGGTAGTGCCTGCTTTAAGGATAGGAATAATTCAAATTCTGGCAATACCACAGCAGAGCTTGCTTTAATCAATTGTATCACCTGCCTAATTCTGAATGGAGATTGTCAGTACAACCTGGGGTGAGCTGACACACTGAAGTGTACTGAGGTAGACTAGAATACTGTGGCAGTTTAGTTTGGTACTAATCACGTCTATCATGTGAGTTAACAAGTGTAGGAAGATGATCACAGAATTCACATGGGAACTTACCTATTCATTAAATATATTTATTGAGCATCTATTTTGTTCCACTGTTCTTGATGCTTGGGACGTATCCTTCGAGTGATTTCTCTAAATGATCAGCAGGGGGCTTAGAAAAATTATAAAGGATCAAGTAGTATGAAAGCTAGTCGGAAAGAAAATGTAACTACACTTGGCTCTATTTTTCCGTAAAAATGGAAGTAAACTGAAAATCAAACTGAGCTGTAATGCACTGGTCCTGTAGTTTTACTTTTGAGTTATATTTCTTTTATGTTTTAAGTGTAATTAAATTTTGCAGGGTTTCTCAGTCTACACACCATAATCTATCCGATGTCTTAGAAATTAGTTTATACTGTGTATCTTCTTACAATTTGAGTAGGGACAGTGACTCAGATCTAAAAATCTGTTCTTATAACTATTAAGATAAATGAGGACATGAAAAGTATAAGAACTAAATTTTTAGAAACTTAAAAATCTTAGACAATTTTTGTTTTGTATGAAGTTTAAATATAAAATCACTTCAGTAAAGATAAGTGTTTATATTTAATAGACATAAGTCTAAATATGCATTTGAATTTTTGTGAATGTTAAAAACTTTCTATGCTATTCTGACTAAATTATGGAATATTTTAAATCCTGTATCCTCATTTAGAGATTTGATGTTAAATAGGAATATTCTATGACTTTTTAAAGAAAAAATTAATGGGAAGATTTTTTCCTTTGTATTATCAAGAGGATTGTCATTTTTCAAATATAGATAACCAAGTTATATTCACATTTCTTCATTTACAGTTTTCTGGTCAAAAGCTGACTGAAGATTATGTATATCTATGTATCTCTATAGATGGAGACAGATTTGTATAAAGATATGGTCTTTAAGACTAACAATGCTTAGATCTAAGGATTTTTCAACTTTCCAATGTGAGAAACTTGCAATTTTGATGTACAGTATTCAATAAAGTCTATGAGATATGCAACACTATTATAAAATAGGCTTCCTGTTAGATGATTAAGTGTCTGAGTATATTTAAGGTAGATTAGGCTAAGTTGTGATATTTGGTAGGTTAGATGTAAATACAGTTTTGACTTACCATAGATATTTTTTTCCCCTGAGACGGAGTCTTGCTCTGTCGCCCAGGCTGGTGTGCAGTGGTACGATCTCGGCTCCGCCTCCCAGGTTCATGCCATTCTCCTGCCTCAGCCTCTCAAGTAGCTGGGACTACAGGCACTGGCCACTACACCCAGCTAATTTTTTTTTGACTTACCATAGATATTTTTTTCCCCTGAGACGGAGTCTTGCTCTGTCACCCAGGCTAGAGTGCAGTGGTACGATCTCGGCTCCGCCTCCAGAGTTCAAGCGATTCTTCTGCCTCAGCCTCCCAAGTAGCTGGGACTACAGGCATGTGCCACCACACCTGGCTAATTTTTGCATTTTTAGTAGAGACAGGGTTTTGCCATATTGGCCAGACTGGTCTAGAACTCCTGACCTTGTGATCCGCCTGCCTTGTCCTCCCAAAGTGCTGGGATTACAGGTGTGAGCCACAGCGCCAGGCCGAGTGAGACCCTATTCTTAAAACAACAGCAGCAGCAAAAGCAGTGTAAATAGTAGTGCTATTGTTTAAGAATTTCAGGCTGAGCGTGGTGTCTCATGCCTGTAATCCCAGCACTCTGGGAAGCTGAGGCGGGTGGATCACCTGAGGTCCGGAGTTTGAGACCAGCCTGGCCAACATCATGAAATCCTGTCTCTACTAAAAATAAAAAAAAATTAGCTGAGCATGGTGGCAGGCGCCTGTAATTCCAGCTACTCGGGAGGCTGAGGCAAGAGAATCGCTTGAACCCAGGAGGCAGAGGTTGCATTGAACTGAGATCATGCCATTGTACTCCAGCCTGGGCAACAAGAGTGAAACTCAGTATAAAAAAAAAAAAGAAAGAAAGAATTTCAAGTTATTCAGCCAATCCCTTACTCTAAGTCAGCAATATAATGACAGTCTTAAGGGTTTCCACCTACTCTTCAAAATGGAAAATGTATTATATTATCAAACATTTTATTTAACTCAATCTATAAAATATTGCCATGCCAACACATAATCAATATAAAAACTTCACTAATGAGTTATTGCACGTTTTTAGGTACTAAGTCTTTGAAATTTGGTATGTTATTTTGTACTTGCAATACATCTGAATTCAGTCTAGCTACTTTTCAAGGGCTCCACAGCCACATGTGATTATTGCATGCGATATTGGGCAGTTTACTTTTAGACAGCATTGGGAAATGGACTTGGATATAAGTACTGAACAAATAGCTTGGTTCCTGTAGTCAACCATGTGATGATCAGATGTGACATACACATATACTGGACAAAGCAACATTGAAAGAAAGGAGCATATCCATTTCTTGTTGATCGTATTTATAGGCATGAATTCTCTTCTACCCAGTGTTAACCTTGCTTGAATTTCATCAGATTTAACAGTGAGACTCAGGGACTAGTGTCCACTATCTCCTCTAGAGTGCTTCTTATGAATAGAAGTAACAGTGGCAGGAACACGTAAAGATGCCCTCTGCTGTGGTTTCCATTTCTTATAGTTGCTCTTTTGGGGAAATGTTAGTCTGCTTTCAAGAAAAAAGGACAGAGTAGATAATCTTTTTGCTGGTTCAAGATCTAGAATTAAGACAAGCTTGCTCACAGTGGGAAGGATAAGAGAAGAGAGGTTGCTCTTTTTCTCTTGTTCAGCCTTCTCTGTTCTATAAGTGCTGTGAGACAAAGATTCTCTAGAGCTAAAAAATATTTCAGTATTTTTTAAAAACCTTATGTGGCTCCAGAGTTTGGCACAAAAATGCACTCTTGCAGGCATGTCTTTCTTACCTTCTGTCTTTCTTATATGGATGTGATCCATGTAAACACTTGGAATAATGCGAAGTGAAATCAAACAATTTAGATTGGAATAGTTGTCTATAATTTGCAATTACTAAACTTTGTTTCTTTTTTAGTAATTTTATGCGTCAGGAGTGTTTGGATTCCAGATTTGTATTCGATAGACCACTGCCTGTGTCTCGTCTTGTATCTCTAATTGGAAGCAGTATCCTTTTTATGTTAGCATTTATGGATATGAACTTTGAAGGGTTTTGATACTTCTGTTAATTATTAGGAATATGATAATAACATGACATAGGTAAGATTGTGAAAACTTTAAAACAACAAATTGGGTTGCTCTTTCATTAGCCTTTATAAACAATTGATATTTGCTAGAGATAAATAAGCCCAACTTCAGGAAAATTAAGCATCTTTTTAGAGGGGATTTAAAGTTTCTTAATGGTTCTAAATGTCCCAAGAAATCCTAGACCCCTTGTATCCACAACAAATCAAGTTTTACACAGGAAGAAATCATTTTGTTGGCACTCTTTCTTAGGTTTGGTAGAAAGTCCAACATTTTATATTAGGCCAAAGAAATAGTGTCCTTTTGCATTATTTCTCTGGTGGATTATGTAACAATTAACGAATAAGCCAGATACCTTTGTTAATAATGTATAATTTGAAAATAAAGACAGTACTTCATTCCTTGTTAAAACAAGCTCTTTAACCAGTCTAAGAGACCCAGATACCAACACAACGATATGGCCGGAGACCGTATGGTGTTGGGCTGCTTATTGCCGGTTATGATGTAAGTTCATTGAATATTGTTATATGTTAATGATTTTTTTTATTAACTAGAAATTTTTATAATTTTTAGTTCAACCAACGTAAATAATTATGTGGTGTATTTATTTCTATTTGTAGGATATGGGCCCTCACATTTTCCAAACCTGTCCATCTGCTAACTATTTTGACTGCAGAGCCATGTCCATTGGAGCCCGATCCCAGTCAGCTCGTACTTACTTGGAGAGACATATGTCTGAATTTATGGAGTGTAAGTGATAGCCTTGCTTTTTTTTTTTTTTTTTAGGCCTCTTCCAGTCTATATAGTAAATAAATATAGTATCCTAACTGCATAAAACTATCAGTCTTACAGAAAGAATTTTTTTTTTTAATTAAGCCCAGGAAGAGTTTGTTTCTGTCACATATACTAACTTCAACTTCTGGTTACCGCCAGAAGTTAAAATTGATACCGTAGTTTCAATCACGACTAGAACTTTTTCAAAATATAAATGTGTTCCCAACCTTGAAAATTCTTGATTCAGTTGGTCAGAAGTGTGCCCTGTGGAGTGGAGAGTGGAGAACCACTATACTACCTGCCAGTTGTAAGCTCTGTTCACTTTTAGTTTTCTGTGAGTCTTATTTTAAGCCACACAGACATTTCTGCATTAGTAGTCCATAAACAAGAAATAAAAAGGCAGTGTAGCTGAGGGAAAAGAAGGTAAAAGAGGTAAGATGTTATGACAGGGCAGGTTTTCAAGTGCTTTGCTTTGCATTGGAAGGAGGGTATTGGGTTTTACATTTCTCTTTGTCATCTTATCTGTTTTCTGGTGACATAGCATTCTTTGGAGGAAATATTTGGGGTTTAGTGAATGCAGAGAAAAATAGTTTAATTGACATTACTCAAAGCAAACTGTTGTAGGATGACAATAGGTTTACCTTTGGGAAAAGAGGATTCCTTGGACAAATAAGCTTGGTAAATGCTTGCTTAAAGTTTAACATTTTAAATTATGGTAAATGGATTGGGGTCCCCAAGGTTACCCCTAAATTGGGAGATTTGCTAGGACTTAAAGCACTCAGCATATAGTTGTACTCCCAGGTAAGACTTATAACAATAAAATAACAATACATAGGTGGATCATTAAGGAAAAATACAGTCCAGAGGAATCTATGTGCAGGCTTCCTTATGCTCTTTCCTTCCCAGAAGGAGTCACAGAGTACACTTGCAGCAATATGTATGTGATGTTTCTGCCCAGGGAAGCTCATTGGAAACTCAGTGTCCACAGTTTGATTCAGAACTGCTGATATCGGCACCCTCTGCCTAGCACATTTCAACCTGCATAGGAAATTCCTAAAGATTGAATAAATCCATAGATAATTTTTCTACTTTAATGATATAAGGCATCTGATCCATGAACATAGAATATCTTCATTTATTTAGGTATTTAATTCTTTTTTTCTTTTTTTTCTTGAGATGGGGTTTCACTCTTGTTGCCCAGGCTGGAGTGCAATGGCACAATCTTGGCTCATTGCAACCTCTGCCTCCCGGGTTCAAGCAATTCTCTTGCCTCAGCCTCCTGAGTAGCTGGGATTACAGGCTCGCCACCACGCCCGGCTAATTTCGTATTTTTAGTAGAGACGGAGTTTCTCCATGTTGTTGGTCAGGCTGGTCTCAAACTCCCAACCTCAGGTGATCCACCTGCCTCGGCCTCCCTAAGTGCTGGGATTATAGGCGTGAGCCACTGCACCCAGGCAGGTATTTAATTCTTTCACTGATGTTTTGTAGTTTTCCGTGTACAAATCATATTTGTCTTATAAGTATTTTATTATTTTTGGTGCTGTTGTTAACAGAATTGTGTTCTTAATTTCATTGCGTATTATTCATTGCAACTACGTAGAAATACAATTGATTTTTGTATATCAATCTTATATCCTGCAATCTTGCTGAACTCGTTTATTAGTTCTAGTCATTTTTTTATAGATTCCTGAGATCGTATCATCTGGGAATAGAGATAGTTTTACTTTCTCCTTTCTAATTGCCCTGGCTGGAACCTCTGGTACAATGATGAATAGAAGTTGCATGAACAAACATTCTTTTTTTTGTTTCTTAACTTAAGGGAAAAGCTTTTAGTCATTCACTATTAAGAATGATGTTACCTGGCCAGGCGCGGTGCCTCACGCCTGTAATCCCAGCACTTTGGGAGGCCAAGGCAGGTGGATCACGAGGTCAGGAGATTGAGACCATCCTGGCTAACGCGACGAAACCCCGTCTCCACTAAAAATACAAAAAATTAGCCGGGCGTGGTGGTGGGTGCCTGTAGTCCCAGCTACTCAGGAGGCTGAGGCAGGAGAATGGCATGAACCTGGGAGGCAGAGCTTGCAGTGAGCCGAGACTGTCCCACTGCACTCCAGCCTGGGTAACAGAGCAAGACTACGTCTCAAAAAAAAAAAGGATGTTACCTGTCAGCTTTTTGTAGATGCCCTCTATAAGAGGTTGCTTTCAATTACTAGTTTTGTGTTTTTATTATGCAAGGATTTTAGGTTTTATCACATGCTTTTTATGCATCTCTTGAGGTGGTTATGCAGGTTTCCCCCTTCTTTCTGTTAACGTGTGTTACACTGACTTTCAGTTGTTAAACTAACTTATCATTCTTGGGATAAATCTCGCTTGTCTATGGCATATAATTTTTTAATATGTTGCCAGGTTCTGTTTGTAGTTTTTGTTGAGGGTTTTATTTTTTTATTATTGTTATTATTTTTTGCATCTATATTGGGTCTGTAGTTTTCTTTTCTTGTGCTGTCTTTATTCTTGGTATCAGTAATACTGGCCACATAGAATAAGTTGGAGACTCCTTTTTACAATGAGCAAATATAGGGACTAGGATTCTACAGAACACATTCTACAAAACTTGGAGTTGTATAATTTGTTGTCGGGATTTTGGTTTGACCTAGCAAAAGAGAAGATCAAAATTGTAACAGAAATAATGAGTCCTCTCATTAAATAATAATCAGCAATGTCATAGAATGCTATTAAAAGATTATATGACTAGCATTAAACTTGGCTGTTTTTACTGTGATAAATTTAGTGTGTAACTAAAAACCACAATTTCAGACTGTAGATTTGATAAATAACAGAAGCCTAACAATGAAGTTAAGAAATAATTGTTGATTTATTACATATAGGCAATTTAAATGAACTAGTTAAACATGGTCTGCGTGCCTTAAGAGAGACACTTCCTGCAGAACAGGACCTAACTACAAAGGTAAGTATTGTCTTTTCCAATTGTAGATATTAACGTTACAGTTTAAACCTTTATTGCATAAATGTAATGGAGTATATATACAATATTCTTTAATTTGGGATATGATTGTCTTGGCAGATTCTTTCCCTTTAAGCTATTTGCTAAGTAATCCAATTTTATTTTTTAAGCATTTCTTTTTGGTACAAAGCAGTAAAACCAGTAAATCTCATGCAAAATGTCCTTCATTATTTTCAGCAGATTGGCCTATCTTGGTATTATTTAGTTAACAAAAATATATATATATTGAGCACCTACCATGTGCAGGCACTTTCTAGGCATTCAAAATATAGTAAACACAACAAATACCTTTTTCTTCATGGAACATACATCCTAGTAGGGAAAGATAGTGTACACATAAGTACATTATATAGTATATTAGAAGAAGATAAATGCTATGTAAAAAATAAAAAAGGGTAAAAGGAGAAAGAATGACTAATTGGATGTAGGTAGGTGGACAAGGATATTCTCACCAAGAAAATGAAATTTGAGGAAAAGATATAAAGGAGGTAAGTGAGTGTGAGCTATGCAGATGTCTAGAGCAAAATTATTCTAGGAAATACAAATGCAAAGGCCCTAGTATTCAAGGCAAGGAGGCCAGTAGTGTTGAGGTCAATCATCAAGAGGAAGAGGAAAAGGAAAGAAATCAGAGAGGTAATGGAGGTCCCATAAGCCATTGTGGGTACTCTGCATTTTACTCTGAGTGGGCTATTAAGAGTTTGAGCAGAGGAATACCATGATTTGGTTTAGGTTTTAAAACAGTCACTCTGGTTGGCATTTTAACAACAGATTGTGGGCCGGGCGCGGTGGCTCATGCCTGTAATCCCAGCACTTTGGGAGGCTGAGGTGGGTGGATCACTTGAGGTCAGGAGTTTGAGACCAGCCTGGCCAACATGGTGAAACCCCGTCTCTATTAAAAATACAAAAAATTAACCAGGCGTGGTGGTGCATGCACTCCAACCTGGGTGACAAAGCAAGGCTCCATCTCAAAAAAAAAAGAAAAACAGATTGTAGGGGTAGATAGATAGTGGGGCTATCGGTAGAAATAGTTTTAAGGCTATTCAGGTAATTCATGTGAGAGATAATAGTGATTGGAACAGAGTGACAGAGTTTAAGATGAAGAGTAGTGGTTCAATTTTGGATATCTTTTGAAATTACAGCCAAAAAAGTTTGCTAATAGATTTGTTGTAGGGTGTGAGCGGGGAATGTCTCCGACGTTTTGGGCCTGATTAATTGGAAGGAAAGATTTATGATTTACTGAGGTGAAGAGGACAGTGGGAGGAACAGGTTTTTTTTTTTTTTTGAGACGGAGTCTGGCTCTGTCGCCCAGGCTGGAGTGCAGTGGCCGGATCTCAGCTCACTGCAAGCTCCGCCTCCCGGGTTTACGCCATTCTCCTGCCTCAGCCTCCCGAATAGCTGGGACTACAGGCGCCCGCCACATCGCCCGCCTAGTTTTTCATATTTTTTAGTAGAGATGGGGTTTCACCGTGTTAGCCAGGATGGTCTCAATCTCCTGACCTCGTGATCCGCCCGTCTCGGCCTCCCAAAGTGCTGGGATTACAGGCTTGAGCCACTGCGCCCGGCCTAGGAACAGGTTTTAAAGTAGGCGTTGGGGAGGAAGGTCAGGCAGTCAGTTGTGGACATGTAAAATTTGAAATGCCTTTTTGCCCAATTGACGGTACAGAGTAAGCAGTTATAAGCAACCAATGGAGTTCCACAGAGAGTGGTCCAACCTACATTTCAAATTTTTGAAGTCTTTATATAGAAATGGCATTTAGAGTCTGGACTGGAAGAGATTCCTAAAGGAATTTTGAATAGTTAGACAAGCATTATGAGGACTGGACCAAGAACACTCTAACCTTTAGCGACAGGGAGATGAGTAGGTATTGGCAAAGTCAGACTGAGAAAGGTGGTCAAAGAAGTAGGAGGAAAACTTGGAAAATGAGGCATCTTTGGAGGCAAATGAATAAACTTTCAAGGAGGAAGGGCAATGAAGTTGTCACTGAGGACTTGACAAGACAACCTTAATGGAATAATAAGGCAAAAACGTGATAGTGGAATCAGGAGAGAATGGGAGATGAGGAATTGGAGATAGCTCTTTGGAGGATATTTTCTTTTGACGGTCCACAGAAATGGAGTGGTGACTGGAAGAGGAGAGAGAAATTGTTTTGTTTTGTTTTGTTTTGTTTTTTAAGATGGAAGAAATTACATCACATTTGCTGCATGATTGTGAGAGTAATCCAAGTAAATTTAGGGAAGCATTTATGAGGAAAAATAATGAGAAAATTGTTAGAGCAATGTCCTTTAATAGTACATAGATGGAAGGGTTGGCCTTAGAGAGGAACTTTTAATGGGAAAGGAGAGAATCTAGGGACATAGGTATAGGAAAGAGTGGATACAGTGGGAACTTGTGAAAGTTCTCTTCCAATTGCTTCTGTTTTTGCAGTAATAAAGGAATAAGGTTTGCAGCTGCAAAGACCTTGGAGAATGTTAGAAGTGTCTTAAAGAAGGGGAGCACGAATGATGTAGGAACAGGTATAGTGGGATCCAGGAACCACTAAGGCCTACTTGAAGTTAATGATCATTAATAAAGTGAGATTAGTCACTTTTATCAAGCCTTTTTTTATAGTGATTAGATAATTATTGTTTAATATCAATGTGAAGACTTTATAATCTGCATAATTTTTTAAAAAAATGTTTGTAGATAATATAGATCTTTGGAGTTACTCATGATAATCAAAAGTGAGTATTAATATTAAATCTGCAAATGACAAGGGTCTACTAGTTTCCTTCTTTTTTCCCCTACCCATAAATGGTTTTTAAGGTTTTATTCAGGTGCTATATAAATTCTTATTCTCCTTTTTTTACCCCATATTTTATCATATGTATTTTTTCATCCAAATTCTCTTATTTTACTTTTACCATTTCTTACCCTTTAGAATGTTTCCATTGGAATTGTTGGTAAAGACTTGGAGTTTACAATCTATGATGATGATGATGTGTCTCCATTCCTCGAAGGTCTTGAAGAAAGGCCACAGAGAAAGGCACAGGTATAATCATACAAGAGGCTTTAGTTCTATTATAAGCTGCTGTTCTTACCACAACTGTGTCTGTAAATTTTCCATTTTGTCTTAAATATTGAAATGGGCCCATAATTCAAATGGCAACAGGAAAATTAAGAACTGAATAAAGTTAAATATTGAAAGGGCAGTGATCTCCATAAACACAAAAAGGAGGCCGGGTGCGGTGGCTCATGCCTGTAATCCCAGCACTTTGGGAGGCTGAGGTGGATGAATCACGAGGTCAAGAGATGGAGACCATCCTGGCCAACATGGTGAAAGGCCGTCTCTACTAAAAATACAAAAATTAACTGGGCGTGGTGGCATGCACCTGTAGTCCCAGCTACTCAGGAGGTGAGGCAGGAGAATTGCTTGAACCTGGGAGGCGGAGGTTGCAGTGAGCCGAGATCCTGCCACTGCACTCCAGCCTGGGCAACAGAGTGAGACTCTCTCTCAAAAAAAAAAAGGCGGGGGAGAAGTGTTGATTATTTGGTTATCTATTGCTAGGTAATAGGCTGCCCCAAAACTTAGGGGCTTAGAACAACAAACACTACTTCTCACAATTTTGCAGCTGACTGGGGCTCAGCTACATGGTTCTTTGCTGGTCTCGTCTGGGATCTCTCAAACATTGCAGTCATTTGTGGGGTGCAACTGGAACACCCAAGAAAACTTTAGTCACGTGTCTTCTTCACTAACACCTTTTAGGTGTCTTAGAGGAGCATCTGTAAGGCAAAGACCTCTGCTAGGATGACGGAGCCTCTATCCATGTAGTTTCAGGGCCACTTCTTCAGCAGGGTCTCTCTAGCATGTTGGCAACTCGGGGCTTGCAAAAGTCAGAAGTGAAAGCCGCCAGGCATTCTTAAGGCTGAGACGCAGGACTGGCACAACATCACTTATACACATTCGGTTGGTTAAAGTGAGTCAGTGGCCCAGCCCAGATTCTGTGTGAGCGGAGACTGGAAGAAATGCTCATTGGGGGCCAGCTTTGGACACTAAGATGGCTCTTCATGAAGAGAAAAGCATCAAGAAGTGAATCTCAGGTTAAATACGGGTCTTTTTGCTGGATATTTAGAATACACATTTGCTATTTATAGATGCTTATTTGATAGCTGTGTAATTGAAAGTAAAAAAGAATCTAGTATGGAAATTTCTACAGCATGAGTATTTTGAACTTGAAAAGGATATTGTTGGTACTATTTGGGGGAGCAAGATTTGCAATATTTAAACTGTTTTTGGTAAAAACTAGCACTGTTGGGAAGAATGCTGTGGAATACCACACAACTAGTTTGGTAAAGGGGAAAAGAATGTCTAAAAAGTGCTGATTGTATTTTAAGCATAATAGTGATAATACAATGGAGGCTTTTACTCCTGAGCAATGCAAAGTATGATAAAATGGTAGAATTGTTCAATGATATTTAGGTTTTCAGAAATGTGAAATTATATGTACAGTTATCCTCAAACAGTGTGGGGTTTAGTAGTGCCAAACCCCAGCACAGTTGAAAAACCACATATAACTTTTGACTCCTAAAATTCTTCTGATAGCCTGCTGTTGACTGGAAGCCTTACCGATTACATAAACTGGCAATTAACAGATAAATAGACTAGTTTCTTTTTTTTTGTTTTTTGAGGCAACGTCTTGCCCTCTTGTCCAGGCTGGAGTGCAGTGGTGCTATCAGACCTCACTGCAAGGTTAAACTCCTGGGCTCAAGCGATTCTCCCACCTCCCCCTACCCCACCAAGTAGCTGAAACTACAGGTGTGTGCCACCATGCCCAGCAAATTTTTTTTCTTTGTAGTCGAGACAGGATCTCACTGTGTTGCCCAGGCCAGTTTCAAACTCGTGGGCTCAAGCAATCCTCCTGCCTCAGCCTCCCAGAGTGTTGGGATTACAGGTGTGAACCGCTGCACCCAACCAAATAGACTAGTTTCTACATATATTTTATGCATTCATGGCATACCTTTTTCTTATTCTTTTTTATTATATTTCTAGGCTACACAGTTGGTCTGCTAATTTATATTTATTGGAAAAAAACAAACAAACAAAAGCTTCACCCTAAACAATGTTAGAGTGAAAACAAACAAAAAGAAAAAGAAAAAGAAATCTGCATATAAATGGACCCTCACGTTTAAACCTTTGTTGTTCAAGGGTCAACTGTATTTTTTTTTTAATAAAAAATCTTTATTCACCTCAAATCATGAGCACTCAAGGAGAAAAAAAGTACTGCTCAGAAATGTTAACAGAATAGTGAACTAAAATTGTGTATTCAGAATATCTCTTTACCCCTTTTTCTCAATTTTTTATAATGTAATATTTGTGATTAGATGTGTATACTGATCAAGTGTTCATTTTACATATTTTCTTTTTTCTTTCCCTGTTAAGCCTGCTCAACCTGCTGATGAACCTGCAGAAAAGGCTGATGAACCAATGGAACATTAAGTGATAAGCCAGTCTATATATGTATTATCAAATATGTAAGAATATAGGCACCACATACTGATGACAATAATCTATACTTTGAACCAAAAGTTGCAGAGTGGTGGAATGCTATGTTTTAGGAGTCAGTCCAGATGTGAGTTTTTTCCAAGCAACCTCACTGAAACCTATATAATGGAATACATTTTTCTTTGAGAGGGTCTGTATAATCATTTTCTAGAAAGTATGGGTATCTATACTAATGTTTTTATATGAAGAATATAGGTGTCTTTGTGGTTTTAAAGACAACTGTGAAATAAAATTGTTTCAATGCCTGGTATATTGGCTTTTTATTTTTTTAAGTAGCTTCAACTGTATTTAGTAGTCTGGGATTACAACTGGTCATTTGCCTAATTAAATTGCCTTATTTTTAGTGATGGAGAAAAATAATACCTCTTATCTATCATAGCCGTATAACAATTCTCCAGTGTATGGACTGGCTGCATGAGAATCCATGGAGGTTTGGTTTAGAATACAAATTTCAGGCCGGGCGTGGTGGCTCACGCCTGTAATCCCAGCACTTTGGGAGGCTGAGACGGGCAGATCACGAGGTCAGGAGATCGAGACCATCCTGGCTAACACGGTCCCCGTCTCTACTAAAAATACAAAAATTATCCGGGCGCGGTGGCGGGCACCTGTAGTCCCAGCTACATGGGAGGCTGAGGTAGGAGAATGGCGTGAACCTGGGAGGCGGAGCTTGCAGTGAGCCGAGATCGCGCCACTGCACTCCAGCCTGGGCAACAGAGTAAGACTCCGCCTCAAAAAGAAAAAAACAAATTTCAGGGTTCAACTGTGGTGATTTTAATTAAAACCTAAGAAATCACCATTTCCTGATATAAGCATCAATGATCATATGAATGGTTTTCTTTCCAACCAGCAGATGGCAGTAGTTGTAGCTCTGATCTTTGTACGGAACTTCTGTAAAAACAACACATGGGAAATTTTAATCCTAAACATTTTATCCTCTCCAGCCCCACTCCGGCATGATCTTTAGGCTGCCTTCTGTTATTCCCATGAGTGGTATACTCAGGTATTGCAGAACCATTTTTATCTTAGACCATGTAAAATGAAATTAGAGGAAATAATCTGATTTAAAAACAAAACAAAACAAAACATAATCCTGGCTGGGCGCAGTGGCTTCATGCCTGTAATCCCAGCACTTTGGGAAGCCGAGGTGGGCGGATCACCTGAGGTCGGGAGTTCGAGACCAACCTGACCAACATGGAGAAACCTCATCTGTACTAAAAATACAAAACAATTAGCTGGGTGTGCTGGCACATGCCTATAATCCTAGCTACTGAGGAGGCTTGGGCAGGAGAATCGCTTGAACACAGGAGGCAGAGGTTGCAGTGAGCCGAGATCGTACCATTGCACTCTAGCCTGGGCAACAAGAGTGAAACTCCATCTCAAAAAAAAATTTAATTTAAAAAAACCCATAATCCAAAATTTGGCTGTTGATGTCTAGAGGAGTTATTTTATTTTCTGAGATAATACGTCTTTCTGAAGAGAAATTAATTTACAGATAGTAACCCATTTTAGACCTAATTCTAATTAGCTGCTACTGGCTTTGGGCAAGTTACTTAACTATTTTAAGGAAACCCTTTGGAGAATTATACTGAGGGTTAAAAGGGAGAATTTATATGATAACACCTTTTAAACTCTAAAATTCATACAATGTTAGTTTATTTTTCCCCCCAAGTTTCCCAAATCTTCAAAAACCTTAGTAGGTTTAAATCTCCCTAATTTCTTAGAGAATGGTAAAAGTAGCCCTGGGAGCCCTATTAAGGGAAAGATGTCAGTTTCTCCAGCAGTAGCCTCAGGAATCTACCATGTAAGCTTGGGAGTTAGACGCAAGTACCATGTGGCTATTTGACCTACAGTGGAGTTGCATCAAGCACATGTAACTTTCCACACACATACACACACACACAATAGTGAACTCAGGAACTCCCACCTGCCTCCACACTCAATGGGTATATAGTCTGGGGAGGGAGCATAAGCGGGAAATGTAATAATCTGCCTTTTGCTTAGGCAGGTCTCTCTTCCACATGCCTTCCATTGGGTGAGCCTCTGTCTTTGCTGAATGATTCTGTTTAAAAATATTGTGGCTCACACTTGTAATCCCAGCACTTTGGGAGGCCGAGGAGGGTGGATCACCTGAGGTCAGGAATTCGAGACCGGCCTGGCCAACATGGCAAAACCCCATCTCTACTAAAAATACAAAAACTGGCTGGGCATGGTAGCACACGCCTGTAGTCCCAGCTACTCGGGAGGCTGAGGCAGGAAAATCGCTTGAACTTGGGAGGCGGAGGTTGCAGTGAGCTGAGATAATGCCACTGCACTCCAGCCTGGTCAGGCGACACAGCGAGACTCTGTCTCAAAAAATAAAAACAAAGATTGTGTATGTTTATCATTGTGGAACATGCACCTGTTCCACAAATGCAAACCACTAGTTGGCTTGTATTCAACTAAAATAAATAAATATTCTGTATTGTATTTCGGGAGCAATTTAAGTAATTTTTTCAACGTGATTTTTAGTCTTATATATTGACTTTAGAACTTAAAGTCCTCCCACTCCAATAATACTCAACCTCACTGTATATACAGTTCATTGTGATGCCCTTTCACATTTAGTCTGTTGTACTCACATATTCCATTTAGTCTGCTGAAGAATTACAAACAGTAAAATCCTAATGATGTTTTATAAAGTCTGTCACTTTGATACAAAGATACTCAATTCACCTGACATTTATTGAGCATGTATAATGTGCAGCTCTGAAAAACTGGCATGGAATAAAAGGCAGTAGCTAGGTGCGTTGGCTCACGCCTGTAATCCCAACACTTTGAGAGGCTGAGGTGGGAGGATTGCTTGAGTTCAGGAGTTCAAGACCAACCTGGGCAATATGGTGAGACCCCATCTCTACAAAAATTTTTAAAACTTAGCTGGGTGTGGTGGCACACACCTGTAGTCCCAGCTACTCAGGAGACTGAGGTGGGAGAATCACTTGAGCCCAGAGTCTGAGGCTGCAATGAGCTATGATCACACCGCTGTACTCTGGCCTGGGTGACAGAGTGAGACTCTTGTCTCAAAATAATAAAAGTAATAAATAAAGTAGATGACAGGATTCAGGTCCTAGTTCTAACTCAGTGTTTGGCCATTACATGATTTGGTGGGGCAAGTCCCTATTCTCTAGGCCTTGACTTTTTAGATATCACAATTTCTATGGTCCTTGATATAATGACAAGGTATTTGCTCTGCATTTATAATTTAAAAGGCATTCAAAATTATATGATTACATCTTAGAGTAAAAAAGCCCAAAACAAAATGTGTTTTACAACAGATCAGGAAGAGTTAATGAGGCTAATATTAAGGTCCTTATACCCATTCAAAAAGCTTTGTACTTAAGAATATGGAAAAATATATGCACTGCCAACAACAATTGTAGGTTCAGATCTAACTAAAGTAATATGTAAAACATTACATTTTCTTGCCTTTTCATATTTAGTACTTAATGACTTGGGGTCATGAGAAACCTCAAAGTTATTCTGTAACACAATGAACCCCTGGGGCAAATGAAGTCTGTACGGTTTAAGTCCTACCCCATGATGGCCCTAAACTGAGCTTTCTTACTGTAAGTCTAGTTTTTATACCTTAAGTGGGCTTGGAAACCAGATAACTGCATTTGTAAAATTTCATGTTAAAAATGAATACACAGAAAAGGAACAAACTGTTGTACACACATCTTGGATTGATCTCAAGGGAATAACACTAAGTAAAGAAATCCAGTCTCAAAATATTATTGTATAATTCCATTTATGTAACATTGAGATGATAAAAATCATAGAGAATTATTAGTGATTGTCACAGGTTAGTGTGGGAGGTGGCTATGGCTATCAAAGGACAACATGACAGCATGAGAATCCTTGTAATGGAACTGTTCTGTGTCTCGACTGTGTTGGTGATCACACACATATAAGCATGATAAAATTGTCTACAAGTGAATATAAAAACGAGTACATGTAAAACTAGTGAAGTCTGAATAAGGTTGGGTGAATTATGTCTGTCAATTTCTTGAAATTGATATTGTACTATATGCAAGATGTTACCATTGGGAGAAACTGGGTAAAGAGTATATGGAAACTGTATTCATGTCACTCTACAATTAAGATTAAATGTTTTTTAAAAATGAGTGCACAGAATCAGAGGGGGCACTCTTAAAGTGCTGTCAACACATGGCTTTTGTAATACATTTTGGGTGCTCAAAGAATTTGTAGTTTGCTTGATGGTTCTAAAAAGAGAAATCTCAAAAGAGCTCGATCCTATATAAATGAGGTACTATTGGTGTTCCATCTTCTGAGATGAACCTGTTAATTAGGGCAGTTGCCGTCAGATCTCTTTTTATTCACAATATTTTGCTTAAGCTTTAAAATATTTTGTTATTAATAATTGGCCATAAAACCTTTTTGGGGGAAGAGGGATGGGTAGGGGTGGGCGTGCTATGGAACTTCAAATGGACAAAACCGAAAGTACTGTGGCTGATTGCAGCTGTAACAATTAGGTCTTTGGAGATACGTAAAATCCTTTAAACAGTGACTATCTTCCTTTATGCATAAAAATGTTTTCTAATCTACTGGGTGCTCAGGAAGGATCACGGAAAGAGGGCATTATTAAATAAAAAGAAATTATACCAATGGGGCTTTGGATTTTCAAATAACTCCAGCCCTACCTGCAGAGAGGCAGATTCAAACTACAAGCGATGTTAAGAACTGAAATGGATTTTAATTTAGTGACCATTAATAAAATAACTGAATTAGTTTCCCAATAGTATTAGTTACTTTCCCAGTTTATTAGGGGGTGAGCAAGAAAAAGGATTCCTGGGTTTCCACTTTCCAGTCCAGAGCTGTTTTTCACGGGAATACAGCCCCGCAAAAGTTTCCCTCTCTCCAAGCACTTCCTCCCCTTGACTGTTCCTGGAAGAAGGAACGATTTCCAGTCAGAGTTTAAATGAGCATAGTGCTTAACTCAGCGCTTGGCTTTCAGGGAAAACTAGAAAATACGTGGTTTCCTTGCTCTGCGGCCTAATCCAACCCAGGACGAGAGAAGAGTAAGAAAATAGGATATACTTGCAGCGCGCAAGCGCTGCACAAAGAAGGCATGTCCTCTCTGAGTCGCCGTAGGTGCTAGGTGGCTGTGACTTTGGTCGTTACCCCACCCCCTTCCACGTCAGCCAAGGACTCTGGAGCCGCAGCCGCTGCTGCGGGTTGGAGCCGGAGTAGACGGATCCACGGCTGCCCCAAACCACTACCCCTCAGAGCCTGGTAGTGGTCCACAAGCCCCCAGTCCCGGAGGAGTGGTGGGTCGGGCAGAGTCGGAAGAATTGGCTCTCTAGCTGGAAGATGCGGAAAGGGATTGACTAGGCCGCTTGCGTCTGGGCCTGGCAGAGGGGACGGGGTGGGGGGTAGGGGCGGGGGGCTAGGAAGCCCCGGGTCGGACGCTCCATCCCGCCCTCTGTATTGGTCAGGGGTCTTTCCCTCCCAAGACCCGGAGGCTTACCCTTTCCGGCCCAGGCCTGCTTTGCTGGGGGAAGGGGAGGAGGAAGCGGGTGGGGCGAGGTGGGGGTGCAGCGCGCTGATTAAGGGACCCGCGGACGTGTAGTCGGAACCCACCAAGGACCGCGATAAAGCGCTTTGGGGTTTTGGCGGAGTATTCAGGCACAAGGTCTCCTAACTTGAGCATGCAGATTGTGTGTTGTGTTAAAAACTGTATGTTCCATAACATTGTGGGGTTTGGCTGGGGGACTGTCACTGTTCTGTGGACCTTCCTTCGGCTGTACAGCATTCTCAAACACTGGACCGGCATGCGAAGGAGGGAGTGATAGATAATATACCTTACGCGGGAGCTGACGATGTGGTTTTTACTAGAATTTATTTTTATGGGAACACGATATAGATTGACCTGTCCTTTCTAATACTTTAAAATGTCACTATAGATACTGGTTTGTGGTTTTTCTTTTTTTTTTTTTCTGGGGGGGGCGGTTTGTAATCATGTACCTGTGTTTATTTTTCTAGATTTTCTGGCATCTTTAAATCTTGTATCAAGGATTAATTATAATATAACCAGAAACCATGACGGCAGCTGAGAACGTGTGCTACACGTTAATTAACGTGCCAATGGATTCAGAACCACCATCTGAAATTAGCTTAAAAAATGATCTAGGTAAACTTTGATATTATTTTGAGAATGAAATGAAAAAAGAAAAGACGAAAATAAAAAACTCATATTTCATATTCCTTTATAATTAGAAATGCTTAATTTTTGTCTAAAGTTTTTCTAGGATCTCTTCAATAGACCTTTTATTAAAAATGCAAACTTCTTTAAATATTGGTTGTTTGAAATAGAACATCTCAGTAAACCTAAAGAAATTGTAATAGTTTAGATATTCCTCAAAATGTCATAATTTTTGTGGAGTTCAATATATTATACTTAATGTAGCTGATATGCTCTAGGCAACAGATTGAGGATGTGTATTGGAATATCTTAATTCTATTGTGCACTTAACTTCATGTTACTTAGCTTGTAAAACCAAAAGAACTTTGTTCTTTGGGTTACCCACCCAGACAATTAGATCAACACTGGAATAGACATGTATTTTCCATAAAAGTTTAACTTTTCATTTTTTAAGCATTTTTGCAAACAAGAAAACAACTATATTTGTGAATTTTATTTTTTTAATGTTTAATTTTTGTGGGTATACAGTAGATGTATATATTTATGGGGTACATGAAATGCTTTGATACAGGCATGCAATGCATAATAATCACATCATGGAAAAATGGAGTATCCATCCCTTCAAGCATTTATCTTTTGTGTGACAAACCAGTTACACTTTTAGTTATTTTTAAATGTACAATTAAATTATTATTGACTGTAGTTACCCCGTGTGCTATCAAATATTGGGTCTAACTCATTTTTTCTTTTTTTTGTACTCACTAGCCATCTCCACTTTCCTCCCACTACCCTTCCCACCTCTGATAACCATCCTTTTACTCTATCTCCATGAGTTTGTTTGATTTTTAGCTTCCACAAATACGTGAGAACATGTGAAGTTTGTCTTTCTGTGCCTGACTTATTTCACGTAACGTAATGACCTCCAGTACCATCCATGTTGTTGCAAATGGCAGGATCTCATTCTTTTTTATGGCTGAATAGTACTCCATTGTGTATATGTACCACATTTTCTTTATCGATTTATCTGTTGGTGGACACAGGTTGCTTTCAAGTTTTGACTGTTGTAAACAGTGCTGCAACAAACATAGGAGTGCAGATCTCTCTTTGATGTACTCATTTCCTTTCTTTTAGATATATACCCAGCAGTCAGATTGCTAAATCCTATGGTAGCTCTATTTTTAGTTTTTTGAGGACCCTCCAAACTGTTCTCCATAGTGGTTGTACTAGTTTACATTCCTACCAACAGTGTACAAGGGTTCCCTTTTCTCCACATCTTCACCAGCATTTGTAATTGCTTGTCTTTTGGATAAAAGCCATTTTAACTGGGGTGAGATGATATCTCATTGTAGTTTTGATGTGCATTTCTCTTATGATCAGTGACGTTGAGCACCTTTTCATATGCCTATTTGCCATTTGTATGTGTTTCTGAAATGTCTGTTCAAATCTTTTGCCCATTTTTAAATCAGATTATGAGATTTTTTCCTATAGAGTTTTTTGAGCTCCTTACATATTCTGGTTGTTAATCCTTTATTAGATGGGTAGTCTGCACATATTTTCTCCCATTCTGTGAGTTGTCTCATCACGTATGTCAGTTGTTTCCTTTGCTGTGCGAAAGCTTTTCAACTTGACATGATCCCGTTTGTCCGTTTTTGCTTTGGTTGCCTGTGCCTGTGGGGTATTACTGAAGACATTTTTGGCCAGACCGGTTACCTGGAGATTTTTCCCAATGTTTTCTCGTAGTAGTTTCATAGTTTAAAGTCACCTGGAGATTTTTCCCAATGTTTTCTCGTAGTAGTTTCATAGTTTAAAGTCTTAGATTTAAGCCTTTAATCCATTTTGATTTTATTTGTGTATAAGTTAAGAGATAGGGGACAAGTTTCATTCTTCTGCATATAGTTTTCCAAGCACCACTATTGAAGGGACTGTCTTTTCCCCAATGTATGTTCATGGCACCTTTGTCAAAATGAGTTCACTGTAGGTGTATGGATTTGTTTCTGGGTTCTCTATTATTTCCCATCGGTCTGTGTGTGTTTTTATGCCAGTACCATGCTGTTTTGGTTACTATAGCTATGTAGGATAACTTGATGTCAAATAATGTGATTCCTTCAGTTTTGTGCTTTTTGCCCAGGATAGCTTTAGCTGTTCTGGCTCTTTTGTGGTTCCATATAAATTTTAGGATTGTTTTTTCTAGTTCTATGAAGAATGTCATTGGTATTTTGATAGGAATTTTATTGAATCTAGATTGTTTTGGGTGGTTATGGACATTTTAGCAATATTGATTCTTCTAATCCATGATCATGGAAGATCTTTCCATTTGTTGATGTCCTCTTCAACTTCTTTCATCAGTATTTGTAGTTTTCATTGTAGAACTCTTTCATTTCTTTGGTTAAATTAATTCCTAGGTATCTAATTTTATGTGTGGGTATTGTAAATGGGATTAGATTGTTTTTTAAATTTCTTTTTCAGATTGTTCACTATTGGCATATAGAAACGCTACTTATTTTTGTATGTTGGTTTTGTGTCCTCAAACTTTACTGAATTTATCATATTTCTGAATTTTAAAAATGTATACCTTGTCTCCGCTTTGTGAGTGATTCTGTCAAGAAAAAAAAATTTATAATTAATACACTTTCCAAAGTTATGATTCTTGTTTAATTGAACTGCTAAAAATAAATATAACTTAAACTGATAAATATTATTTAAACAGAGCAGAGTGAGAATTATGCTTCAAATATAGAAAGTGTCTTTTAGAAGATAGTTTGCAGTTTGAAAAGAAACTTAATGTTTTACTTGTCTAATCCCACTTCTTAATCAGCAGTAATGGAATACCTCCTGATTTTAGGTTACTTAATACTAGGTTTCTATAGAGGTCTATTTTTAGAGAAGGGAAAAGAAACCCACTTTTATGACATTTAAAATGATACCATTATATGCATAAGCCACATATATTTCCCTGTTTCCATATTCATGTGGGATACTTGAATGCAAAATAGTGAATACACTCATTAGTGTTTTTTTCCCCCTCATAATTTAAAATTTTTCATTATTAGATCCTCAGGATACTTAAGGTTATAGGTAGGAAGGTAAAGAACAAAATTTGCCCCTAGTTGGAACGATGCCCTAGCCTTAATTGAAGCTGCCTTAACTACCTTCCTCCAACCAATAAATAAATATGTACTCTGCAGTTTAATGTATATTTTTGCCATTAAGAAGAGTTGAGACTGGGCACGGTGGCTCATGCCTATTATCCCAGCACTTTGGGAAGCTGAGGCAGGTGGATCACTTGATGTCAGGATTTCGAGACTAGTGTGGCCAACATGGTGAAACCACATCTCTAGTAAAAATACAAAAAGTTTAAGTGGCTATTAAGTGAAGAGTTCTGTGGGCCAGATGAGCCACCTCATCTGACCCTCAGAGCTCTTCATTTAATAGCTGCTT
The DNA here is from genome assembly GCF_000951035.1 of Colobus angolensis palliatus. Taxonomy (NCBI): domain Eukaryota; kingdom Metazoa; phylum Chordata; class Mammalia; order Primates; family Cercopithecidae; genus Colobus; species Colobus angolensis. The sequence continues at coordinate 287,512 of NW_012117511.1, read as the reverse complement.
AACTCTAATCATTATAAATTTATTTCTCATATTTAGGCCCAAATCTGGTTCCTGGTAACTACTACCCATTAGTTGTAGTTCTTTTCCTCATAATGGTCCTGGGATTATTGAAGACTTGTGATCACTCTTTCTTCTCCCCTTCCCAAGATAATTCATTTATTTTGATGATCTAAACAGTTGTAGTAGCAGTGTGCTACTACATACTTCTCTGCCTTTGAATTTTGCATCCAGAAGATTTTTAGTACTATAAATTCTTCAGTATGCAATGATAATGGTGTGAAATTATAGATAGTTTTGCACAAAATACTTTATATTGCAGAGTTTTTAGGCTAAATAACAGTAAACTAGCATTTTATCTTAAATGTGTCATCCTTAATTCTAAATGATGACTACTAATCTAGAACATTTGAATTACCTCCCAGTTTTCCAGATGATAAGAAAGATTCTAAAGTTTTACAGCCTGTAGAACTATGACGAGATTTTAGAAATAATGCACTATTTTAGTTTTCCGCCTTTTTGAGTATGTTTCTCTTTCTAACGTTAAAAAAGTTACATATTTATTCTCCCTTAATAGTAGTTTTAACTTTGCTAAAATGCACACAAATAGCTAAAAGCTGTTTAGAATTCAGAAGCAATTAATAGCATGTGTTTACATTTTGAAAAATAGCTATACGTGTTTTGAAACACATGTTTACTTGGTATGACTGTAGATTCATGGAGTCTGCATTAACTCAGTTGGCTGGGAACCAGAAATCTAATCCAGTGCCTTCATATTGTATGTAAAGAGTCTGATTTCCAGAGATAAATGACTTGAGCAAAGACAACTTGTTTGGTGGAGAACCAGGTGAAGAACGCTTGTCACTTGGGTTTATACTTTTATTACCATTGCTGATACTGAAGTAAGAAGATACATTTTATTTTGTTAATTGCTTTTAAATTTATGTGATGAATTTTCTTTTGAAATAATTGTGCTTTTTTTTTTTTAATTTGTGATTCAGAAAAAGGAGATGTAAAGTCAAAGACTGAAGCATTGAAGAAAGTAATCATTATGATTCTGAATGGTGAAAAGCTTCCTGGACTTCTGATGACCATCATTCGTTTTGTGCTACCTCTTCAGGATCACACTATCAAGAAATTACTTCTGGTATTTTGGGAAATTGTTCCTAAAACAACTCCAGATGGGAGACTTTTACACGAGATGATCCTTGTATGTGATGCATATAGAAAGGTAAACCACATCTTAATTTTGTCTGAATATTGCTTTGAATTTAGATGTAAAATTGGTAGAATGGACTTTGTTTTAATTGTTAAAATTGAGTCTTTGATAAGATGTAAATTGTAGAGATTTGGAATTAAAGTTGTAAAGAGTTATTGTAAAAAGTTTTATTGTCACTCTTTTCAGACATTTTCTATACATTTTATGTGTATATATTAATTAAAAAACAGTGACACATATAAGACATTGATGAGATAGGTAAAAATTGCTTCAGTCAACAAGAATATGATGGAAATTGGTAATCTATGTCTTTTTTCTCAAATGTATATTTTTTCCATTGGAAAGTTTTGCATTAAAATTTTCTTTTTGTAAAAAGCTGAAACTCAGCATTTCATATTTTAATTTTTATATCAGGATCTTCAGCATCCTAATGAATTTATTCGAGGATCTACTCTTCGTTTTCTTTGCAAATTGAAAGAAGCAGAATTGCTAGAACCTTTAATGCCAGCTATTCGTGCGTGTTTGGAGCATCGACACAGCTATGTTAGAAGAAATGCTGTTTTGGCCATCTATACCATCTATAGGTAAATAAAGATACTGCTTCAGCTTCATTTTGTGAAGACTGTTTAGTCTTTTAGACTAATGGTTCCAAAATGGTTGCTTGCAGACTGAATATAGCTTGGAGCTATGTTTTTTTTTTTTTTTTGAGACGGAGTCTTGCTCTGTCGCTGGGGCTGGAGTGCAGTGGCCGGATCTCAGCTCACTGCAAGCTCCGCCTCCCAGGTTTACGCCATTCTTCTGCCTCAGCCTCCTGTGTAGGTGGGACTACAGGCGCCCGCCACCTCGCCCAGCTAGTTTTTTGTATTTTTTAGTAGAGACGGGGTTTCACCGTATTAGCTAGGATGGTCTAAATCTCCTCACCTCGTGATCCGCCCGTCTCGGCCTCCCAAAGTACTGGGATTACAGGCTTGAGCCACCGCGCCCGGCCGGGGCTATATTTTGTATGGCCAGCACTGTATATTTTATTATGAACATTGAAAAGTCAAAAGATCTGGCAGCGCTGGTCCTAGCTTCCACATAACAACATTCTGCTGAACTTGGATAACAATAACCCCCTTTAAATAAGTTATATACTTTACATTTTATGACAGTGCCTATCATTCTCAACCATATTACTCCAAGCCACTTTATATGTTCACTTGCTTAGCTCTTAACTTTGGACCTTGGTTTAGAACTCTTTTTGTGGAATGTCAGTCTTTTCATTTTACCGTCAGAAGCTTTGAGGAAGGAACTTTTTAAATGAGAAGGGCTACAGTTATAACTGATTCTAATTCTTAGAAAGCTGAAGATTTTGAAATTTTGTTTTTTTTTTGTTTTGTTTTGAGATGGAGTATCACTCTTGTTGCCCAGGCTGGAGCACAGTGGTGCGATCTCAGCTCACAACAACCTCCGCCTCCTGGGTTCAAGTGATTCTTCTGCTTCAGCCTCCCAAGTAGCTGGGATTACAGGCACCCACCACCATGCTCAGCCAATTTTTGTATTTTTAGTAGAGACAGGGTTTCACCATGTTGGCCAGGCTGGTCTCGAACTCCTGACCTCAAATGATCCACCCGCCTTGGCCTCCCAAAGTGCTGGGATTGTAGGCATGGGCTACCACACCTGGCTGAGATTTTGAATTTTTAAACCAATTCAAGGAATCAGTTAGATAAAGCTAGAATGCTCAGTTTTTACAGCCACAGGTATCAATTCATTAAGCACTACAATGTAATGTTTATAAGCATCTTTGTACTTTAGTAGATTTGTTGGTTAAGATACAATTTCATAGTTATCTTACTATTAGATTTTATCCATTAAGGAAAGTGGTATTCTGGTTAATAATGTAGGTGACCCAGGTGTGGCGGCTGATGCCTGTAATCCCAGCACTTTGGGAGGCCAAGGCGGGCCGAACATCTGAGGTCGGGAGTTCGAGACCAGCCTGACTAACATGGAAAACCCCGTCTCTACTAAAAATACAAAATTAGCCCAGCTACTCGGGAGGCTGAGGCAGGAGAATTGCTCAAACCTGGGAGGCAGAGGTTGCGGTGAGCCAGGATCGCACCATTGCACTCTAGCCTGGGCAACAAGAGCGAAACTCCGTCTCAAAAATAATAATAATAATGTAGGTGAGTTCCTTTAATGTTACCATACAGACTACACAAATTTCAGAATTTAAACTATAGTGCATATAGAAAAATTAGGCCATTTATAAGACTGTTGCTGGAAATTTGAACAAATTTGTTCAAATTTGTGAGATATGATGATGAATAATTAGTTTTACAAGAGTCCTCGATTTTAGAGAAATCTACCAATATATTTACAGAAGAAAGGATGCATTGCCTATTGCCTGTGATTTGCTTCAAAATAATATGGCAAGAGGGAAATTTGGCAAGGATATAGATGAAACAAAACTAGCTATGAATTAATAATTGTTGAAGCAAGGTGATGCATTTTATTAAGCTAGTGTTCACTCTTCTGTGTACTAATATTTCTTTTTTTTTTTTTCTTTTTTTTGAGACGGAGTCTCGCTCTGCCGCCCAGACTGGAGTGCAGTGCCGGATCTCAGCTCACTGCAAGCTCCGCCTCCTGGGTTTAGGCCATTCTCCTGCCTCAGCCTCCCGAGTAGCTGGGACTACAGGCGCCCACCACGTCGCCCGGCTAGTTTTTCATATTTTTTAGTAGAGACGGGGTTTCACCGTGTTAGCCAGGATGGTCTCGATCTCCTGACCTCGTGATCCTCCCGTCTCGGCCTCCCAAAGTGCTAGGATTATAGGCTTGAGCCACCGCGCCCGGCCCTGTGTACTAATATTTCTAAATTTCCAAAAGAAGAGGCAAGTCAGTAAGTAAATAGTGCACAACTAATAAAATCCAAGGTACTATTTTCTTCCTCTTAATGTAATTCTTAATATATTCATATGCTTAAAATGTATGCACAACAGTTATTAGAGACACTAGTTAACAGATGGCATGTTGAATAAATCAGCTTTTTCTGTATTGAACTAGAAAACGTATAATTTGATAACTTAATAGGTGAAGGTGTAACTTTGTGTTTCCTTCTCCCAGTTCTAATTGATTTGAAGTTTCAAAAAGCAGACCAGGCATGGTGGCTCATGTCTGTAATCCCAGCACTTTGGGAAGCTGAGGCGGGTGGATCACTTGAGGTCAGGAGTATGAGACAAGCCTGGCCAACATGGCAAAATGCCGTCTCTACTAAAAAAATAACAAAAATTCGCCTGGCATTGTGGTGCGTGCCTGTAGTCTCAGATACTCAGGAGGCTGAGGCAGGAGAATCACTTGACCTGGGAGGTAGAGGTTGCACTGAGCTGAGATCACTCCACAGCACTCCAGCCTGGGCAAAAGAGCAAGACTCCGTCTCAAAAGAAAAAAAGTTTTAAAAAGCAAATGAAATGGCTGGGCACGGTGGCTCACACCTGTAATCCCAGCACTTTGGGAGGCCAAGGTGGGCAAATCATGAGGTCAGGAGTTCAAGACCAGCCTGGCCAACATGGTGAAACCCCATCTCTAATAAAAATACAAAAAATTAGCTGGGCATAGTGGTGGGCACCGTATAATCCCAGCTACTCGGGAGGCTGAGGCAGGAGAATCACTTGAACCCTGGAGGTGGAGGCAGCAGTGAGCTGAGATCGCACCACTGCACTCCAGCCCAGGCAACAGAGTAGGACTCTGTCTCAAAAAACAAAAAGCAGAAGAATAATTTATCTTGTAAAGTTTGATTAAATTTAATTTTGGTATTGTCCAGAGAGTTACTAAAATAGTAAAGTAGGTTTTTATTAAATATGGATATCTGTTTTATTTAAAGAAATTTTGAACATCTTATACCTGATGCTCCTGAACTGATACATGATTTTCTGGTGAATGAGAAGGATGCAAGTTGCAAAAGGAATGCATTTATGATGCTAATTCATGCAGATCAGGTGAAGTACTTTTTAAAAAATACTTTTATTACTGTATTTAAGTGAGAATTAAAAGTATTACATAGGCTTAATCATGTTTTTAGTCAGTAATTTTGTTTCTAGTTCACGTGGTTTGTGTATTTTGATAATTTTAGGCTTGTAGAAAAATACATTTTTTTTAACCCTTCTCTAAAATATTGCATACATATACATTCTTTTTTTCAATTAAACATTGAAGAGGCATTTTAGAACAGCCACCTTACAGTTTTTTAAAATTGAAATTATTATGGCTGTGTTCTATTTTGGGGCTTTGATGACCTGTTCTTTCTTACGTTGGTATAGATCTAAAATTGTTTAGTAGAGAAAAATAGTAGCTTTGCATAGGTACATCCTTAGCCATGTCTGTGGAAATAGAGTGGCCTTCAGTGTAGATGTGTGTCCTTTTAGGTTCTTCAGCTTTCATACGTGGGTGCCAACTCTGCATCCTGCTCTGCTGGTGGTTAAAGTATATGGATCTACTTTTGGTTAGCAATTACTCTGTACACCTTGATGCCATCTAATCTTGAAATTTTCTAGCCAGTATTTATCACCAAAATATGGGAAATAATATGCATGAAGACTGAAAAATATGGAGGCCTGCCATTCCTCTGAAATCTAGATACTGTTACTTTTTTCCCCCAGATCTTCCTTTAATGGATTGTCCCCTAATTATTTAAAATTGTGGTAATGTACACATAACAAAAATTATCACCTTAACCATTTTTAAGTGTTCCGTGATTTTAAATACATTTATAATGTAGTACCATCACTACCTTCCATCCTCATAACTTTTTTTATCTTGCAAAACTGAAACTCTGTACCCATCAAAAAAAAATCCTTATTACCACTTCCTCCCAGTCCCTGGCAACCACCATTCTACTTGCTGTCTCTGTGATTTTGACTACTCTAAGTAGTCCATATAAGTGGAATCATACAATATTTGTCCTTTTTAACTGGCTTATTTTACTTAGCATAATGTCTTCAAGGTTCATTTATGTTGCAGTATGTGTTGGAATTTCTTTCGTTTTTAAGGCTAAGTAATACCCGATTGTAAATATATGCCACATTGGGTTTACCTGTTCATCCATTGGTGGACGCTTGGGTTGCTTCAACCTTTTAGCTATTAGGAATAATGCTATTGTGAACGTAGATGTACACGTATCTGTTTGAGACTTTGCTTTCTGTTCTTTTGGGTATATACCCAGAAGTGGAATTACTGAATATACAGCACTTCTGTTTTTAATTTTTTTAGAAGCTGCCATACTGTTTTCCACAGCCGCTCTACCATTTTACATTCCACTGGTAGTGCACAAGGGTTCCAGCTTCTCCGCATTCTTGCCAACACTTGTTACTATTTTTTTTTGATAGTAGCAATGTTAATGGGCATGTGAAGCAGTATTCGATATTGTCATTTTGTCTTCCTAAACAAGATTGTGAGAAAGCTGTTTATATGACCCACAGTGTTTTGTCCTCTTGTGTAATTGGTTTTACTGACCAATGCTTTTGGCATTATGCTGTTAACCTACATTAAGGGACATAATCAGAAATAGTTCAATAAAATTTATTGATACTTTTACTGGAGAGATGTTTTCAGTATTGTAGTTCTTTATATTACAGTGTCCAATATATGAGAACACGTGGGAGATTTTTCTTTTAGGTCTCAGTAATAGGAATAACTATATGCCTAAGCAGCTGGTTTTGATTGTATGGATACCCTGAATCCCATAACACATAGTTTTTCCCTCTTTGGTTTAGCTGCTAGAAAATCAGACCCCAAGTTTGTGCCTCATTTCCAGAAAATATATTTAACTTTATGTCTTATATTTTATATGTTAACTTTATTCTTGATTTTTGTTCCCAATTAATATCTCTTTGCCCTGATCTCCTCATTTGTTTTATATTCAGTTGTAATGTTTTTTAAGATGCATTAAATTCTTCTATTGAATGAGGTGGAGGACAATAAATATATTCTTATTTTTTTAGGATCGAGCTTTGGATTACTTAAGTACTTGTATTGATCAAGTTCAAACATTTGGAGACATTCTGCAGTTGGTTATTGTTGAACTGATTTATAAGGTAAGAATGATAATCTATGATGGGTAAAATAAACTCAGCAGTTTAAGACAGGGTTAAATAGTTTCTTTCTGGGATAATAATTGCTAGGATAATATATTTTAATAGTATAAATATTTTATAGCATAGCCTAGTAAAGCCTTTTTTTCTTTTACTTTTGGTTTATTGTGTTTTCCAAGTAGAATACTTGCTTATATCCTTTCAAACCTCCATAAAGATTCTGATGAAAATTCATGGCTTGAGCCAGTGTAGCTCACATAAATCATTGTGAACTTCCCAGTCACTGAGTAGATTATGAATTAAGCTTTAGGATAAAATTCAAGATTTTCTTGAGCATATATCAGACTACTAAAATCAAACAAGAAAGTCTTAAATACCTTTTATGTTCCCTGTTTGTAAAAGAGAATAGAAAAAATTTAAATGCATGAAATATGACATTGTAGGCCATTGACAGGAAATCTAAAACCAGCTAAGAATTTTGGATTTTTAAATGAAGTACTATATTGGCAATACTTTAATGTGATATATCCTTTGAAAGAGTTTATTACATCTTAATGTTCTGATAAAAGGTACAGTAAGATCCAACTTTGCTATTGATACCATTAGAGGCCAACAAAATGTAGGTCCAGATGACTTTATTAAATACAGTAGTATGGTCAAAACATCTGTAGTAGATACTACTAACTGATTATAGCTGTCGTTGCTTCTGGGGGAAGGGGCTCCTCTTAACACAAGGTACCAGTAGTTTGGAATGGAAGTTTAAAATGAAACCAAGACTGTAAATATACAGTTTTTGTTTTCGTTTTTTGTTTTTTTTGGTGGAGTCTCGCTCTGTTGCACAGCCTGGAGTGCAGTGGCGCGATCGTGGCTCTCTGTTGCCTCTACCTCCTGGGCTCAAGCGGTTCTCCTGCCTCAGCCTCCTAAGTAGCTGGAATTACAGGTGCATGTCACCGTGCCGGGCTAATTTTTGTATTTTTAGTAGAGATGGGGTTTCACCATGTTGGCCAGGCTGGTCCCAAACTCCTGACTTAGTGATCTGCCCACTTCAGCCTCCCAAAGTGCTGGGATTACAGGCATGAGCCACCATGCCCAGCCTATAGTTCTTGTTAATTCATGTGTATTAGGATGCCACTGAGGTTCTCAAAATTAGCAGTTCTCTGCTATCTAATGATGTGTTTAGTAGGGTCCATGTTTTAGTAAAAGGGAATAGCTTTTAAGTCATGTCCATGTAATAGAGATTTGACTATATATATTTTAGGAAAATCTAATATGAATACTGACTTCAAAAGAGAAAAAATAAGAGATATTTGCTATGCAAGTAAAGGTATCAGGATGCGTTTAGAATGGGATAAAAATTTGTAGTTTTCTCTCCAAAGTTAAATATAGTTTCAAATAGTAAGTAGTAGCACTTGGGAAAAATGTGTTATCTTTCTTGCTTGAAAAACTGGTATTTTCCTTTTATTAGCTATTGAGATTTATATCATCCGTCATGTTTCTCTTTGGCATCCAGAATAAAAATGTAGGACTAAATTTAATATCCTGTGGCAGTACCCATATTATCTCAAAAAAAAAATACAAAAAACTAGCCGGGCGACGTGGCGGCGCCTGTAGTCCCAGCTACCCAGGAGGCTGAGGCAGGAGAATTGCTTGAACTCGGGAGGCGGAGGTTTCAGTGAGCTGAGATCCGGCCACTGCACTCCAGCCTGGGCAGCAGAGCGAGACACCGTCTCAAAAAAAAAAAAAAAAAAAAGACAGTACCCATATTAGTGTACTGGGTTAATGTGTCCTTACTTTTGTTACTTTACATTTTCTTTTTCTCTTTCACTTGTGTATATAACATACACATGTTTTAAGCCATCAGAAAACCTTTTACAAAACAGTAAAAATATAAATTATGATGGGATGAATAAATGAATGCATAGCTATAAAAATTACTTTGTTCACACCATCCTATCTAGTAAAGCCATTTCTTATCTATGTTTTTGTTGGCCTCTTACTTCTTTCTGAAATTACCATTGTTGTGTCATAGTGTCTCATCCCATTTTGGCTGACATTTTCATATGTCCTCATAAGACTGTTCTTAGCTTTCATATCGAGAAAACTAGCATACCATAAGCTGACGTTCATGAAAAAACTCCATTTGAAAACAAGCGTTCCTGAAATCAATTGAAGTCTTAATGTTTGCTTTTCCAGGTCTGTCATGCTAATCCATCAGAAAGAGCTCGTTTTATTCGCTGCATCTATAACTTACTACAGTCATCCAGCCCTGCTGTAAAATATGAAGCTGCTGGGACATTAGTGACACTCTCTAGTGCACCAACTGCAATCAAGGTACTGTGTATTTCTTTTGAGGCCAGGTTAGGTGATTGATTTTCTGTCTTAGCACTCATGATTTAGTGACATTGCAGTTCACTATGTGGTTACATGGCACAGAGAGAACAACTACAAATTTTGTAAAACTATTTGATGCCTTACATTGTTCATCCTTCTTCTTTTCTTCCTTCCTGCTTTCATACACATGTATATAGATACAGACAGAGAATGACGGTACAATTAACCTCTGACAACACAGCTTCAAACTGCACAGGTCAACTTATACATGGACTTTTTTTCCACCTCTGCTACTCCTGAGACAGCAAGACCAATCCCTCTTCCTCTTTGTCCTCCTCCTCCTCAGCCTATTCAGTGTAAAGAGGTTGGGAATGAAGACCTTTATGATGATCTACTTCCTCTTAATGAGTAGTAAATATTTTCCATACGCTTTTCTTAACATTTTCTTTTTTCTAGCTTACTTGACTGTAAGAATATATAATACATTTAACATATGAAATATGGATTTTTGTTTTGTTTTGTATGAGACAAGGTATTGCTTTGTCACCCAGGCGGGTGTGGGGCAATCCTGGCTCACTGCAACCTCCACCTCCTGGGTTCAAGCAGTTCTCTTTCCTCAGCTTCCCGAGTAGCTGGGATTACAGGTGCCCATCACTATGCCCATCTCATTTTTTGTATTTTTAGTAGAGATGGAGTTTCACCATGTTGGCCAGGCTGATCTCGAACTCTAGACCTCAAGTGATCCGCCCACCTCAGCCTACCAAAATGCTGGGATTATAGGCGTGAGCCACTACGCCTGACCACAAAACATGTTTTAATCAACTGTGTTATTGGTAAGGCTTCTGGCCAACGGTAGGTTATTAGTAGTTAAGTTTTGAAGAGTCAAAAGTTATGTGTGTGGCTGGGCACGAGGCTCACACCTAAAATCCCAGCACTTTGGGAGGCCAAGCTGGGAGGATTGCTTAAAACCAGGAGTTTGAGACCGGCCTGGGCAACAGAGAGAGACCCTATCTGTACAGAACATTTTTTTTTTTTTAATTAGCTGGTGCTAGGTGTGGTGGTGCATGCCTGGAGACTCAGTGCTTTGGGAGGCCAAGGTGGGATGATTGTTTGAGGCCAGGAGTTCGAGGTTGCAGTGAGCTATGATGGTGCCACTGTACTCCAGCCTAGGCAACAGAGCAAGACAAAAAATAATATGAATTAGCTGGGCATGGCGGTGTGTGCTTATGGTCCCAGCTATTCTGAAGACTGAGTCATGAGGATAGCTTAAGCCCAGGAGTTCAAGACTGCAGTGAACTGTGATTACTCCAGCCTAGGTGAAAGAGTGAGACCCTGTCTCTAAGAAAAAAAAAATTAAAAGAAAAATGTTACATGTAGATTTTAAGTTTTAGTGAGTGTTTTCAATAATAGAGTATTACCTTTCTCCCTTTCTCTAATTTAGTCTATCAAGATTACATCAGCAACCCCTAATCTATTCAGAGAATGAGCTGTTCTAAAAGCCAAATTGTTTAGAGAATTTACTGCTTTACCCTCCAAAACTTGAAATTTTTTTTTATTTTTTATTTTGAAATAATTTTAAACTTACAGAAAAATTGCGAACATAGTACAAAGTTCTTTTTTTTTTTTTTGGTTTTTTGGCTTGTTTGTGTTTGAGATGGAGTCTCACTCTGTTGCTCAGGCTGGAGTGTAGGGGCATGATCTTGGCTCACTGCAACCTCCGCCTCCCAGGTTCAAGTGGTTCTCCTGCCTCAGCCTCCTGAGTAGCTGGGACTACAGGCGCACGCCACCACACCCAGCTAATTTTTGTATTTCCAGTAGAGACGGGGTTTCACCATGTTGGCCAGAATGGTCTTGATCTCCTGACCTTGTGATCCACCCACCTTGACCTCCCAAAGTGCTGGGATTATAGGCGTGAGCCACCACACCCGACCAGGACATAGTTCTTATATGTTCTTCACCCAACCTTTCTCATATGTTCACATCTTCTATAATCATTGTATAATTGTCAAAACTACAAAATTAACATTAGAACAATATTATTAACCAAACTACAGGCTTTATTTATATTTCATCAGTTTTCCCACTGATGTCCGTTTTTTGTTCAGGATCTAATCTAGGATTTCATATTGCATTTAGTGGTCATATCATAGTTTCCTCCAGTCTGTGCTAGTTCTTAGTCATTTATTATTTTTCGTGACCTTGACGCATTTGAAGAAGACTGACTGGTTTGTTTGTAAAATATCCCTCAACTTGGGTTTGTCTGTTTTCTCAGATTGAGGTTGTACATTTTTGGAAAGAATATCACAGAAGTGATGTGTCCTTCTCAGTGTATCTTATCAAGGAGTACATGATTTCTATATATCTTTTTTTCTTTTTTTTTTTTGAGATGGAGTCTCGCTCTGTCACCCAGGCTGAAGTGCAGTGGCTGGATCTTGGCTCACTGCAAGCTCTGCCTCCCGGGTTTACGCCATTCTCCTGCCTCAGCCTCCCGAGTAGCTGGAACTACAGGCGCCTGCCACCTCGCCCCGCTAGTTTTTTGTATTTTCTAGTAGAGACGGGGTTTCACTGTGTTAGCCAGGATGGTCTCCATCTCCTGACCTCGTGATCCGCCCGTCTCGGCCTCCCAAAGTGCTGGGATTACAGGCTTAAGCCACCGCGCCCGGCCTGATTTCTATATATCTTATTACTGATGATGTTAACCTTGATCAGTGAAGGTGCTGGCTGCCAGATCTTCCAGTTTTATGATTTCTAGTATAATCAGTAAATGTTATAAGGGGGAGATGCTTTGAAACTATGCAAATACACTGTTGTTCCTCAAATTCACACCTACTTATTTCGGCATCCATCAGTGGATTTTCTTACAACATTATTGCTATGATATTCTAATGGTGGTTTTCTATTTCTCTCATTCAATATTTATTAATGAAATTCTTGTGCAAGGAAGGGCTGTTCTTTCTCTTCCCTCCCTCCCTTCTTTTCCTTCCTTCTTTCTTTATATCAGTATGGATATTTTATTCTATCATTCTAAAATACACATTTTTTGTCTTAATAATTATTATAAATACTAAAATATTTTAACAACTCTGGGTGATCTTTATATTCTTGTTGTTTCTGTACTGCAATGCAGATGAGTTAGACTTTGCCTCTAAACTGAAATATGCTTAATAGACGTACTTCTTGGGATTCTTTTTCTGCTTTTTTTTTTTTTTTTGGAGACGGAGTCTAGCTCTGTCGCCCAGGCTGGAGTGCAGTGGCGCGATCTCGGCTCACTGCAAGCTCCGCCTCCCGGGTTTACGCCATTCTCCTGCCTCAGCCTCCCGAGTAGCTGGGACTACAGGCGCCCGCCATCTCGCCCAGCTGGTTTTTGTATTTTTTAGTAGAGACGGGGTTTCACCGTGTAGCTCAGGATGGTCTCGATCTCCTGACCTCGTGATCCACCCGTCTCGGCCTCCCAAAGTGCTGGGATTACAGGCTTGAGCCACTTTTTCTGCTTTTTTCTGGCTTGTTCCTTAGTTTCAATCCTTAATTTTTGGCTGTTAGTAAGTATTTCTACCTGTAGCAGCTTTTTTTCATCCTTTTAATTTGTAACGCCTCTAATCTTCTGTAAGTTTGGAAAATAACAAGGGACTATAGGAACCCATTCCTCAGAACAAAATGTATAACGTATAAACTCTAGTACAGGGATTAATTAATGAGTGTATTGTGCCTTCATGGGAGTGTGTGTGTGTGTGTGCGCGCGCGCGCACGCGCATGCTTATTTTCAGATTTTATGTTTATGATAGATGAATAACTTCTTAAAATGTATTTCTTTTTTATATAGGCCGCTGCTCAGTGTTACATTGATTTAATTATTAAGGAGAGCGACAACAATGTAAAACTCATAGTTTTGGATCGCTTGATAGAATTAAAAGAGCATCCTGCTCATGAACGAGTATTACAGGTAAGTGTTATCTGAAAGAGAGAGATCTTAAATGAAATATTTTTCAAATTTAGGTCATTCTAAAGCTTTGCCCATCTTGGTTAACCTAAATATGCTTGAAAACTGAGTGGTTTATATTTTGATCAGCTTAAGTGTTAATTATTGAGTCATCATAGACTTTTGGGGTATTATCTTTACCATAAAAGAAAAATTTCTCAAATGGCTGGGCGTGGTGGCTCATGCCTGTAATCCCAGCACTTTGGGAGGCAGAGATGGGCAGATCATCTGAGGTCAGGAGTTTGAGACCAGCCTGGCCAACATGATAAAACCCAGTCTGTACTAAAAATACAAAAATTAGCTGGGCGTGGTAAAGTGCACCTGTAATCCCAACTACTTGGGAGGCTGAGGGCGGGAGAATCACTTGAATCCAGGAGGCAGAGGTTGCAGTGAGCTGAGATCACGCCACTGCACTCCAGCCCGGGCAACAGAGTGAGACTCTGTCTCAAAAAAAAAATTTTTTTTCTAAAATAACTCCATATTATCTTTTTTATCTTTTTGGTTTGTACTGTATTGACTATTCTTAGAGACAATGACATACTCATTTTAATTTGAATATAATTTACATTTCATGGAAAATTCTTATACCAATTGATTGAGAATAAAAGTCGATCTGATTCTAGAAAATTATCACCATATTTGTTTAATCCATGAGAATAATAATGGTTATAAAAATAAAACCCCATAATAGGTAAATGCAGTCTGATCTTGGATCAGAACAACAGCAACAACAAATTTCTATGAAGGACATTATTGGGACAGATTGAGAAATATGAATATGGTGTGTATATTAGTTAATAGTATTGATCAATGTTAAATTCTCTGGTAATTATAATGTGGTTATATAAGAAATTATCCTTACCCTTGAGAGAGATACACTAAAATGATTAGCAGTAAAGAGCAAATGTGGGCCGGGTGCAGTGGCTCATGCCTGTAATCGCAACACTTTGGGAGGCTGAGGTGGGTGGATCACCTGAGGTCAGGAGTTCGAGACCACTCTGACCAATATGGTGAAACCCTGTATCCATTAAAAAATACAAAAATTAGCCGGATGTTGTGGTGTGCGACTGTAGTCCCAGCTACTCGGGAGGCTGAGACAGGAGAATTGCTTGAATCCAGGAGGCAGAGGTTGCAGTGAGCCAAGATCTTGCCAGTGCACTCCAGCCTGGGCGACAGAGCGAAACTCCGTCTCAAAAAAAAAAAAAAGAGCAAATGTGGGAAGATATTAACTGGTGAATGTAGGTGAAGGATATACAGGAGTTCACTCTTAGAACTTTTTTATCAGTTTCGAATTGTTTTTAAGTATGCATCTTTTAAATGTTACATTTTCCTATGGGGTCAAGTAATATTATCACGCTTAACGAAACTGTTAATAATTTATTAATGTTATCTAATACCAAGTCTATATGTAGATTTTCCCAGTTGTCCCAAAAGCCCTTTTTGTTTAGTTTGCCCATTTTGTAACCATGCATCATATCTGGTGGTTATGCCCTTTCAGTCTCTTAATTTTGGACAGTATCTTTTTTTAATGACACTGATTTGTTGAAGAGACCAGACCAGTAATACTATAAAATGCCCCTCTTTCTGGATGTGTATGGCTACTTTCTTATGTTGTTTAGCTTGTTCTTTTGACTTCTGTTACTTTCTATAAACTGTAAGTTGGAGCTTGAGCTTTAGCTTGACAGAGTCGGAGTAAACATTGCCAGTTTGAATGTGTCATGTGCTATTATTTCATACTGCAGTGTATCAGGAGACCCAAAATATCTAGTTCTTCCACCACTAGTGGTTTTGTTATTGATTAGAGAATTAAAGTGATGATAGATAAACCCCACCATTCTATAGTAAATATACTTTTCTTGTGACCAGAAAGATTAGTGTTAATTCTTGATTTTTTCTTCTTTTTTAGGATCTGGTTATGGATATCCTAAGAGTATTGAGCACACCAGACTTAGAAGTACGAAAGAAAACTCTGCAGTTAGCACTGGATCTTGTCTCTTCTAGGAATGTTGAAGAGGTAAAACGAAACTCTGACAACACTTTGTAGCTATCAGGCCGAAATGTGATGTAACTCTCACTTATTTTTACTTTGTTCTATAGCTGGTTATTGTCCTGAAGAAGGAAGTGATAAAAACTAATAATGTGTCTGAGCATGAAGATACTGACAAATACAGACAACTCCTAGTGCGAACATTGCATTCCTGTTCTGTCCGATTTCCAGATATGGCTGCAAATGTTATTCCTGTGGTATGTAATTCTGATCACTTTAATTTTGAAATTCTCTAAAAGAATTTTTTTAAAAAGCTAATTATTTGACAGTCAAACTCCAGAAATCTCAACTGCTTGGGACCATTAAATCTCATGGTGAGAAGTGATCTTTATGTCTACCTCTACCTTTAAGCTCAGAAGGGTGAGGACTGTGACTTCTTTCACTTACATATTCATCAAAAAAAAAAAACAGTGACAAAAAAATAGCTTTGCATATTATTTTCATTGATGATATAGTTACCTAAAGTAAAATTATGCTGTGTGTGTGTATTATTCAGTAAGGCAAATAGGTACTTATTTTAAATAGCTTTAGCTCTTAAAGGAATCAGTTATAGGAAAAATTAACATACCTAGAATATTTTGCTTTCTTTTTTTTTTATTTTTTATTTATTTTTTATTATTATACTTTAAGTTCTAGGGTACATGTGCATAACGTGCAGGTTTGTTACATATGTATACTTGTGCCATGTTGGTGTGCTGCGCCCATCAACTCGTCAGCACCCATCAATTCGTCATTTATATCAGGTATAACTCCCAATGCAATCCCTCCCCCCGAATATTTTGCTTTCTGTCACTATCAGATAAGTGAGATATGTTATTATAATTTGATTTTTGCCTCTGAGCTCTTGAGTTCTTTCTAAAATGATTTTACTTTTAGTTACAATTTAGGAGGATGAAATTAATTTATTTTGAGTTTTGGATCTCTGGCTTATCTTTAATCATAAAACAGAAAAGCCATTGTGACTTTCTTTACGTAATAGCGCTTGTCTCTCGATTTACATTTTGTTGTGTATTTGAAAATTATTAAGAATTACAAGAGTCAGGCTTGGCAATTCATATCTATAATTCTAGCACTTTGGGAGGGCTAGGCAAGAGGATTACTTGAGGCCAGGAGTTCAAGACCAGCCGATGCAATATAGGGAGACCCTGTCTCTACAAAAAAATTAATATTAGCTAGGCATAGTGTCATGCCTGAAGTCCTAGCTGCTGGGGAGGCTGAAGTTGCCGGAGGATCACTTGAGCCCAGGAGTTCAAGGCTGCAGTGAGCTATGATTGTGCCACTATACTCTAGCCCGGGCAGCAGAGCAAGACCCTGTCTCTTAGAAAACAACAAAAAAATTACATTCTTTATAAATTTATGGATTTATTTATTGTCCTAGATAATTTTTCTTTTGGAAAATTGTTCTATTTTCCCTTTTTCTTTTTTTCTTTTAGTTAATGGAATTTCTCAGTGACAATAATGAAGCAGCAGCTGCTGATGTTTTGGAGTTTGTTCGTGAAGCCATTCAGCGCTTTGATAACCTGAGAATGCTTATTGTTGAGAAGATGCTTGAAGTCTTTCATGCTATTAAATCTGTCAAGTATGTTTAAAATACATTTAAATGTGAGGTCAAGTAAGCATTGTATCGGTTTTTATCTTTAAAGGTTCAGTTGATAGAAAATAGAATGGAGAGGACAATCAAGCCAAAATAAGACAAGTGTAACAACAAGCATCATGCTTCCTTTACTCTCAGTTAATCCACAATATATGGCCAAAAAATAATTTTTTTAGGAGTGATTTAGCTCAATGTCTCTATTCTGATTTTCTCTAAAACATTTTGAATCTTAAAGTAACTAAAGAGCGTATTTCTAAATGTCATCGCTTTTTGGCTATTACTATTATTTGTATCTTCCTTTCACATTTAATGAAGAGAAAGATTGAAAATGCAACCTAAATCTGTCTTTTCCTTCAGAGAGCCTTTGCTAATGAGAAAGGACTGTTGCATCAAATTTTATTTCATTTAAAGCATCTGATAGATAGTCTATAACAGACTTGAAGTATGTCTAAGATAGGAAAGAAGGGACAAATATGAAATTGTTTTTATGATATGAAAATATATTAATATTTATGGAAGTGAACAGAGCAGGATTTGCTGCTTTTGTGAAAAAAAAAAATCATATTAGGGATTTGCTTTTTTTTTTTGTGGGAGGGCTTTCCAGCAAAAACTGGAAAGCCTGCTAAACAAATTTTAAAAGAACTATAACACTGAGGATTTGTTTTTGACAGCCATAATCTCTTAGAGCTTTGGTTTCTATAATTATTTTTTTCTGAATAAATTTAATTAAAATCTTAGGGGAAAGATGACTAAGGACTTTATTCAGTTTAACATTGTAAACTAAAGAATTGTTGGCCGGGTATGGTGGCTCACACCTATATTCCCAGCACTTTGGGAGGCCAAGGTGGGAGGATTGCTGGATGTCAGGAGTTGGAGACCAGCCTGGGCAACATGGTGAGACTTTGTCTCTATTTATTTTTTTAATCTAAATAAATGAATGAATGGTTGCTTTCTTTACTATTTTTTTTTTTTTTATTGATCCCTTGTACTTCTTTTGTTTCCATTGTTTAGTTCAACACCTTGCCTCTCTGTTCAGTGACTGAAAATAAAAAGTGAATTACTTTTTATATTAAAACAATACATTCCTGGGTTTTCTTTTTTTATTTTCTTCTTCTTTTTTTTTTTAAAGAGAGATGAGGGCCTCGCTATGTTGCCCAGGCTGGTCTTGAACTCCTGGACTCAAGCAATCCTCCTACCTCATCCTCCACAGATGTTGGAATTACAGGTGTGAGCCACCATGCCTGGCCATAAAATAATACATTTCTTATAATAGTAAGTGATAAAGCCAAATTTACCTTCACTGTGTCCTAAATGGACACTTTTCTGGGAAACATTTTGGTATTTTATTTTTACTGTTTTACCAGTTTTAGAATGTTCCTAATAATAATTAATAAGAACAGTTATTTTACTTTTGATCTTTGTGATTTCTGGAGAGAACTGAAACCTAGGTTTTGTTAGATTCTTTCTGAAATGTTTATCTAAAATACTTTAGAACTGCAGAATCTTGTTGGTTTTTGTTTTTTGTTTTTTCGTTATTGAGACAGAAGCTTGCTGTGTCACCCAGGCTGGAGTGCAGTGGCACGATCTCAGCTCATTGCAACCTCCGCCTCCTGGATTCAGGCAGCTTTTTTTTTTTTTT
>NW_012117511.1:268270-268597 GCF_000951035.1 Colobus angolensis palliatus | reverse complement strand
GCTCATTGCAACCTCCGCCTCCTGGATTCAGGCAGCTTTTTTTTTTTTTTGAGATGGAGTCTTGCTCTGTCGCACAGGCTAGAGTGCAGTGGTGCGATCTCAGCTCACTGCAACTTCCGCCTCTCATGTTCAAGCGATTCTCCAGCCTCAGTCTCCCAAGTAGCTGGACTGTAGGCACCTGCCACTATATCCAGCTATTTTTTTTTTTTTTTCTTGTATTATCAGTAGAGATGAGGTTTCACTGTGTTTGTCAGGCTGGACTTGAAGTCCTGACCTCAGGTGATCTACCTACCTCAGCCTTCCAAAGTGCTGGGATTACAGTAGCCA
>NW_012117511.1:264678-267420 GCF_000951035.1 Colobus angolensis palliatus | reverse complement strand
TTGCAGTGAGCTGAGATCCGGCCACTGCACTCCAGTCCGGGCGACAGAGCGAGACTCCGCCTCAAAAAAAAAAAAAAAGAAGAAGAAGCAGCTTGTAAAATTCTGCTTTAGCCTGTATTTTGAAGGAAGAATGCCTTAGAGTAAGTAAGTCTGACTTTAGAATATTTATGTACTAAAACTGACAGTATTCTTCATCCTAACAACCTTATGGTAGAATAGAAAGAGCAGTGGACTCATTGTCAGGAGACCTGACAATTAGTTCTAGTCATTGTTCTGTCCACAGTTAGCTGGAGGACCTTGAATATAAGTTCCTCAACCTAACTGGACATCAGTTTTTTTCAACCTATAAAATAAAGAAATTAAAATAGGTAATGATTAAATACTCTTAGTGCTCTTACATTAGATGATGGACTGGTATTGAGTAATAAATACATAATAGCCATTCAGTTAATTTAAAAGTTGATGAATTTATTATGTACAAATAAGTCGGATTTATTTCATTTTAGAAGGATGAGTACTGTTTTGGTTAAAATTTCAAGGAAAGCAATGAAAAAGAGGAATAAGGCTTAATGACCATCTACTTTGTGTTAGACACTGTCTAGTGCATTTTTCTATTAGGTAAAATGTGTGGAAAAAATTAAGATTTCCCCTTAATAGATTAAGAAACTGAGGTCCAAAGTAGTAAGTGGCAGAGTGAGAATTCAAACCCTGGAATATCCATCTCTGAAGCCCCTGTTCTACCCACTACATTGTCCTGGGAAGGAAATAAATTGAAAGCAGAGTTCCCAGTTCCAAAAATCCCATTAGGGTAATGGGATTTCTTTTTTAGAGAAACGATCAAATATTTAAATATAATTTTGCTTGCTGTTGATACTATTACTAAAATGATGTTTCCAATTGACTTTTAGATCCCAATTGTAGAGTCAGAAATAAAGAAAGAAGCTGGTGAATTAAAACCTGAAGAAGAAATAACTGTGGGGCCAGTTCAGAAATTGGTTACTGAAATGGGTACCTATGCAACTCAGAGTGCCCTTAGCAGTTCCAGACCCACCAAGAAAGAGGAAGACAGGTAATGTATGGCACATTATTACTCTGCCAGCTGTACTGTTTTTATTATTACTGTTGTATGTAAAGCAGTCATATGATTTCTTTTCTCTTTGTTTTTGCAACCAAAATGAAAATATTTGCCATTTAAGGTACTTGAGAAGAGGAAGATGTTTAAGTTCATCCCCCTAGGAATTGTATTGATGGTTTTAATCTTCTGTCCCTTCCAGTGTTTTTATGGAAATAACTGTTCTGTTTAAACTCAAATTATTTTTACTCAGAAAATGCTAAGTGGGGGTAACTGATGATATTTGAGTTTTGTTGTTTATTAGCGTCTGAAAACATTTTGAAGATTTTTCAATTTCTAAATGATGGAATAAAATTGTGCATTTTTCTATTAAGTAAATTTTAATGGTGAAGATGGTGAAATCTATGCCTAAAATTTTATTGAATACCCACTAAGTGCTAGGTGTTGTGCTAAGTAGTATAGTCTTGACAATAAGCCTTTGAGATAGAATATATTATCTCCATTTTATGGAAGAGGAATTTGAGACTTAACTAGTAGATAACTAGGTAAGCTGGAATTTGGATGTACTTCATTAGCTGCAATTACATATGCCCTTAATTAAATATTTTATCTTTCCATATTCTGTTGACTTTTGTGTCATTTGGAGATAAGTTGTCTTTTTTTTGAGACAGAGTCTTGCTCTGACAGCCAGGCTGGAGGGCAGTGGCACAATCATGGCTCACTGCAACCTGTCTCCTGGGCTCAAGCAATTCTGTTGCCTCAGTCTCCTGAGTAGCTGGGATTACAGATGTGTGCCACCATGCCCAGCTAATTTTTGTATTTTTAGTAGAGACGGGGGTTTCACCATGTTGGCCAGGCTGTCCTCGAACTCCTGACCTCAGGTAGTCCGCCTGCCTTGGCCTCCCAAAGTGCCAGGATTACCGGCATGAGCCACTACACCCGGCCAAAGTTATGTTTTAAAGTCATGTATTATTTTTCTTTTTCCTTCTTTCTTCTGGGAGCTAAGGAGTTAGTTAACTGAGGTATTCTTTTCACTGAAGGAAGGTAGTAAGAGTGTTTAATAGGCCTATATCAATCATTTATGCAAAAGCTGCGTGCTGCTTAACAAGTTGGTGAGTTTGATTTTCCTTGATTGCTTTGCAGACCTCCCTTGAGAGGATTCGTTCTGGATGGAGATTTCTTTGTTGCTGCGTCCCTTGCCACAACTCTGACCAAGATTGCATTGCGCTATGTAGCTTTGGTTCAGGAGAAGAAAAAGCAAAATGTAAGTTCATTTATTGTACATTTATGCAACAATTAAACATCGAGTGCCTACTATATGCATTGAACAGTGAAGGATGCAAAAATTAATACTAAGTTTCTATCATGGAAGAGTTTATGATTTAATAGCGGAAGTGGACACAATAATACATTACTCTAAAATTGATAAAGTATCTTCCTCTTCTGTTTGGACTTTAAAAAAATTAAAATTGACAAAGTGATATAATAACAATGTCATGTGATTATTCCAGTGAGAGAGATAAAGGATTTATGAAGTCACCTCAGTTTGCTAGGATTAGTTCAGGACCAGCGAAGGAAGTGTCCTTCTCCAGCATCTGCATCCATTTGGTTATTGTCTGTTTTATCCCAGAATGTCTTTTAAATTATTTTCTTTTTTTTTTTTTTTTTTT
>NW_012117511.1:256825-260163 GCF_000951035.1 Colobus angolensis palliatus | reverse complement strand
GGTCTCGATCTCCTGACCTCGTGATCTGCCCGTCTCGGCCTCCCAAAGTGCTGGGATTACAGGCTTGAGCCACCGCGCCCGGCCAACTTTTCTTATAGTGCAGATTTGTTGGCAACAGATTCTACTAGTTTTTGTCTGGAAAAAGTCTATTTTTTGTACACTTTTGAAAGTTACCTTTGTGGGTATAGGATTCTAAGTTTTCTGGGTTTTTTCCAGTAGTGTAAAGGTAAAGCTCCATTGTCTTCAGGCTTTTTGGTGAGAAGTCTGCTGTCGTTCTTATCTCCCTGGGTGGAGTGTGTGTGTGTGTGTGCGTGTGTATCTTCCACTGGTCTTAAATTTTCTCCTTTTCACTGGGTTTCAGTAATTTGATTAGGATGTGCCTTAGTGTGGTTTTCTTCATGTTTGCTGTACTTGTTCACTGAGCTTGTTGGGTTTGCAGGTTTATATCTCCATCAGTTTGGGAAATTTTCCGTCATTTCCTCAGATTTATTTTCTGTCCCCTCCTCTCTTTCCTCTCCTTTTGGAGACAGTATCCAAGCTTGGAGGATATATGCTTACTCTTCTGCTGGTTTTTCCCCAGGCCTCCAGTAGTTTTTCATGCATGTGTGCAGATCAATACTCAGCCAAAGGCAGTTTGGCAAGGGCATAGAGCATATGTGTCAGGATAATGCTACAGAGACTAAAAAAGTAAGTTGCAATCACTTGTGGAAGACTTTGAATAGCAGGCTAAGTAATACGAACTTCGGTGTGAAGGCTGACATTCATTAAAGGTATTTACATGGGGAGTGAAATGATTGGTACAGTATAAAAATTAAGATGGCAGCATCAGGTGATCACACTTAGCAGCACCAATAATTGAACAGCCTAACTTTAGGTACCTTATGATGCAATACAGTGTGAAATACAAAACATCACCTATCTGGTATTCTAATCAAAAGTGTGGGATATTCTATAAAACAACAGGCCTCAGTTCTTTAAAAAAGTTAGTGTGATTAAAAACAAAAAGGCAGAGAACTGGTCTAGATTAAGAGGGATGAAAGAGAACAATCAAATAAAATGCATGAAGCTGATCCTGAATTTAAAAAATAAAAACATTTTTAAGACAATTTAGGGAGAATTTATTTGAATTCAGAGTATAGAAGCTGTATTTTGGGATTGTTGAATTTTTCAGGTGAGAAAATGAAATTGTGGTTTGTAGGAAACTGTTCTGACTCTTAGGAGATGAATGCTGAAGTATTTTTGAGGTGAAGACTTTTTCATATGTCAGCCAAAAAGATAAGTGTACATATATAGAATAGGTAAGCAGATGTAGCAAAATGTTAACAGTTGGTAAAGTGTATCATTCTTTTAACTTTTCTGTAGTTGGGATTAAAAAGGACAGCATCAGCATGTGAAGTGGTTACAGAGAAGGACTAGAGCAAAGGAAAACAGTTAAAAAGCCGCTGCTGTCTCTAATTGAGGATTAATGCAGGTCTTAGAGAGTGGCAGTTAAGAGTGGAAAGGCAGGAGAAGAATGCAAAAACAGATATGGACATAAAATCCAAAGAATTTGAAGTCCTATTCAGGTGAAGTGAAAATTTAGATTTTGAGTTATAATGAAGTGACATGATTGCAATCTGAGAATCACGACAGTATCAGTAACCCATTTCTCTACTTTCTTAGTCTTTTGTTGCTGAGGCTATGTTGCTCATGGCTACTATCCTGCATTTGGGAAAATCTTCTCTTCCTAAGAAGCCGATTACTGATGATGATGTGGATCGAATTTCCCTGTGCCTCAAGGTCTTGTGTGAATGTTCACCTTTAATGAATGACATTTTCAATAAGGAATGCCGACAGTCCCTTTCTCACATGTTATCTGCTAAACTAGAAGAAGAGAAATTATCCCAAAAGGTAAGGTATATATGATGAGGCAACAAAAGCACTTTGTGTCTCTGGGTGCAGTAGCTCACGCCTGTAATCCCAGCACTTTGGGAGGCTGAGGCAGGAGGACTCCTTGGGGCCAGGTGTTCGAGACCAGTGTGGGCAACATAGCAAGCCCCTGTCTCAACAAAAAATGAGAGAATTAGCCAGGCATAGTGATATGTGCCTGTCATCCCAGCTACTTGGGAGGCTGAGAAGGAAGTATTGCTTGAATCTAAAAGTTCGAGGCTGCAGTGAGCTGTGATCACACCACTGCACTCCAGCCTGGGCAACAGAGTAAGACCCTGTCTCAGGAAAAAAAAAAAAAAAAAAAGAATTATGCTTAATCTACTCTGTCTGTGCTCTGTCAGTGGAACAACAAAGCCTGGATGTCAGCACATCCTCTTTACAGGATGGTTTACTAAGTATTTTAAGCTCACCATTGAGACCTGCTGCTCAGAAATAAAAGACTCCTTTTTAAAATATTACTGTTCATTGACAGTTTCGCTGGTCACCCAAGGGCTTTGATGGAGATGTAGAAAGAAATTAATGTTTTCATGCCTGCTAACACAACATCCATTCTGCAGCCACAGATCAAGTTGTTTCAACTCTTATTATTTAAGAAACAGAATCCACAGAACATTTGTGGTAGTAGGGCAAAGTTGGTTACAATGTCCTACCACAGCAATTTCTGACATTCAAATTGGGCCTGTATAAATGGGACTCCTTTTGATTCCTTCAGCTTTATATTATGTTGGTTATCTAAACAGCAGGTTTGTAAATTGAAACAGTTTCACTCACATCATTCATATTTCCATGGTTTTTGGAGACTAACAGCTTGGTCTAAAAAAATTTTTTTTTTAGATGAAGTCTCACTCTTGTTGCCCAGACTGGAGTGCAGTGGCGTGATCTCAGCTCACTGCAACCTCTGCCTCCCAGTTCAAGCGATTCTCCTGGCTCAGCGTCCTGAGTAGCTGGGATTATAGGCACCTGCCACCACGGCCATCTAATTTTTTTTGTATTTTTAGTAGAGACTGGGGTTTCACCATGTTGACCAGGCTGGTCTCGAACTCCTGACCTCAGGTGATCCGCCCACCTTGGCCTCCCAAAGTGCTGGGATTACATACAGGCATGAGCCACCGTGCCTGGCCAGGTTTTTTTTGTTTTTGTTTTAATTCCATTATAAGAAAAGCCATAAATGAGAGCCAGGTAATTTACAAGGTACATTATCCCTTGTCAATTGATTTGATTGATGAACAGTAATTTATTTTGTAACTCTCTTGTGGGCATTTATTCAGGTCTGGTCAGTGTAATCTTTAAAGTATGTTTTTTAAAAACCTCCAATATTTTGGCCGGGCGCGGTGGCTCAAGCCTGTAATCCCAGCACTTTGGGAGGCCGAGACGGGCGGATCACGAGGTCAGGAGATCGAGACCATCCT
>NW_012117511.1:249235-251020 GCF_000951035.1 Colobus angolensis palliatus | reverse complement strand
ATCTAAAAGTTCGAGGCTGCAGTGAGCTGTGATCACACCACTGCACTCCAGCCTGGGCAACAGAGTAAGACCCTGTCTCAGGAAAAAAAAAAAAAGAAAGAAAAAGAAAAGTGCTTTGTGGGTTTTCTTGTTGTTTTGTTGATTTTTGTCTTTATATGTGAGGGCTGTCTCTGTTAAAGTCCTCTAAAAACTATCTTTTCATATTAAAGAGAGACTTTGTTACATTCTCAACACAGAAAGAATCTGAAAAGAGGAATGTGACAGTACAGCCTGATGACCCCATTTCCTTCATGCAACTAACTGCTAAGAATGAAATGAACTGCAAGGAAGATCAGTTTCAGCTGAGTTTGCTGGCAGCAATGGGTAACACACAGAGGAAAGAGGCAGCAGATCCCCTAGCATCTAAACTGAACAAGGTAACAAAATGTCTGATAGACTCTTAAATTACTTAAATTGGCTCCTTAAGGAAGTTGTTAGTCCTGCTATTTTTAAAAGAAAGATAACTATTTTGTCAAGTCACTGTGATAGGTCCATTAAACCTCAGTTGAAACTCAAAAGCTGATGAAGTACCTTACTACTATATGTGATAGTACTGTAAGTCCATCAGATGGTTTAACTCGATCCAGTTGTGTGTGGAATCATAGACCAAGAAATAGAAGTTGAGGGAAGGGGATCCTTAAAGGTTAACTGAGGTTTTGAAAGGGAAGCTGAACAGGCAACAGCCCTAGCCTCTTCCCACACCTTGACCTCACCTTCTCTTATTCTCTGCTACTTTAAACAGAGCAATTCTACTTTTATATTCTTAATATACTGAGTTCCATATAGAATTTTATTAGGAAAATGATTCTTCTCTCTTAAATACATAAATTGAAGAATCAGTGATATCGTTTAATCGCTCATCTATTAGACTGAACAGTCTTACATGGCTTTTGTTTAAGATAAGGTCAGTAGCAGAATTGGAACTACTAAAGCAATTTCTCTCCCTTAAAAATTGGGAATCGATATCAATAATACTACATTTATAAAATTTTTTTAGTTTTTTTGAATTGTAGTTAAAGTTGCAAAAGATTTGCCATTTTAACCCATTTGTAACTGTACAGTTCTGTGGCATTAATTAAATTCACATTGTTATGCAGCTATCTCCAGAACTGTTTTCATCTTGCAAAGCTGGAACTATGTCCATTAAATAATAACTCCTCATTCCTATTTCCCCTCAACCCCTACTTACCCCCAGTCACCATTCTACTTTCTGTCTCTGTGATCTTGACAATTTTAAGTACCTCATAGAAGTGGAACAAGACAGTATTTTTCCTTTTGTGGCTGGCTTATTTCACTCAGTATAATGTATTCAAGATTCATTCATTTTATAGCATGTATCAGAAATGCCTTCCTTATTAAGGCTGAATAATACTACCTTGTAAGTATATGCCACATTTTGTTTATCCATATATCCATCCCTGGATACGTGGATTGCCTTTTGGTTACTGTGAAGTATGCCGCTGTTAACACAGATGTACAAATATCTGTTCAAGTCCCTGCTTTTAGTTCTTTCGGGTATATATCTAGAAGCAGAATTGCTGGATCATATAGTAATTGTACTTTTAATTTTTTGAGGAACTTCCATGATGTTTTTCATGGTAGTTACACTATTTTACATTCTTTTTTCTTTTTTTTATTAATTTTTTTTTTATATACTTTAAGTTCTAGGGTACATGTGCACAACGTGCAGGTTTGTTACATATGTATACATGTGCCATGTTGGTGTGCTGCACCCATTAACTCATC
>NW_012117511.1:209968-246340 GCF_000951035.1 Colobus angolensis palliatus | reverse complement strand
TTTATCTGCCTTTGGTCTTTGATGATGGTGACGTACTGATGGGGTTTTGGTGTGGGTGTCCTTTCTGTTTGTTAGTTTTCCTTCTAACAGTCAGGACCCTCAGCTGCAGGTCTGTTGGAGTTTGCTTGAGGTCCACTCCGGACCCTGTTTGCCTGGGTATCAGCAGCGGAGGCTGCAGAAGATAGAATATTGCAGAACAGCAAGTGTTGCTGTCTGATTCTTGCTCTGGAAACTTCGTCTCAGGGGTGTACCCAGCCGTGAGCGGTGTGAGGTGTCGGTCTGCACCTAGTGGGGGATGTCTCCCAGTTAGGCTTCTTGGGGTTCAGGGACCCACTTGAGCAAGCAGTCTGTCCGTTCTCAGGTCTCGGCCTCCGTGCTGGGACAACCACTGCTCCCTTCAGAGCTGTCAGACAGGGACATTTACATCTGCAGATGTTTCTGCCGCTTTTTGTTTAGCTATGCCCTGTCCCCAGAGGTGGAATCTACAGAAGCAGGCAGGCCTCCTTCAGCTGTGGTGTGGGCTCCACCCAATTCGAGCTTCCCAGTGGCTTTTTTCACCTACTTAAGCTTCAACAATGGCGGGCGCCCCTCCCCCAGCCTCGCTGCTGCCTTGCGGTTAGATCTCAGACTGCTGTGCTAGCAATGAGGGAGGCTCCGTGGGCGTGGGACCCTCCAGGCCAGGTGTGGGGTATAATCTCCTGGTGTGCCTTTTGCTAAGACCCTTCGTAAAGCGCAGTATTAGGGTGGGAGTTACCCGCTTTTCCAGGTGTTGTGTGTCTCAATTTCCTTTGGCTAGGAAAAGGAATTCCCTTCCCCTTGTGCTTCCCAGGTGAGGCGATGCCTCGCCCTGCTTCAGCTCTCGCTGGTCGGGCTGCACCTGCGGACTAGTATTGACTGTCTGACACGCCCCAGTGAGATGAACCTGGTACCTCAGTTGAAAATGCAGAAATCACCCGTCTTCTGTGCCGCTCACGCTGGGAACTGGAGGCTGGAGCTGTTCCTATTCAGCCATCTTGGGCGCCCCTACTATTTTACATTCTTACCAGCAGTGCACATGAGTTCCAGTTTCTCCATATCCTTGCTAACACTTGTTTTGTTTTTTTGATGATAGCCATCTTAATGGGTATGTGAAGTGGTATCTCACTGTGGTTTTGATTTGCATTTTCCTAATGATTAGTGATGTTGAGCGTCTTTTCATGTGCTTATTGGCCATTCGTATATCTTCTTTGGAGAAATGTTTGTTCAGGTCCTGTGCCTGTTTTTAAATTGGGTTGTTTGGTTTTTTGGTTTGAATTTTAGGAGTTCTTATATTCTGGAAACTAACCCCCTTATCAGATACATGATTTGCAAATATTTTCTTACATTCTGTAGGTTGCCTTTTCATTCTGTTGATAATATTTGATGCACAAAAGTGTTTAATTTTGATGTTTAATCTATTTTTTCTTTTATTGCCTATGCTTTTGGTGACAGTATTACATTTTTAAAGTGCTATACTTTGAGTGTGTTTAAATTTGGAGTGGGAGGGCATTTGTAATTTTATCTTTGTGGCATTACAATCATTTCTTTTTTTTTTTTTTTTTTGAGGCGGAGTCTCGCTCTGTCACCCGGACTGGAGTGCAGTGGCCAGATCTCAGCTCACTGCAAGCTCCGCCTCCCAGGTTTACGCCATTCTCCTGCCTCAGCCTCCGGAGTAGCTGGGACTACAGGCGCCCGCCACCTCGCCCAGCTAGTTTTTGTATTTTTAGTAGACACGGGGTTTCACCGTGTTAGCCAGGATGGTCTCGATCTCCTGACCTCGTGATCCGCCCGTTTCGGCCTCCCAAAGTGCTGGGATTACAGGCTTGAGCCACCGCGCCCGGCTACAATCATTTCTTACTATATAATCTGTTTAGTTCCTCAGTTTGTGGAGCAAAGACTACCATATGATTTGGATTTTATTTGGATCCTGAGTTTCATAGATCAAGTAGTGAGTTTAGATACTTACTGAGGGATTTAAATGAAAGTGTATCCAAATTTATTTAGTTGGTTAAATTGGGATAATGTTTAATGTATTTGCTAAATACATTTAACATTTTTCTGCTATTGAACTTACAAGCTCAAAAGTCAACATATATAATACCTTATACTGAGTTATTGAGCTTAAAAACAAATAGATGTCTGGATATCATCTTAAACTCTAGGACCTGTTATTTCTAATATTCTGGTTTCAATTTCCATTTCTGCATTACAAAACAATTTTATTTTACCTTTCTCAAAATGACTTCTAAGCAACTCTGTTAATAATCTACCAGACTTAATCATTTGGCTAGGATATGTTTGGTGAAATTGCATCTGCCATTTTATCATGTCTTTGTTTTTATTTTGACAGGTTACCCAGTTGACAGGTTTCTCAGATCCTGTATATGCCGAAGCTTATGTTCACGTCAACCAATATGATATTGTCCTGGATGTACTCGTTGTGAACCAAACCAGTGATACTTTGCAGAATTGCACATTAGAATTAGCTACACTAGGTGAGGAAATTTACCATTCAGGAAAGAGATTGTCACATAGTAGATCTTTATGACAGATTAAGGGAGGTACACAGGTTTCAGTATAAAAATTCTCTCTTGAACCTTTTCTGACATTTTGAATCAAAGCTTAGTTTTTCATTTATCATTTAGTTCCCTTAAACTCCAGTTTTCTGAACCTCTTGTCATACTGACTTTTTTATGCTCTTGGCACATTCAGATGGATTCATTTAATAAGCTTAATATAGCAAATGTCAGTATTCCTAGATATAATACAAGCTATTTAAGTCACAGATTGACCAGGTAGCTCACTTAGTTTATTTCTAATTGCTTCATTACAGAACTAAGTTATTTTCTGAACGCATAACTGTCAGATACCACATGTGACCAAAGTAATAAATCATATCACATTTAGCAATATGAAATGTATTTTTTTTTCTTAATAAAGACACATGAGTCAGACTGCTTACTTCCACATCCGGTTTTAAAGTTGGAAAATACAAAATTGTATATGGGAACAGTGCAGTACCCCCATCACATTTCATATGGCTTATGCAAGAGTTAAGGAACTTCAAGATATCAAGGGGAAAACATACTTTTGCCCTGTTGTCCTCAGCATAGCTTGATGTTTGTATAAAAAAACATGTTTGTTAAGCATTTACAAGTCTTTTTGCAGATTGTTTTATCTTTCTTCATAATGAAATGTACAGTTTAAGACCTAAGCTTTTTGAGAAGTTTGCATTCATTCATTGAAATAAAATGACCCCAATCTCTACAAAAAAATCAAGAAAATTAGCCAGGTGTGGTTGGCCATTCCTGTAGTCCCAGCTACTCAGGAGGCTGAGGTAGGAGGATCGCTTGAGCCTGGAAGATCAAGGCTGTAGTGAGCTATGATCATGCAGTTATACTCCAGCCTAGGTAACAAAGCATGACCCTTTCTCAAAATAAATAAATAAATGGTAGGCTCAAAGTATCCTCCCTTCCCACAAATTAAATATGGAATTACTCCGAGATGCCTATTACCTTTTAAAAGAAAATATGTGTATTGATGGTGAATAATAAGGATGGTTAAGTGGTTTCTTTATTTTGTCCTCGTTATATTTGATTCATACTCTTCTCATATTTGTCCTTATTTTCCTAGAAACTATTGAGCTGCATACATTTAAGGTTTTATGGTTAATGTGTGTGTGCGTGTGTGTGTGTGTGTGTGTGTTTGTATATATATATATATATATATTTTTTAACCATATCCCAACTCTTTCAGGGGATCTGAAACTTGTGGAAAAGCCATCTCCTTTGACTCTTGCTCCTCATGATTTCGCAAATATTAAAGCTAATGTCAAAGTAGCATCAACAGAAAATGGAATAATTTTTGGTAATATAGGTAAGGTGCTGTTTTATGGCATGTAATGTTTGACTATTTTTACTGAAGAATTTCTATAGTGAGTAGCTGGGGACATTGTATGAGGAGAGGATCTAAATCCATTTATTCATAATTTATGAGACACTTTCTATGGTACCAGGCATTGTACTATGTTCTGGATGTACAGAAATGAACCAGATAGGGTCACTGTCCTCAAGAAACTGTTAGGCAAAAGGAGGAGCTAGCTAAGGCAATATATAATTGTAGTCCAATGCGATACAGGATGGTTTATATACTGTATGCTTTGAGGTTAAGAAAAAAAAATGCTAACAGTGTGGAAGGCTTTATAAAGGAAGATGGTATATTATCAAAGGATAATATTTTACCTGAGTCATTTGTTGCTAGACACACAAGGGCATCTCAGACCTAGGGATTAGCTTGTATAGAGTCATTCAGTCAATAAGCTTATTTTATTGCAATTTCTGTCATAAGGATAGGGCTACCATGGTGAGGAACAAATGAGAGATTATGGTTGAGTAAGGGAAAACAGATACATAAAATAAATGTGTGCAATATGTAATGGTAAGTGCTGTGAAAAAAATAAATAAGTATACCTGTACTAAGTAAGGTAGGAATCCATAAAGGGATTTGGTCAGTTCTCAGAGTGGTGGGGGATTGGGAGAAAAGGTTAGAAAAGGCTTCATGGAGGAGCAAGTACTCAGTAGAAGACTACAGATAGACAAGGATGCAGTTAGAACAAATGCAAAATGATTTGATATACTTGGAGTTCAGAATGGGTTGGAGGATGATGGCAGGAAAAAAAATGAAGTTCGGAAGGTTAGTGGGAGCCATATTTTACTTGTCATGCTAAGGATTTCAGACTTTATCTGTGGAGAGAGGAAACATTGAGGAATTACAAATGAATGACTTATGGCCTTACATCTTTTTGTGACAGTACTATAGAAGATTGATTGGAAGAGGCAGGAAGATTAACTAGTAGACTATTAAAAGCCCAAGTGAGAGATGACAGAGGACTTGAGCCAACACAGTAGTGGAATGGAGAGAAGGATGAATATAACGTTAAAGATATGGTTAATGATTGAAGAGGAAGTGGCTAGAGTAACCCTCAGATTTCCAGATTGAGTTTATTGGGTTGTTTATGTCATCACCAAAACAGGAAATTGAGGAGAGATGAACAAACTTTAGAGAGACACAATAGGTTAAATCTTGAGCAGGTTCGGTATTAAAGTGTCTAAAGATATTCAGGGACAGTTTGATGTGAGTCTGGGACACGAACAAGAGGTCTAACCTAGAGACAGGCTGGGTGTGGTGGCTCACGCCTGTAGTCTCAGCACTTTGGGAGACGGAGGCAGGCGGATTACCTGAGGTCAGGAGTTCAAGACCAGCCTGGCCAACATGGCAAAACCCCATCTCTACTAAAAATATAAAATTAATTGGGCATAGTGTGCACGCCTGTAGTCCCAGCTAACTCAGGAGGCTGAGGCAGGAGAATAGCTTGAACCCGTGAGACAGAGGTTCAGTGAGCCAAGATCACACCACTGCACTCCAGCCTAGACAACAGAGTGAGACTCCGTCTCAAAAATAAATAAATAAGTAAAAATAAACTAGAGATAAGTATTTGTTTAAAAGCCATAGGAATAGAAGAAATCACCTGGAGAGAGCATAAAGACTAAAAAGAGGGGAGATATGAAAACAGAATCCAAGCAAACAGCAACACTGAAAGCTTGGTCAAAGGAGAATCGCCTACAAAGGTATCTGAAGTGTGGTTAGAAAAGTAAGGAGAAACCTGAAGCTCCACAAGGTAAAATAACTTTAGTTATTAAAGTCTGAAAGAGAGATCCTTTGGTTTTGGCTATTAGTGATTTTAAAACATTTCTTATGGGACATCTTGGTCATTGGTGGTAGGTTGAAGACTAAATACGACATGAAGAAATACAGGTAGTGTAGACTATTCTGAGTGTAGGAACTTGGCTTTGATAGAAATAAGAAAGGGCAGTACCAAGAAGAGAAGGCAAGAATGAGTGAGGATTTATTTTTTGAAGATAACAGAGAACTTCAAGTATTGTTATAGACTATAAGGGAAGAAAGTTGGTGGAGAATGGGAAAGTAAAGACATAAGAATGAAAGAGATAATGATTGGAGTGGGGTCCTGGACCAAAGCAGGAATCACAGATGGCAGAAAGTATTAATCTTGAAGAAAAGAGGTAGTACTTCTCTGATACGTATGAGAGGGAAGGATATGAGAGTAGATTCCAAGAGAGAGAGTTATTTTTAGATGTGGGGCTGAAATTAAAGGAGCTTATTCTTGGTAGCCTCAGTTTTCTCTGAAAGAGTGTAAGAATGTCAAGAAAAGAGCCTAGAAAGAGGAATGTAGGCTCCAATCAGATTATAACTCTCTACTTTGGAAGAGATGGTCATAGAAGCAAATATAGTCAGCCTTCTGTATCCTATCCATGGGTTCCACATCCATGTCTTCAACCAGCCACGAACTAAAAATATTTAAGAAATAAAAATGGATGGTTGTGTCTATACTGAACATATATAGACTTTTTTCCTTGTCATTATATCCTAAACAATACAGTGTAATTATTTACGTAGCATTTATGTTGTATTAGGTACTATAAGTAAGCTAGAGATGATTTAAAATATATGAGAAGATGTGTATAGGTTATGCAAATACTATGCCATTTAATATCAGGGACTTGAACATCTATAGATTTTGGTATCCATAGGGAGTCCTTGAAGCAATTCCCTGTTAATACTGAGGGATGAGTAATCTTGTATCATTAAGTAGTGTGGGTCAGCAATATTTATTCAAAAGTATTAGTTAAGCACCTCCTATGGGAACATCATCTACTTGTATATCCACTGCAGTGCCTAGTATGCTGCAACTGCTGTGTAAGTACTCACTGAGTTGAATTATTTGTTTAACCACAAAAAACAAAGTGTGCCAGAGTTTGAATCCTATCCCCACCACTTATCAGTTGTGTGGTCTGGAACAACTTACTTAACTTCTCTGTGCTTTCATTTCCTCTTATGTAAGATGGAAAATAATAATACTGTCAATAGAATTGATGGGAGTATTAAGTAATATTTGGAAAGCATGCAGAATAGAGCACTGTACATAATAAGTATTATATAAACAATCTTATTGTTAATAGTGTAGTTATTTGGATATTTGGATATTAAGATTTTTTAAATTCAAGTTTGCCCCAGTGATTGCGAATCTTTTTGTATGTGTAATTGCAGTTTATGATGTCTCTGGAGCAGCAAGTGACAGAAATTGTGTGGTTCTCAGTGATATTCACATTGACATCATGGACTATATCCAGCCTGCAACTTGCACTGATGCAGAATTCCGTCAGATGTGGGCCGAATTTGAATGGGAAAACAAAGTTAGTCCTTGGGAGATTTTCTTATACTCCTTTATCTTTCGTCCTTTTGCCTGCTGTTGAGGAGTCTGCTAATAAAATTAATCTCACTAAAAAGTGTTTAACATGAAAAGCAAATAGTCTTTCAGTATCTGTTCTTGCAGATTAGCCTTAACTAAAAATCTTATAAGTAGTTTGGTAATTTGCTGTTATAAATTGATTAGAGTAGCAGTTCTATAGCTAATCTGATAGGTTTAGACATTATAGATAATATTCCTTCCCTTCTATGTATGACCAAGAGTTTACCATTTAATCTAGTGCCCAAAAAAGGCTTTACAAAGTTCATGGTCTGTTGAGGAGCCTTGACTTTTATTAGAAATATTCTATATGAGGCTGGGCATATATCATGCCTGTAATCCCAGCACTTCGGGAGGCCAAGGCAGGGAGATTGCTCACGCTCAGGAGTTCTAGACCAGCCTGAGCAAAATGGTGAAACTTCATCTCTACAAAAAAGAACAAAAATTAGCCCAGTGTGGTGGTGCATGCCTGTAGTCCCAGCTACTTCGGAGACTGAGGTGGGAGGATCACTTGAACATGGGAGGTTGAGGCTGCAGTGAGCTGAAATCATGCTACTGCACTCCAGCCTGGGTGACAGAGTGAGACCCTGTCTCAAAAAAAGAAGAAATATTCTGTGTGTTTCATACTGAATCTCTGTGAAGGTATCTTTATTGGGAAGTATTGATACCAACCTACAGCTTGTTGGATTTTATAGATGTTATTTAGTTTCTTGGTGTCTACTCTTTCCAACCTAAACAGTTGGAACGAGTTTTTAATAACACATACCAGTGATTCACAGCTTTCTCATAGTAAGATTTATGATCTCCTTGACTTTTTTTCCTCTCTACAGGTGACAGTTAACACCAATATGATTGATTTAAATGACTACTTACAGCACATATTAAAGTCGACCAATATGAAATGCCTGACTCCAGAAAAGGTAAAATTTGACTAGGAAATTCTGAAATCTGATGGAATAGTAGAGTAGGTTCCTGGCCTTCCTGTATTTCCTCTAGCACATTTTTGTTATTCAACATGCAGTGCCATTCTGGGGTGTCTAAAAGAGGTTATCCCATGGAATGTTTGAGTCTGCTTACCTCTTTCTGTTGGAATATGCCGTCCTACTTTTTCCTAGTGCAGTGACCCAACCAAATAGTCAGATTAATTTTTTTTGTTTTCTTTTCAGTCTTCTCCCCCATTCAGCTAGATGCACATTCTAAAATAGTTTATGCTGCGCATGGTGGCTCATTCCTGTGATCCTAGCACTTTGGGAGGCTGAGGCGGGCAGATCACCTGAGGTCACGAGTTTGAGACCAGCCTGGCCAATATGGTGAAACCCCGTCTCTACTAAAAATACAAAAATTACCCAGGCGTGATGCCGGATGCCTGTAATCCCACTACTTGGGAGATTGAGGCAGGAGAATCACCTGAACCCCAGGGGTTGGAGGTTGCAGTGAGCCAAGATCGCACCACTGCATTCCAACGTGGGCAACAGAGCGAAACTCTGTCTCAAAAAGATAAATTAAATAAAATCGTTTATTTGTAATACTGGGTTAGAAAATGTCCATGAGCTCTTCCGTGGGCTCTGATTGTTGGTTAAAATATATGTGCTCTAATACTTTTTGCTATGTTTGTGTGTGTATGAAAAAAACTAGAAAGAAAGAAAAATGAAGCTGGAGCTCTAAGGAACTTTTTTTCTTTATGTAAAATTTCTATAATGTTATAATATTCATTTTATAAATGAAATAATGTCTGCTACCAAACAGGTAGGTGTTAATTTATATATTAGTTTATTTAGCATATACTGAGTCCAACAAAAGTAGTCTCTTCCTTCATGGCACTTAAGGTCTGATATGGGAGGCAGTCAAGCACGTTAAGTAAACAGAATATATAAATACAAATCAGAATAAGAACTTTTTTTTTTTTTTTTGAGACGGAGTCTCGCTCTGTCGCCCAGGCTGGAGTGCAGTGGCCGGATCTCAGCTCACTGCAAGCTCCGCCTCTGGGGTTCATGCCATTCTCCTGCCTCAGCCTCCGGAGTAGCTGGGACTACAGGCGCCCGCCACCTCGCCCAGCTAGATTTTTGTATTTTTTAGTAGAGACGGGGTCTCACCATGTTAGCCAGGATGGTCTCGATCTCCTGACCTCGTGATCCGCCTGTCTCGGCCTCCCAAAGTGCTGGGATTACAGGCTTGAGCCACCGCGCCCGGCCCAGAATAAGAACTATTTAACGTCAGATTTATTGAGGTATAATACACAGTAAAATTCACACTTTTTACATGTATAGTTGAGTTTTGACAAACTCATAAGATTGTGTAACCACCGCCACTTAAGTACTGTTTTAAGTGATAAATAGCCTATGGGGCCAGGCGTGGTGGCTCACATCTGTAATTCCAACATTTTGGGAGGCCTAGGTGGGCAGATCACTTGAGGTCAGGAGTTCAAGACCAGCCTGGCCAAGGTGAAACCCAGTCTCTACTAAAAATACAAACATTAACCAGGTGTGGTGGTGCACGCCTGTAATGTCAGCTACTCGGGAGGGTGAGGCAGGAGAATCGCTTGAACCTGGGAGGGGGAGGTTGCAGTGAGCTGAGATCACGCCACTGCACTCTAGCTCCAGCCTGGGCAACAGAGTGAGACTCTGTCTCAAGAAGAAAAAAAAAAAATCATCTATGCTGTTTTGCCTCTATGTAGGTATCTGATAAAGTAATGAATTTATCACAAATTTTTTCCAGGCCCTTTCTGGTTATTGTGGCTTTATGGCAGCCAATCTTTATGCTCGTTCCATATTTGGTGAAGATGCACTTGCAAATGTCAGCATTGAGAAGCCAATTCACCAGGGACCAGATGCTGCTGTTACTGGCCATATAAGAATTCGTGCAAAGAGTCAGGTAACAATTCCTTTTTTTTGAGAGCATCTCTGGACTGACAAGGGGGGAGGAATTTATGACTTTATTATTTCTATATGTAATATCTTTTTAGCATTACATGCATATACACATATAACAATAATATTATCTGAATAGAAGTATAACTTTTCTCATTAAAATTTCTCACCTTTTGGGCCCCTCATTCTGGGATATTTGCCTAAAACCAGATTGATTCCTATGGGGTGTTTGTGAAATGGGTTCTCTAGAATTTTTTGAAAGCCAAGGTGTAAATCTAGTGACTAATTAGCCAGGCATGGTAGCGCACACCTGTAATCCCAGCTACTTGGGAGGCTGAGGCAGGAGAATCGCTTCAACCCAGGAGGTGGAGGTTGCAGTGAGCCGAGATCTTGCCGTTGCACTCCAGCGTGAGTGACAGAGCAAGACTTCATCTCAAAAAAAAAAAATCTAGTGACTGCTTGAAAATCTAGCACTAAAAGGTAATTAACCTAGCAAAGTTTTGGTGAGTCTGTTTGGTATGTCCTTGGTTTTATTGTTGATAATGGTGTCATTGAATCGGGGCTTAATAATATGGAATAACCTACTGATTGTACATAGTTTAAGTAATTATAAATATCTTCATTTTTCTTTACAGGGAATGGCCTTAAGTCTTGGAGATAAAATCAACTTGTCACAGAAGAAAACTAGTATATAAAAATAAAAAGTCCTTGAAGCTTTACAGTTAATTTAGGTATGGGCTTACTGGACTCCAGCATCTTTTGTACTCTTTCATGCTTATATGTTATATAGAATCTGAGTTCATGCTGAATGCATTTCAGCCAATAATTTATAGCCTTTCCCTTAAATCAAGATTGAGTTTAAAATTATAGTTTGTCTTTTGTCGTAACAGTTCTGAATGCTATCCTCAAAGTATATAATGTTTCTCTCATGTACCAAGACCCTTTTCACAGTACAATAAACATATCTATTCATACATTTTTGTTATTTTATAAATAAATGATTACATAATTTTAGTTATGTGACAATGGATTTCTTTTAGTTGGGTTATAAATTTCTATTACAAATTTAAATTACTGAGTTGTGAATATATGCAGCTTTATTAAGAGAATTTACAAATTCAGTGATATAAAATAAGGTAGGCCTTGATTCACTTGGTTGTTTTTTACTTACTTAATATTCAAACATTGCTATCCCTAAAAATGCATTATGTTTTGAAGGGATTTTCTCTCAAATTTAGCTCCAGGGAGAAGGTATCAAAATAACTTGAGAAAAACAGATCGCCCTACAGTTTAAAGAAGTATTGTGTACCCTGACTGAAACAGACATACTGTTCTTTTTTTTTTTTTTTTTTTTTTTTTTTTTTTTTTTGTTGAGACGGAGTCTCGCTCTATCACCCAAGCTGGAGTGCAGTGGCCGGATCTCAGCTCACTGCAAGCTCCGCCTCCCGGGTTCCCGCCATTCTCCTGCCTCAGCCTCCCGAGTAGCTGGGACTACAGGCGCCCGCCACCTCGCCCGGCTAGATTTTTGTATTTTTTTTAGTAGAGACGGGGTTTCACCGTGTTAGCCAGGATGGTCTCGATCTCCTGACCTCGTGATCCGCCTGTCTCGGCCTCCCAAAGTGCTGGGATTACAGGCTTGAGCCACCGCGCCCGGCCTTTTTTTTTTTTTTTTTGAGACAGAGTTTCGCTCTTTTTGCCCAGGCTGGAGTGCAATGGTGCGATCTCAGCTCACCTCAACCTCCACCTCCCGGGTTCAAGCGATTCTCCTGCCTCAGACTCTCGAGTAGCTGGGATTACAGGCATGTGCCACCATGCCTGGCTAATTTTTGTATTTTTTAATTAGAGATGGGGTTTCTGCATGTTGGTCAGGCTGGTCTTGAACTCCCGACCTCAGGTGATCCACCCGCCTCAGCCTCCCAAAGTGCTGGGATTACAGGTGTGAGCCACCGCACCCAGCTGACATACTGTTCTTAATTATCCTGAATCACAGTGAAGAGTAGCGATAATCCAAAATAGATTTTTTAATCATTCACACTTAGTTTGGGGTGTTCTATGTTTGTTAGGAATTAAACTGGTTCTAACCAATTACTGAAGCTGGTACTGGGAGGATTCAACTAGAGAAGATTCAGAAAGCTGCCTTTTTCTCTTTGCCTCTGTGCCTTACTCATTCCTCTCCTTTTCCTCACTTCACACTAGGGCTGGGTACCATCACACTGCAGTATAATTCCAAATGCATTTGCAAGCTAACTTTCCCGGAGTCTGATTGTGCTTTCCTTTTGGCCTTTACCTTCATTGGAGGTGATTGAGGTAGTCTGATTTTTTAGCTAAGTCTAAACCTAAGACTATTATTTGTCTACCAGCTAGGCTTCAGGCTGCATTCCCTATGAGTCCTTAGATAAGTCCTGTGAAAAACTGAAAGCAGCATCTCCTATTTCAATAAGAATGAAATGATTGGTTTGGAGTATAAAGAGATTGATACCTTGTATGATGTCATAAACTGTGAAGCCACTTGCTTTTTAAAAAAAAGAGAAAGAGCCCCCTCTTTTCCTTTCTCCGCCATCGTGGTGTGATCTTGCCTCCACTTCTCGCCATGTCTTCTCACAAGACTTTCAGGATTAAGCGATTCCTGGCCAAGAAACAAAAGCAAAATCATCCCATTCCCCAGTGGATTCGGATGAAAACTGGAAATAAAATAAGGTACAACTCCAACAGGAGACATTGGAGAAGAACCAAGCTGGGTCTATAAGGAATTGCACATGAGATGGCACATGTATTTGTGCTGTCTGAAGGTCACAATCACATTACCACATCAAACTGAAAATGTCACCACTCTCTGGAGAGTTCGACGTATTTTCCTCTCTGAATCTATTATGAATGCGTTGGTTGGCTGGGTTCAGTAATAAATATGTGAGGCCTTTCATTTCAAAAAAAAAAAAAAGAAAAAAAGCCTAGAAGATTACAGGGCATTTGAGATTCCAGAGCACTGAGATCTTAGAAAAGAGCCAGGGCCTATCAAATGGGAAAGATATACTGGAAATGCAGAGAAGGGATGTCTATTCAAGGGTAGAGATTTGCAATGAGAGCGAAGGATCCGGTGCAACTTTGTTTGGATTAGGTCATCATTTCCCAAACTCTGTTTTACTGAACATTGGCTTCCTTAGATGTCATTAGATATTCTGAGTGAAAAAGTAATTCCATAGTCAAATAAGTTGGGGAAAAGCTTCAAACTGTCCTGCACTGGAGATTCACGATGCACATTAGCATACCAGAGATTCTGAGACGAAAGCAGATTAGTTTGTTTTAACCCAGTATATCCTAACCTTACTTTACCAGGGAATCCTTTTTCCATGACCTATTGGCAATATATGGGACAGGAAAAGTGACTTAGCATGTTCATGATATTAGTGTTGTAATCCCAGTCAACCAGTATCACATTTCAAATCTGAAGGAATTATGCCTGTGTACATCCTAGAATATATGTCTGTTGATAACTGTTAGAAAGTTGCCTGCCTGACATATTCAGGCCATTTTTGTGGGAATCAGATTGCCTCACATTGCTATTTTCTTAAATTCATAAATAAGGAGAACAAAGAGAAGTTAACACAGTTGTCAGATACATTAAACTGTTTACTTCATTAGCATTTCATTAGCTTTGTGCATAATACCAACTGAACTGGATAGCAGCACATTGTTGAGAGAAGCTGTTTACGCTATGCTGTATTATTTAGGATATACATTCAAGAGTAGTAGCTGTTCACATTATAAGATACCATATAATTAGGACCATGATGTCTGGTAAGGGAATAAACATTATTCAATACCAAATGAAAGCTTAATATATTAATGTATTGAATGTGGATAAACCTGTAAAACTTACAAGAGAATTAAATGGCTTACATTGCACTGTCACAACACTAGAGGGAGCTCTATGCAGTGATTTTTTTTTTTTTTTTTTTTTTTTTTTTTTCATTTTGCAATTAGAAGTGATTGGCACTTTGTTTTATAAGAAGAAAAAGGGCCAAGTGTGGTGACTGGCGCCTGTAATCCCAACACTTTGGGAGGTCAAGGCTGGAGGGTGGATTGAGGCCAGGAATTCAAAACCAAC
Source organism: Colobus angolensis palliatus (assembly GCF_000951035.1). Classification (NCBI taxonomy): domain Eukaryota; kingdom Metazoa; phylum Chordata; class Mammalia; order Primates; family Cercopithecidae; genus Colobus; species Colobus angolensis. Next base: position 232,026 of record NW_012117511.1, on the reverse strand, counting down.
CTGGGCAACATAGTTGAGACCCTGTCTCTACAAAAAAAAATTTACAAATTAACCTGGTATGGTAGCATGTGCCTGAGAGGCTGAATCAGGAGAAATTCTCGGGACCAGGAGTTCAAGGCTGCAGTGAGCTATGATTGTGGCACTGTAGTCCATCCTGGGTGACAGGGTGAGACGCCCTGTCTTTTAAAACAAATTTCAATTTTTTTTTTAAAGGAGCCTGGACATGGTGGTTTATGCCTGTAATCTCAACACTTTGGGAGGCCAAGGTGGGAAGATCACTTGTGCCCTGGAGTTCAAGACCAGCCTGGGCAACAAAGAGATCCCCCCCATCAAAAAAAAAAAAAAATTAAGAAAAAGCAAGATTATTTTTCTTTTTTTTTAACTTTTTTTTCCCTTTGAGACAGAGTCTGGCTCTGTCACCAGGCTGGAGTGCAGTGGCGCAATCTCGGCTCACTGCAACCTCCCTGGTTCAAGCAATTGTCCTGCCTCAGCCTCCTGAGTAGCTGGGACTACAGGCGTGTGCCACCACGTCCAGCTAATTTATATATATTTATTTATTTATTTATTTATTTTGTGTGTGTGTGGTTTTCTTTTTAATTATCTTTAGTCTTGTGATCACACATAATTTTAAAATTTGTGTGTATCTCCGCTCCTTTAATCCTTTTAAGTTGGCAAAAGCACCATTCCCAATCACAAATACACAGTTCTACAGTTTTATGTTTCTGAATGGCTGTTTAAAGACAATCCTAAATTATAACTTAGTTTGACTTAGACTGTAAAGAATTCAAGAGTGAAGTTTAACTTGCTACTATTTTAAAAGCATATGACCTTACAGATTTATAAGATGTGAGAAGTGTTGAATAATCTTTAATATTACACATAAACCATACTAAAATGCCTTTCAATAAGTAAAAGGAACCATTTTAAATACAGGGAATTATAATTAGATTGGCATCGTTAAGGCCAAAACTCTAGACATTGCTACCTTATTTATCTTCAACCCTTGCCTTTAAGAGGCAAATGAACACAAAACACAGGTGAATCTTGCTTGGTTCTGAGACAGTGAAGGAATTTCTCCAGTATTTAAATATATTCACATAACCAGCTATATAAATCTAAATATAAATCCAATCTCCAGTAAGTTTTAAGACAGCACTCACCATCTTTGTGAAAAGTTGAACATTAATAACAAAGTCTAATCATATCTTCAGAAGGGGTAAACAGTGATAGCATTTACTGAATTGGAATTACTATTAAAATTCAAAAACTGAAATATTCATTTAACCACAAGCCAGTCTTAATTTTAAATCAGGACTGCCCAACAAAATATTCTGTCAATCATTCATGATCTGAATTCTGGTGTATGAGATCTATTAAAGTATGGTACACATAAAAGTCACGAGACATTTGTTTTGTAATAAATAAGGCAGTGGCCAATTATTACTCATTAGTAGCTTTTTTGAGATAAGCTATCAAGTCTGCCCTTTCTGCCTTCTTCTTAATGCCAACAAAGATCATTTTTGTTCCAGGGATGTACTTCTTGGGATTCTCCAAATATTCCATCAGTGTATCCCTCTCCCCAGGTGATGCCTTTGTTCTTATTGGCAGCTGTGTAAGAGTATCCAGGGGCCTGACCTGTCTTCCTCCTGAAGAGACCATGGAGATTTGGCCCAGTCTTGTGCTTGCCTCCCTTTTCAACGGTGTGGCACTGGGAATACTTCATAATAAAAATCTTCTTGCCTTTCTCAACATCACCCATAATTAATTCTCTTTTTAGTCGCTGGCGCAACGAAGATTCCCGCTCCGAAGCAGGACATCCCCACTCTCTCATTTTTATATATTTTTAGTAGAGACAGGGTTTCACCATGTTGGCCAGGATGGTCTCAATCTCAACGTCGTGATCTGCCCACCTTGACCTCCCGAAGTGCTGGGATTACAGGTGTGAGACAGAGCACCTGGCCTTTTTTTTTTTTTTTTGAGACAGGGTCTGGCAGTGGTGCGATCTCGGCTCACTGCAACCTCCACCTCTCTCACCTCATCCTCCCAAGTAGCTGGGACCACAGGCATATGCCATGATGCCCAGCTAATTTTTGTATTTTTTGTAGAGAGAGTTTTGCCATGTTGCCCAGGCTGGTCTCAAGCTCCTGAGCTCAAGCAATCCATCCACACTGGCCTCCCAAAGTTTTGGGATTACAGGGGTGAGCCACTGCACCTGGCTATTTTTCTATTTGCAAGGTAATTAATAAATGAGAACAAAGAGAAGGAAGTTAATATCGTTGGCAGATACATCAAGTTCTTTACTTACTAATAGAAAACTTGCTTTTTCTTCTTTTAAAAACAACTTCAGGCCAGGCACGATGGCTTACACCTGTAATCCCAACACTTTGGGAGGCTGAGGCAGGCAGATGGCATGAGCCTAGGGGTTTAAGACCAGCCTGGGTAACATGGCAAAACCCTGTCTCGACAAAAAATAAAAAAATTAACCGGGCATGGTAGCATGCACCTGTAGTCCCAGCTACTCAGGAGGCTGAGGTAGGAGGACTGATAAGGCCCAGGAGGTCAAGGCTATAGTGAGCTGTGATCATGCCGCTGCATTCCAGCCTGGGCAACAGAGTGAGACCCTGTCTCAGAAAAAAAAAAAAAATGCCAAGCTGATAGTGATATTTTGCTACCTGTCAGAAACTTTTCTAGTTAAGTGAGAAATAATGTGGGAGACAAAAAGTCATTTTAGGGATATCAGAAAGGTAAGAGAACCAAAATATACTATCTTTAGAAACTCAGTATCAGAGGTGAAATATTTCTGCTATGTATTGGGTAAAGTAAGTAGTTTAATTTGTGACTTGTTCCTTCCACATTGATGAATGTTCCAGTCAGCTAATAATGTATAGCCTTTCTCTTAAATCAAGATTGAGTTAAAATTATAGTTTGTCTTTTAACAGTTGTGAATGCTGTCCTCAAAATGGTTAGGGATACCAGCTCCCTGCCTTACTTTCCTCTCCCAGATTCTCAGTACACCATCAATGTTACCTGTCACCAGCTCCATTCTCTACCTCCAGGATCTCAGGAACCTACAGAAGTAACCAGGTATGATGCAGAAGTTCAGTTTAGAATTAGGAAAGTATGGAATCACATCTGCTAGTTATGTGCTATGTAGTCTCAGGCAATGGTAAATAGCTAACCTAGTGCTTACTTGTGCTAGGTATAACCATGGGTGCTTTTTCCATGACATTTACAGTGTTCACAATGACACTCTAAGGCAAATACTGTTAATATCGTCATTTAAAGATGATGATTACTGTCTTACAAGAGGTTAAGTCACTTATTCAAGGTTTAATAGTAAGAGATGAACTCAGATATAAAGCCAGGGCATCTGACACTAAAGCCCTTGTAACTAGTCACACATTGCCACCACAGCTTAATAAATTGTACCTCAGTTTCCTCATTTGTAAGGTGTTTTAACATGTATTTCACAGAGGTGATATGAAAATGAAATGATATAATGTATTTATTACGAATATTTGGCACACAGTAGATGCTCATCAGTAAGTATTCATTCCATTTCTTCCTGCATTGACCTTCTTTACCTTAAAGAGAAGACTGAACCCTGTTCTCATTATCTTTATACTTCCCTCAGAATTTAGGTCTTCATTTTACACAGTAACTGACTTAAAAGAATCTTCATGTCTTGAGAATTATTTGATTGAGGTATCATTGACCCCTTGACTTTGTAACTATTTGTTGTGTAGTTTTTTGTTTTTTTTTTTTTAGACGGAGTTTCACTCTTGTTGCCCAGGCTGGAGTGCAGTGGTGCGATCTCAGCTCACGGCAACATCTGCCTTGCCTGTTCAAGCGATTCTCCTGCCTCAGCCTCCTGAGTAGCTGGGAGAACAGGCGCCTGCCACCATACCTATCTAATTTTTGCATTATTAATAGAGATGGGATTTCTCCATGTTGGTCAGGCTGGTCTCGAACTCCTGACCTCAGGTGATCCACCCGCTTCGGCCTCCCAAAGTGCTGGGATTACAGGTGTGAGCCACAGTGCCCACTCTGTTGTGTAGTTTTTTTAAATAAGCTCTGGGCACTTTTGCCTATCAACTATTGTTAGCTAAACGTGATTGTCGTAACCCATGTTCCTCATGTGGTAGATCATCTCTGATGAACATACTGGCTTTGTTTGCTTTCAAAATGACAATCAAATGACTGGTTCTTTAAAAATGAGCCCAGAGATATGTGCATCCAGATTACAGTAACCGTGTGATGTTTAGGGGTTGCTCACTGTGATCAAAAGTCACTTCTAATAATCTGACCACTTCCTCTTTTATTTTCTCCATCTAGCAATGGCAGAATCTCTGAGAAGTCAGTCATGCAGTGACAAAAGAATGCAAGTGGGATTTGTGTCTTTTATCTGGGCTCTGTATATAATTATAGGATTCTGAGAAAAATTTGCATTGTATGTATTTTTGAATAATTGTATGTGGAATAATTGTATTAGGGTCCTCTAGAGAGACAGACTAATAGGATCTAATAGGATATGTATGTAAAGGGGAGTTTATAAAGTATTAACTCACACGATCACATGGTCCCACAATAGGCTGTTTGCAAGCTGAGGAGCAAGGAAAGCCAGTCTGAGTCCCAAAACTGAAGAACTTAGAGTCTGATGTTCGAGGGCAGGAAGAGTCCAGCACTGGAGAAAGATGTAGGCTGGAAGGCTAGGCCAGTCTAGTCCAGTCTTATCTTGTCTTTTTGTTTTTTTTGTTTTTTTTTTTGGAAACGGAGTCTCTCTCTGTCACCCAGGCTGGAGTGCAGTGGCGCAATCTCGGCTCACCGCAAGCTCCACCTCCTGGGTTCATGCCATTCTCCTGCCTCAGCCTCCCCAGTAATTGGGACTATAGAGGCCCACCACCACGCCCGGCTAATTTTTTTTTATTTTTAGTAGAGACAAGGTTTCACTGTGTTAGCCAGGATAGTCTCGATCTCCTGACCTTGTGATCAGCCCACCCCGACCTCCCAAAGTGCTGAGATTACAGGTGTAAGCCACCGCGCCCAGCCTTTGTTTGTTTGTTTGTTTGTTTGTTTTGAGATGGAGTTTTGCGCTTGTTGCCCAGGCTGGAGTGCCATTGCATGATCTCAGCTCACTGCAACCTCTGCCTCCCAGGTTCAAATGATTCTCTTGCCTCAGCCTCCCGAGTAGCTGAGATTGCAGGCGCCCATCACCACGCCAAGCTAATTTTTTGTATTTCCAGTAGAGATGGGGTTTCACCATGTTGGCCAGGCTGGTCTCTAACTCCTGATGTCAGGTGATCCACCTGCCTCAACCTCCCAAAGTGCTGAGATTAGAGGCATGAGCCACTGCACTCAGCCTCAGTCTAGTCTTTTTACGTTCTTCTGACTGCTTTATATTCTAGCCACACTGGCAGCTGATTAGATGGTGCCCACCCAGATTAAGAGTGGTCTGCCTTTCCCAATCCACTGACTAAAATGTTAATCTCCTGTGGCAACACCCTCACAGACACACCCAGGATCAATACTTTGCATCCTTCAATCAAGTTGACACTCAGTATTAACCATCACAGTTGTAAAACCAACAAAATACACAAATGGAATGCAGCATGGTGGACTGAAAGAGTCTTGAATGAATTTTTCTAAATCTATTCTCAATTCACTAAGTAGCTTTGTGAAAACAGACAGATGTCTCTGGGCCTACGTCCTTATCTGTAAAATGAAACAATTCAGTTAACTGACTTTCTGGCTTTAAAATCTATACTAAAAAGCTGTACGTTTTATTTTTGTTTTTTATATTTCTTAAAATATCCTTATTGCCATAAACAAGGAGCAGGAAAGCCTTGTGTTTTTACAGCTACCTCTTCAACAAACTCTGTAAATCAACTGGGATATGTCTACCTGGATGTTACCAATGGGCACATCAAAATGAAATGGAATTTATCGTGTTCCCCTAACTTGTTCCTCTACTGTGTTCTCTGGTAATTTATGCTAGAAACCCAGTAATCATCCTTAACTCTGCCCTCATGCCTAGATCTCATCAGACACCAAGACTCATTTTTTTCCCTTCCTCAATACTTTTCTAATCTTTCCCCCACTCCAATGCCATTGTCCTGGTTTAGACTCTGTCATCCTTAACATGGTCTACTACAGTAGCCTAACCATAAATTTCACATAGAATTTTAAAATTAAAGCCTATGCCTTAATTTTAATCACATACAACAGTTTCTATACAATTTTTGGACGTGGTCAGACTCTTCACTGCTAATGCTATTTTTGAGAGGCTACTGAAAAAAGTCCAAAGATTTAATATTTTTAATAATAAAAATGAAAAATGATCAAGATACTCCAAAATGAGTATTGACAAGCAATGGTGGTGTGTCTATAGTCTGTACCAGAGTACCCAGTAGATAGTACATGCTTAATAAATATTAGTTGAGTGACCAAATGAATGATGCATATAGTCATAAAGATAACTAGGGTGTGGACTAAATTGCACTGTGGGGATGTGCCTAGGAAAAAATGTTAGGTGAGAAAAAAGACAGCACTCTCCTACATTATGATAATATTTCCTATATAAGATGAATCGGGGCTGGGCACAGTGGCTCATGCCTGTAATCCCAGTACTTTGGGAGGCCGAGGCAGGTGGATCACCTGAGGTCAGGTGTTCATGACCAGCCTGGCCAACATGGTGAAACCCTGTCTCTACTAAAAATAAAAATAAAAAAAATTAGCTGCACATGGTGGTGGGCACCTGTAATCCCAGCTACTCGGGAGGCTGAGGCAGCAGAATAGCTTGAACCTGGGAGGCGGGAGTTGCAGTGAGCCCAGATCGTGCCATTGCACTCCAGCCTGGGCAACAGGGCAAGACTCAGTCTCAAAAGAAAAAAAAGATAGTCAGGATATGTTGCAGATACACTGCCTATCTTTCCAAGTGAATAGGAAATTGAAATATCACATCAGTCTTTTCTCCAGTACATCTTGAAAATAAATGCTGTCTAACCGTTACTGGATGTAGCTATTTTATTGGCTAGAGTCCCTGATTCCAGCTTTTGTGAGTTTTAGATCTGTGATCTTGATCTCTTGAGCTTCAAAGTGGCTGAAACCTCTGCCTTTTCTGGGCATCCTCTTGTGAGTTAACACTGTATTCCCTTATAAGACAGTGGGGATAGACTCCTACCACACAGGACTTCACCAGCCAGGGTGTGGGGAAAGAGAAAATGCCCATCTGGCTCAAGGATTCTGGGAAAATTACTGACCCCTACTGAGCTATGCAAACCATATCTGAAAGCCCAAAAACATTAAAAAAGTGAATTAAATGAATTATAATCAAAATTTTCTCTTTCTACAAACTTGTTTAAAGTCACACTTTTTTTTTTTTTTTTTAGTGATCCTTTGCTTTGAGTAAAGGTATGACTGCTTTCTGTTAAGCTAAGAGCATATTTTTCAAACTTTCCCTGCTAAAACACTAGTATTCCACAAACTAGACAAATGTGTTCCCACAGCTAAAATCAGATAGTGATGATCTTTTTCCCAAGTTAGTAGAACAAATTTTGTCAATTTTATGTTTCTTCTCTATAAAGATTTTTAACACTTTAATACCTGCTACCAAACTTTAAACGTACTGAAGAAGCATTATGGCAATATTAATATTTGATGGGACGAATGTTCTTGATCTAACAGCTTGTCTTTGTGGCCATGTGTACTCCTGGTGGTTTTATATCGCATACATATATTTTCAGCTAGTAAATTGTTTCTTGTTTATCAAATTGAATGAAATGTTTCAGTATTTCATGGTTGTAGCAAAGGACAATTTGATTTCTAGGCGCCCCACTACCATCCTAGATGTTTGTATAAAATATAAAATTCAAATGCTCTTATGTAATCTATATATAGTGCTCATAAACTCTGTTTACCCTAATGAAATAAGCCTTGGTAATGAAAATATAAATCCAAGTTCAGGTAGTCCCCAACTTATGCCTTCAATGTAAAAGAACTCTGGAAATGCCCTGGAAGAGTGCACCCTTGTTTTTGGCACTCAACCTGTATGCTTTTTCCCTCATTCCCCAACCTGAGATATAACACAGGGACTCAGTACTAAGGACCCTTGGGTTCTGACTGGTAATACCTGCTGTACATCTAGTGTTATGCAACATCCTGATGTTACTAATAGTAAGATACAGTCTGGTCAATATTTTAAGGGCACAGAAACACCTAATCAGAGCACTATTTGAAAGTCTTAAAATAGAAAAATGTACCAATTGCTGTGAGAGCACAGAAAACTGGTGGCTATCAGAGGAGAGCCAGGCATAGTTTCATAAAGAGGTGACATTTGAATTAAGCCTTGAAAAGCATAAATTTGCCTGTTTAATGTCAAGTAAGGGATGGGGAAAAGGGGTGAAAAAACCATTCTAGCCACAAAATAGGTGGGATAAAGTCACAGAGGTGCATGACACAGAGAAGTGGGTTCTATTCAACATAGCATTTTTGGGAGGCAATATGATTAGGCTGGAGATGGTAAATTGTAAGCAGATAAGTGACAGATTTGCTTTTTGTTTCTTTTTTAAGAGACAGGGTCTTGCTCTGTCACCTAGACTGGAGTGCAGTGAGTGGCATAACCATAGTTCACTGTAACCTTGAACTCCTGGGCTCAAGTAGTCCTCCCACCTCAGCCTCCCAAGTAGTTAGGACTAAAGTGTATGCCACCACACCCAGCTAATTTTTAAAATTCTTTCTTTTTTGAAAGATAGGGGTCTTGCTGTGTTGTCCAGGCTGGTCTTGAACATCTGACCTCAAGTGATTCTTCTGCTGCAGACTCCCAGAGTGCTGGGATTAGAGGTGTGAGCCACTGAGCCCAGCCCAGGTTTGCATTTAGGAAAAAACCTTTGGAGAATAGATTGGAAGTGTGGGAGACCAGTTAGAAGTCAACTGTAGAAGCAAAATTCAAGAGTAATTTTAGGCTGCATGCAGTGGCACACGCCTGTAATTCCAGCACTTTAGGAGGCCAAGGTGGGAGGATTGTTTGAGCCCAGGAGTTTGAGACCGGCCTGGTTAACATATTGAGACCCCTGTCTCTACAAAAACTAAAATAATCAGCCCAGCATGGTGACCCAGCTACTCGGGAGACTAAAGTGGGAGGATCACTTGAGCCCAGAAGTTCAAGGCTACATCAAGCTATGATTGTGCCACTGCACTCCAACCTGGGTAACAAAGCGAGACCCTGTCTCTTTTTAGAAAAAAAAAAAAGTTATTTTGACAGAACATGATGTGGAAAGTAGGACATGGAAGGGGCAGGGAGTCAGGGACAGATGGGAGCCTTTAAAAAAACTTACATGTTTTCCTAAGGGAAATGCTGCTCTGAAAAATGGGTAGGGTTACCAAATCTGCTCTTCCTCATATGTAAAACCCTTCCTGTCTTAAACTGTTACTGAAATGACGTGAAATTTAATCAGTAAAGGTGTGTACAGATGAGTGATGGAGTAGTTATTAATAGAGTTGTCATGGTGATCTTTATCCACAGAAATAATACCATATCATGAGGTTGAAGGATATGAAACTGCTTCTTTTATGGGTTAAAAAAAGTCAAGTATCAGCAATTTTATGTGATTCAACCTAATAGTTTGTGAATTACTTAGTTTTTCCTATTACTTCCTGCTTTCTTTTAAGCCATATTATTGCCTTTTTTTTTTTTAAGATGAGCAATATATTTCATCAAGGGGATTTCCAGGAATGCTGGAGAGGCAAGTATGGTAAATTAAAAGTATGCAGGCTCTAGAATCAAATAAACCTGGAATTAGATTTTCCTCTGTAATTTATTAACTGTGATCTTGGGCAAGTCAATCTGTTTCAGCTTTATTTTTTTGTTCTGGAAAATGGAAATCAATAGTGCCTGCCTTGTAGAGTTATTAAATGAGAAAAGTCATGGCTTGTTAGTGTGTGGCATATAAAAGATGTTGAATGAAAGTCTCAGCTGTCCCCTCTCCCTTTCATTTTTCCTACTTGCTTGTTCACCAAAGGTTTGACATAAAACTCAGAATTTTCTGCTTCCTTGTGTCTCATAAAAGCTGCGTTATGCCAGGGATTTTGATGTTTATAAGAAATATTCATTTAGTTTCAAGCCAAAATCTTTTAGACTAAATGGCCATTTAAACTTTTAAATATCATTCCATGGAATTGCTTTAGTGTACAATTTGTATCAAGTTTTTCCAGAATGCCAGAGCCTCATCACTTTTCACGTCATTCAGGAAGTTACTCATTTAGCCTAGACTTCCAATAAGCTCATACATGGAGACTGTGTCATATTCTTCTGGAAGTGTCATCACCATTTTTAAAAAATGTGATAACTGCTTTTTGAAAAGAAAAAAGATCATTGAAATTGTATTTATTTGCTTATATTCCTTACTTTGAATCCAACCCCAAAAGGTGAACTCATAATTGCTGACCCCTCACACTTGTAGATCCCAAAGGCACAGCTGGATTTCTGCCTCAGTTTCCCTTATTTTTATTCCCTGGTGGGTTTTGATTTTGCAATAATTCTCTCTTTTTTTCTTTTCTTTTCTTTTTCTTTTGAGACAGAATTGCTCTGTCACCCAGGCTGGAGTGCAGTGGCGCAGTCTCGGCTCACTGCAAGCTCTGCCTCTCGGGTTCACGCCATTCTCCTGCCTCAGCCTCCCTAGTAGCTGGGACTACAGGCACCTGCCAGCACGCCTGGCTAATTTTTTGTATTTTTAGTAGAGACAGGGTTTCACCGTGTTAGCCAGGATGGTATCGATCTACTGACCTCATGATCTGCCCATCTCGGCCTCCCAAAGCCTGGGATTACAGGCGTGAGCCAGCGCGCCCAGCTAATTTTCTGTTTTTAATTGAGGTCCTATTTTGTGCAGGCGCTCTTCATGTCACAGCATGTATATGATGAATAAGACGGACAAAATATTTGCACACATGAACTTACATTCCTGTGACAACAACAAAATAAGGTGTTTTCAGAGTAAGTCCTAGGAAGGAAATAAATTAGGCGAATGGAGTACACAGTGGCTGGTAGATGGGGAGGGTAACTAAGAAAGGTTTTCAGGGAATTAAAGTAGTTACAAGGACCTAAGTAGCTCTGGCCCCCAGCTCCCCTGGAGGGTTGAATTATGTATCTAGCCACTGCCTGGGACTGCCCTTTCAACCAGAAGTAGGCCATCCAGATATCTGATGTGACTGCTATTCTGACTTCATCCTCATTTTGTGGAACCTGGCTGCCTTGTGCTATCTGCTTGAATTTGCCCCTGGCTGAAATCAAGCCTTGATTCTCCACTAAGTGATGGCCTTTTTAAACTTAAAAATTAGTAACTATTAACTAATGTCTGTTCACTGAAAATAGAAAATGAAGAAAGGCAAAAATAAAACAGAGATAAATACTGGTTAACATTTTGGGACATACTATTTCAGGTATATTCTATTCTTTTGTTTTTTTGTTTGTTTGTTTGTTTTTGAGACAGAATCTCGCTATGTTGCTTAGGCTGGAATGGAGTGGCGTGATCTCAGCTCGCTGCAACCTCCACCTCCCAGGTTCAAGTGATTCTCCTGCCTCAGCCTCCCAAGTAGCTGGGATTACAGGCATACACCACCATATCCAGCGAATTTTTGTATTTTTAGCAGAGATGAGGTTTCACCGTGTTGGCCGGCTGGTCTTGAACTCCTGGCCTCAAGTGATCCACCCACCTCAACCTCTCAAAGTGCTGGGATTAAAGGCATGAGCCACCACGCCTGGCCTATGGGCATATTTTAATCAAAGTATGATCATAATTTGACCTTTTTATTCAACCATATAAATCAGTTTCTGTTTCAATAAGTCAATATCTGCTTCCACATTACTTTAAATAGTTTCTGTCATGCTGATGATATATACCACAATTGATTCAACCCATTCACTGGGAACAAAAGAATAATTATGACAATCAGAGCAGTAACTAACTGAGCACTTAACACACGTTAAGCACTGAGCACTTAACACACGTTAGGAACGATGGCGATGTTACATACAACATTTCTTTTTTTTTTTTTTTTTTTCCAAGATGGAGTCTCGCTCTCTCGCCCTGGCTGCCCAGATCTTGGCGCACTGCAACCTCTGCCTCCCTGGTGTAAGTGATTCTCCTGCCTCAGCCTCCCGAGTAGCTGGGATTACAGGCACACACCACCACACGTGGCTAATTTTTGTATTTTCAGTAGAGACAGGGTTTCACCATGTTGGTCGGGCTGATCTCAAACTCCTGACCTCAAGTGATCCACCCAGGCGTGATCCACCACACCTGGCCTACACACATCATTTCTGAGGCAAATAATGTTAAGTGACTTGCCTAACACTACTCACACTGTAAGAAAAGACAGTGCTGGGCAGAAATGACATTTACTAAACATGGAGTGTGGGCTAGGCTGCATCCTAGTCTCAGCAGGGAGGTAACTTCTGCTATTTCCCTTAAATCTCAAAGGTCGGAATTTTGTAGCCCTCCCCTAACTGCAGTGGGAAACAGGCCTCTCTGAATGTCTGCTCCCACCAAGACTGCACATAATGTGTACAGAAATCAGGGTACTATCAGGAAGTGGGGAAATGGATGCTGGGCAACCAAACATTGATAGACAGTCATTATTGCCTTGCCTTAGACTGTATCACTGTCTCATGTTCTGCTTTTTCCCCCACCCTGAGCCTCTCACCTCTTACCCTCTCTGAGGTTTACCTTCTTCATCTGTAAAATAGATATACCATGGTTATTATTATGGCAGGCTATTAAATAGAAATATGGCCCACCACTGGGTAACCAAGTTTTTATGAATGAGGTGAGTTACCAGGTCCCCACCAATGCCCTTTGAAAAAGTATGAAGGAAACAGTCAGACTTTGGGAACCTAAGAGATTGAGGAAGAAGGAAACCAAATAGGATCTGTTTTTTCTACAAAGTCACTGAAGGAAATAGGGGAGGAGGGGATAGGATGGAGGGACCTTTAGCAACCTCATTCAAGTGTGTGTGACAAGTCAATCACAGTGTGTGTGACAAGTCATGATTCCTTTAAAACCCTGCTGGTTTCCTGGGAGAGCTGCTCACAGTTGACCTACTGGTCTCATTGATTCCCAGATAAGGCATGGCAGTCAGCCAACAGCAGGCATCATCAGACAACTTGGAAGAGGCTCAGAGGCAGAAACTGAAGTGTGATGCTGCATATCTGGGGGATGTGAACTGTACATCTGCACAGACAGTAAGTTGTTGACAGCAAATTGCAAAGAGACTAAGCAAGAATGGTGGTGCTCCCATGGCAGTTAGGCCCTTAGCAAAAGCAAAGAGAATATGCTGCAGCATATGGAGGTCAAAGAGCACTGGGAAGCAGCACCTAACTGCATGTTTATGGCCCTGGCTTCTACTTAGATCTCTACCACTAACTCAGGAGAGTGGAATAGCTCTCCCTTTCTCAGACTTAATCTTCAATGGCCAGCTCACATGGCATTTCCACTATAAAGTTCACTTAGGCTCTGAATTGTTCCTTTTTCTGTGCTCACACAGCATTCTCTATTCCATCATTATACCACATAGCACAATTTAGCATGGTACTTTGTCCCACCTCTAAAATGGAGTTAGTATTTGGCCTGCATTCCTCCCAGTACTGTTCCAAACTGAGTCAGGAATAAGAACATTGGTCCAAATGCTCGCATGAACTCACCACACATTAATGATAACAATATGTAGGGACCATACTTTATAGTTTATAATGCAATTTTGCACCCATTATCTCATTTGATCCGCAAAGTAACCGAATTATAAGGTTACTGATTCACAAGTGGGAAAACTGAGCTCTGGCAAAGTAATTGGCTAAAGTTGCTTGGCTAGTAGGTGATAGAGCCAGGAATGGAACCCTGACCTCTGACCAGGGCCTGTCCTCTCTCTATTACATGTTGTTACTTTTACTGCTGGAATAATCCTTCATCCATTGAAAAATAGGCAAATAAGCAAAAACCCCTCCTACGAACTTTAATTTCTTGGCAGTTTACTTTCTCTGCCTCCTGCTTAATGGAAACCTGGGTCTTTCTGAGTGCCATACCTCCAATATATCTTCTTCCAGCTTCCTTTTTTTGAGATGAAGTTTCGCTCTTGTCCCCCAGGATGGGGTGCAATGGTGTGATCTCGGCTCACTGCAACCTTCACCTCCCAGGTTCAAGTGATTCTCCTGCCTCAGCCTCCTGAGTAGCTGGGATTACAGGCGCATGCCACCACGCTCGGCTAATTTTTGTATTTTTAGTAGAGACGGGGTTTCACCATGTTGGCCAGCCTGGTCTTGAACTCCTGACCTCAGGTGATCTGCCTGCCTCAGCCTCCCAAAGTGCTGGGATTACAGGCGTGAGCCACCATGCCCAGGCCTTCCAGCTTCTTGATTAGACACTGGCTTTTCTCACATCTTCCATATACTACTGGGGACTTCACTGGCAGTCTTGTCATTTCCCATTGACATTAACCTACCACATTACTTTTACCCCTTGCAAAATTTACTTGTCATTTGAGGCTTATACCATCCAGCTCAGCCTATCAGACCCTCTGTCCTGAAACTTTGACTGTTGTATAACTGATCCAAGAATGGAAGAAATGAGGGGAAGGCCTGTGTTTGAGGCTCATGCCATCTTCTTTTCTTTTTTTTTTTTTTGAGACAGAGTCTCGCTCTGCTGCCCAGGCTGGAGTGCTGTGGCCAGATCTCAGCTCACTGCAAGCTCCGCCTCCCGGGTTCACGCCATTCTCCTGCCTCAGCCTCCCGAGTAGCTGGGACTATAGGCGCCCGCCACCTCGCCCGGCTAGTTTTTTGTATTTTTTAGTACAGACAGGGTTTCACCGGGTTAGCCAGGATGGTCTCGATCTCCTGACCTTGTGATCCGCCCGTCTCGGCCTCCCAAAGTGCTGGGATTACAGGCTTGAGCCACCGCGCCCGGCCTCATGCCATCTTCTATGCTATCTTTACAGGAGTCATCCTCTGACCATTTCAGTCCTTAAAGATTTTGGTACCTGGCACAAAGTCTTCTTCACTTTAAGGCTCGCTCGCTGTCACCTAGGTAATTTCACTATATGGAACCATTATAACATCCTAGCCTCCGTATTCCTTATTTTTGGCAACAGTAACCACCACCTTACAGCCATTCCACTCATTCATTTCCATGATTATGTCTTGGATTTTTTAAAGACCTGGCACTGCTCCACTTTTGAGATCTTAAGGTCTGGAGTACTAAATCTCAGACTATCACCTCCTGGCTCCCTAGCTCTGTCACTCTTACTCCCACCATACATTCTCCTTCATATCCTGGACTCCACCAGGTCTTTGACCTTACCATTTTCTACCAAGTTCATCACTCCTCTCCATATTTCCCTTCCCTATTCCGCCTACACCTTATAGTGCCACATGAAGACCAACATTATCCTCTTTCTTCCACACCCACCTTGTATCAGTTCAACTATCATCTTTCTCCACCCCCATAATGAAGCTGCTGAACATAACCCTGCAGACTGACTCTGCAGCAGTGCTGTGGTCTCTCCCTCTCTCTCTCATTTTTTTATTTTTTATTTTTGTGGAATTAACAGTCTTTATTGGGCTCAGACCAGGAGTCCGTGGGTCTTGAGGATTTCTGTGTATTTGTCAGTTTTCTTCTCCACGTTCTTCTCTGCCAGTTTCCACAGCCTTATGAGCTGTTTCTTCTTCCAGTAGTGGATCTTGGCTTTCTCCTTCCTCTTCTCCTCCAGGGTAGCTGTTACTGCCTGGTACTTCCAGTCAACCTTGTGAGCCAGGCACCCCAGATAGGCAGACTTTCTCATAAGCTTCAGATGCACGACCTTGAGGGCAGCAGGAACTGTCATCCGCTTTTTCTTTTCTTAGGGTGGTGGGATGATGTCAAACACCTTGAGGCGGTCCAGGGCAGCCTGGCCTCGCTTGGTCTTGTGGGGCAGCATGCCTCGCAGGGTCCGCCAGAAGATGCGGCTGAGGGCCCAGAAGTGGTAGGGGCCTCGGAAGAGTTGGTGTTCAACTGCTTGTGGAGGAAAATCAGGTACTTCAACTAGTTTCTGTGGAAATTGCCAGAAATGGCCGGACGTGGTGCTCACGCCTGTAATCTCAGCACTTTAGGAGGCTGAGCCGGGTGGATCACGTGAGGTCAGGAGTTCAAGACAGGTGAAACCCCGTCTCTACTAAAAATACAAAAAATTAGCTGGGCGTGCTGGTGGGCGCCTGTAATCCCGGCTACTCGGGAGGCTGAGGCAGGAGAATTGCTTGAACCCCGGAGGCGGAGGTTGCTTTGAGCCAAGATCGCGTCATTGCACTCCAGCCTGGGCAACAAGAGGGAAACTCTCTCAAAACAGAAAAAAAGAAATTGCCAGAAATGTTGATGCCCTCGCAGCATATGACCACCACCTTCTGGCCCAGCAGTACCTGCTTAGCCACGATGGCTGCCAGGAGGCCCAGGAGATGGCCTCGACCATTGAGCACCGGGACCTGCACCTCTGCCATCTTCAGCGGCCGCCTAGGAAAAGTGGTCTCCATTCTTGATTGGGCTCTCATAGGTATTGTGACCTTGATTATCTCTTCACAATATTAATTAACAAATTTGATTAACCTATTCATTTAACATCTATTTATTACATGCCAGGCAATGTGCTACATGTTAAACATGTAGCAGTAGACCAAACAAACAGACACAGTGTCTACCTTCATGGAATTATGGTCTAGTGGAGGACAGACCCCTTGTTCACTGTATACAAACATAACATACTCAATTGACCCTTGAACAACATGGGGGTTAAGGGGTTGACCCCCTGCACAGTTGAAAATCCATGTATAACTTTTGACTCCCCAAAAATATAACTACTAATAGCCTACTGTTGATCTTATTGATAACATAAACGGTTGATGAACACATATTTTGTATGTTATATGTATTATGTACTATATTCTTACACTAAAGTCAGCTAGAGAAAAGAAAATGTTATTAAGAAAATCACAGAGAGCCAGGTGCAGTGACTCACACCTGTAATCCCAGCATTTTGGGAGGCCGAGGTGGGCAGATCATTTGAGGTCAGGAGTTTGAGACCATCCTGACCAACATGGTGAAATCCCGTCTCTACTAAAAATGCAAAAAAATTAGCCAGGCGTGGTGGTGCATGCCTGTAGTCCCAGCTACTCAGGAGGCTGAGGCAGGAGAATCGCTTGAACCAGAGAGGCGGAGGTTGCAGTGAGCCAAGATTGCACCACTTCACTCCAGGCTGGGTGACAGAGTGAGACTCTGTCTCCAAAAAAAAGAAAAGAAAAAAAAGGAAAATCACAGGGAAGAGAAAATATATTTACTTTATTAAGCAGAAATGGATCATCATAAAGGTATTTATCCTTGTCATCTTCCCACTGAATAGCCTGAGCAGGAGGAAGAAGAGGAGAGATTGGTCTTGCTGTCTCGGGGTGGCAGAGGCAGAAGAAAATTCATGTAAACATGGACCCATGCAGGTCAATCCCATGTTGTTCAAGGGCCAACTATAATTACCATTGTGAAGAGTGCTACCAAGGAAAAAGCTCCAAGTATCATAAAAGCATACAATAGGAAGACCTAGCCTAGACTGAAGAATCAGGGAAGGCCTCTCTGAGAAAGCGACATTTAATTCGAGACCCAAAGAAAGGGTTAAAATTAACCAAGTGAAAGGAATAGGAGTGAAATGGAAGTGCTCTCTTGGCATAGGGAAGAGTATCTGTGAAGGCCTCAAGGAGGAAAGGAGGAAGGAAATGGAAAGGGTTCCTGTTAAGAGTGTATGGAGGGCTGAGGGCAAGGCTGAGAAGATAATGTGAACCAAATATTTGGGTCATTTCAAGAATTTTGAGCAAGTGTACAATTTCATGCAGAGGGTGGCATGATCTGATATGTCCTTTTAAAAAAGGTCAACCTGTTTGTAGTATGTTGAAAGGGTTTAGTGGAGGCAAGTTAATCAGATGGGAAGCTATTGTATTAATAGTTGTCCATCTGAAGGCAGATGGCTTAGTGGAGATCGATTCAAGAACTTTCTCCAAGCTCTTGAACACCCATAACCTACTTCTTGTCCCTTCTCCACCACACCACCACTGCTACCAATTTTGGCAATTGGCTTGCTTCCTACTTCTTAGGAAATTTAAAATATCGGGTGTGAACTTCAATTTACTGCTTCTACACCTACAAATTTAGCTAACTATACTTCCTTCACTTCCTTCCTGCCAATCTCAGAGAAAGAGGGTCAGATCTCCTTTCTAAGGCTCCTCATTCTTCCTTCCACCTTCTCCAAGAACAATACCATGCCCCTTGATTAACCACTCCCTCTCCTCTAAACACATGCAATTCCCTTCTAATTAGAAGAACAAAAAACAGGCCTGACACAGTGGCTCACACCTGTAATCACAACACTTTGGGAGGCCGAGGCAGGCAGATCACCTAAGATCAGGAGTTTGTGACCAGCCTGACCAATATGGTGAAACTCCGTCTCTACTAAAAATACAAAAATTAGCCGGGCATGGTGGCGTGGGCCTGTAATCCCAGCTACTCAGGAGGCTGAGGCAGGAGAATTGCTTGAACCTGGGAGGTGGAGGTTGCAGTGAGCTGAGATCACGCCACTGCACTCTAACCTGGGCAGCAGAGTGAGACTCTGTCTCAAAAAAAAAAAAAACAAAAAACAAAATCCACTCACCTCCTGGGTGACAGAGTGAGACCCTATCTCTAAAATAAAAATAAATAAATAAATAAGAGAAGATTCTAAAATCTTCCAAAAAGAAACAATGGGTTGTATACAATCAGGAATCAAAATGTCTTTAGGATTCTTAACAACATTGGAATCAAGAAGGGAAGGGAGCAATGGCTTAAAAACTCTGCAAACAAATAGTTCCTAAAAATTCTATACTTTGCCACATTATAATCAAGTGTGAAGATAGAATGAAGAAATTTTCAGACATGCAATGTCTGAAATATATACTTTCTCACCAAAATATAGAAGTAAACAAACAAACAAGATCCAACAAGGAAAGAGATGAAGAGCACCTGAAGAGTGACAATGAGTAGAGATTCTAGGATCACAGTGTTGCACCAGGTGTTGAGCATAGCCAAAGAGTAAGGTGATTAAAGAGAGGTTCATTGAGGAATATCATCAGGTTAAAACTGATGAAGCTACTGGAATTGATATCTCCCAAACAAGGGTGCAAACTGAGAAAGAGGAAGATACAAATTCTAGGCAACAGGAATCCCATCTCAGAAAAAGGCAAAAAAGAATTCTCAGGACGACAGGGAAGAAAAGTGCTGGGAAGACAGCTAAGCAGAAGGGCTAGGGTGCAATCAGATAAGAAAGTGAGTCTCCAGGAGTGTCTAGGAGACTTTCAATTTTTCAAGAGAAAAATTGGAACAGATTACCTGATATAATTGACTACAAGGGAAACTGTAGTGAAAGATTATTGTAAAGTTTCAGAAGAATTAACTATACGTAATAATTACAAAGAAAATTAAGCAGGTGGAAAACCAAGGCAATTATTAGATTTAGGAAAAGCAAAGGTAGGAAAAGAAATATAATTTTGAGCAGGGCATGGTGGCTCACATCTGTAATCCTTGCACTTTGGGAGGCCGAGGCAGGAGGGTGGATTGAGGCCAGGAGTTCAAGACCTACCTGGGCAACAGAGTGAGACCCTGTCTCTACAAAAAATACAAAAATTAGCTGCAATGGTGGCATGCACCTGTAGTCCCAGTTACTCAGGAGGCTGAGGTGGAAGAATTGCTTGAGCCGGGGGCACGGAGGCTGCAGTGAGCCAAATTATGCCACCGCACTTCAGCCTGGGTGACAGAGTGAGACCCTGTCTCAAAAAAACAACAAAAAAAATAATTTTGGTGTACTTGTAATAACATAACAAGTAAATAGTTGTAAGGCATAATAATGTAAATACTAAATACTGATTTAGCAAAAAAATTGTAGTACAATTCTACTGGGAGTATAGGGGAGAATAATCAGTTGGGACAGCGGTGTAAGAGAGCCACTATATAAGAAGAGAGCCTGAATCCACTATACAAGAAGTCATTACTTTATGTCTAAAATTGATTAATCAAAAATTAGCATTAGCAGCATATTATTTAGGAAAAGCAGAGATATATAAATGCCAGAAGAACCCTCTAAAATGTCACTTCCAAGATTAGACTATTTAAAAAATGTCTAAAATGGTTACCTTAGAGAAAAGGGACTTGGGAAAATATGGGGGGAGAGGCAGGACAGGGATTATTGGTTTTTGTTACAAGCTTTGTGTTTATGTGGCTTTCTTTTTAAAAGCGTTGTGCATATATTACTTTGAGAAACATTAAATAAAGGTGAAAGTGTATAGAAGCATGCACAAGAAACTGCTGACATTAGGTATCCCTGAAGAGTGAAATTGGCAGGGAGAGGGTTTTTATTTACCCCTTTATATCCTCTGTACTGTTTGAATTTTTATAATAAGCACACACGACTTTTATAATTATAAATAAGAAACAATAAAACCAATGTGCTACCTCTATTTTCTGCCTTCTTGGGAATTTCATCTCCAGGCTGTTGAGACACCCAAGGAATTTCTCACCATTCCTGGGCTCAAACCCTGTCTGTAGATATGTCTCCTTTAAGCTTGAATGACAGTAGGGCAATAGGGTGGCTCTGTGTGTCCCATGTTGTAGTTTCTCTGCTCAACCAAGAGCCCATCTTAGTTGTTTGACAAACTCTTATCTTCATGCCATCTGCAAAGGGCAGGAAGCTCTGGTTCGTCTGCTGAGTTAGCCACTGTCCTGCAAACCAAAGAGCTTCTATTGAACTATATGTTGCTGTGCATTACATTTTTCTTTTGTGAAGTTCTCTTCTCCAACCCTCACTATACAGTATACAACCCCCACTATACAATCTTTTTCATGTTTCTTCTCTTCCCACTTCCCCATCCCTCCTTTCCCCAACCACCTCCTGGTATAGGTATTTCCTGGAGCATATCATAGCTGTAAATGTTTATAGCTGTAAATATTTAAGTGTGTGTTTGGACCATACAAGAGAAAACACTGTGAAGTCAATTTCTACATTCATAGTGTATGATTAAAAGCTAAAGGCTGCAAGTAAACCTGCCCAGCCTTCACCCCAAAGACATTATCTTTATTGGATGAATCAGGAAACATATCAGCCCTCTGCTGTGGAGAGAGACATTTTCGCCATCTTCCAAGGCTGTTTGCTAAACAAATATCCTTTGTTCATTTATTTTTTTCAAATTTAATCAACAAATTTTTTACTGTTTCCATTACATGTAAGATTATTATACACTAGATACCAGGGGTCACAAAAGTTGACTAAATGGTTTCTGACTTTGGGGTGTAATAGTTGTTCACCAATAACTCTGGTACCAGACATATGAAAAATCCTATAACAGTTGGGAGCAGTGTTGCATACCTGCAATCCCCACTACTCTGGAAGCTGAGGCAGGAGGATTGTTTTTGTTTTGTTTTGTTTGTTTCTTTTCTGACTTCTTGAAATTCTTTTTATTATTATTATTATTATATTTTAAGTTCTAGGGTACATGTGCACAACGTGCAGGTTTGTTACGTATGTATACATGTACCATGTTGGTGTGCTGCACCCATTAACTCATCATTTACGTTAGGTATATCTCCTAATGCTATCCCTCCCACCTCCCCCAGCCCTACAACAGGCCCCAGTGTGTGTTGTTCCCCTTCCTGTGTCCAAGTGTTCTCATTGTTCAATTCCCACCTATGAGTGAGAACATGCAGTGTTTGGTTTTCTGTCCTTGTGATAGTTTGCTCAGAATGATGGTTTCCATCTTCATCCATGTCCCTACAAAGGACATGAACTCATCCTTTTTTGTGGCTGCATACTATCCCATGGTGTATATGTGCCACATTTTCTTAATCCAGTCTATCAATGATGGACATTTGGGTTGGTTCCAAGTCATTGCTATTGTGAATAGTGCCGCAATAAACATATGTGTGCATGTGTCTTTATAGCAGCATGATTTATAATCCTTTGGGTATATACCCAGTAATGGGATG
>NW_012117511.1:208539-209168 GCF_000951035.1 Colobus angolensis palliatus | reverse complement strand
GGATTGTCTTGGCAATGCGGGCTCTTTTTTGGTTCCATATGAACTTTAAAGTAGTTTTTTCCAATACTGTGAAGAAAGTCATTGGTAGCTTGATGGGGATCGCATTGAATCTATAAATTACCTTGGGCAGTATGGCCATTTTCACGATATTGATTCTTGGAATGTTCTTCCATTTGTTTGTGTCCTCTTTTATTTCATTGAGCAGTGGTTTGTAGTTGTCCTTGAAGAGGTCCTTTACATCCCTTGTAAGTTGGATTCCTAGGTATTTTATTCTCTTTGAAGCAATTGTGAGTGGAATACCCTTTATTTCTTTCTCCTGCCTGATTGCCCTGGGCAGAAGTTCCAGCACTGTGTTGAATAGGAATGGTGAGAGACAGCATCCCTGACTTGTGCCAGTTTTCAAAGCGAATGCTTCCAGTTTTTGCTCAATATTCAGTATATTGGCTGTGGGTTTGTCATAAATAGCTCTTATTATTTTGAGATACGTCCCATCAATACCTAGTTTATTGAGAGTTTTTAGCATGAGGGGCTGTTGTATTTTGTCAAAGGACTTTTCTGCATCTATTGAGATAATCATGTGGTTTTTGTCTTTGGTTATGTTTATATGCTGGATTACGTTTATTGATTTG
>NW_012117511.1:165742-208489 GCF_000951035.1 Colobus angolensis palliatus | reverse complement strand
TGTTTATATGCTGGATTACGTTTATTGATTTGCGTATGTTGAACCAGCCTGGCATTCCAGGGATGAAGCCCACTTGATCATGGTGGATAAGCTTTTTGATGTGCTGCTGGATTTGGATTGCCAGTATTTTATTGAGGACTTTTGCATCGATGTTCATCAGGGATATTGGTCTAAACTTCTCTTTTTTTGTTGTGTCTCTGCAAGGCTTTGGTATCAGGGTGATGCTGGCCTCATAAAATGAGTTAGGGAGGATTCCCTTTTTTTCTGTTGATTGGAACAGTTTCAGAAGGAATGGTACCAGCTCCTCTTTGTTCCTCTGGTAGAATTTGGCTGTGAATGGATCTGGTCCTGGACTTTTTTTGGTTGGTATGCTATTAATTATTGCCTCAATTTCAGAGCCTGTTATTGGTCTATTCAGGGATTCAACTTCTTTCTGGTTTAGTCTTGGGGGGGTGTATATGGCCAGGAATTTATCCATTTCTTCTAGATTTTCTAGTTTATTTGCATACAGGTGTTTGTAGTATTCTCTGATGGTAGTATTTCTATGGGATTGGTGGATATCCCCTTTATCAGTTTTTATTGCGTCTGTTTGGGTCTTCTCTCTTTTCTTCTTTATTAGTCTTTCTAGCAGTCTATCAATTTTGTTGATCTTTTCAAAAAACCAGCTCCTGGATACATTGATTTTTTTGAAGGGCTTTTTGTGTCTCTGGGTCCTTCAGTTCTGCTCTGATCTTAGTTATTTCTTGCCTTCTTCTAGCTTTTGAATGTGTTTGCTCTTGCTTCTCTAGTTCTTTTAATAGTGATGTTAGGGTGTCAATTTTAGATCTTTCCTGCTTTCTCTTATGGAAATTTAGTGCTATAAATTTCCCTCTACACACCGCTTTAATTGTGTCCCAGAGATCCTGATATGTTGTATCTTTGTTCTCACTGGTTTCAAAGAACATCTTTATTTCTACCTTCATTTCGTTATGTACCCAGTAGTCATTCAAGAGCAGGTTGTTCAGTTTTCATGTAGTTGAGCAGTTTTGAGTGAGTTTCTTAATCCTGAGTTCTAGTTTGATTGCACTGTGGTCTGAGAGACAGTTTGTTATAATTTCTGTTCTTTTACATTTGCTGAGGAGTGCTTTACTTCCAACTATGTGGTCAATTTTGGAATAAGTGCAATGTGGTGCTGAGAAGAGTGTGTATTCTGTTGATTTGGGATGGAGAGTTCTGTAGATGTCTATTAGGTCCATCTGCTTGGTGCAGAGCTGAGCTCAATTCCTGGATATCCTTGTTAAGTTTCTGTCTCATGGATCTGTCTAATGTTGACAGTGGGGTGTTAAAGTCTCCCATTATTATTGTGTGGGAGTCTAAGTCTCTTTGTAGGTCTCTAAGGGCTTACTTTATGAATCTGGGCGCTCCTGTATTGGGTGCATATATATTTAGGATAGTTAGCTCTTCTTATTGAATTGATCCCTTTACCGTTATGTAATGGCCTTCTTTGTCTCTTTTGATCTTTGTTGGCTTAAAGTCTGTTTTATCAGAGACTAGGATTGCATCCCCTGCCTTTTTTTGTTTTCCATTTGCTTGGTAGATCTTCCTCTATCCCTTTATTTTGAGCCTATGTGTGTCTCTGCATGTGAGATGGGTCTCCTGAATACAGCACACTGATGGGTCTTGACTTTATCCAATTTGCCAGTCTGTGTCTTTTAATTGGAGCATTTAGTCCATTAACATTTAAGGTTAATATTGTTATGTGTGAATTTGGTCCTGTCATTATGATGTTAGCTGGTTGTTTTGCTCGTTAGTTGATGCAATTTCTTCCTAGCATCAATGGTCTTTACAATTTGGCATGTTTTTGCAGTGGCTGGTAGCGGGTGTTCCTTTCCATGTTTAGTGCTTCCTTCAGGAGCTCTTGTAAGGCAGGCCCGGTGGTAACAAAATCTCTCTGCATTTGCTTGTCTGTAAAGGATTTTATTTCTCCTTCACTTATGAAGTTTAGTTTGGCTGGATATGAACTTCTGGGTTGAAAATTCTTTTGTTTAAGAATGTTGAATATTGGCCCCCACTCTATTCTGGCTTGTAGAGTTTCTGCCAAGAGATCCACTGTTAGCCTGATAGGCTTCCCTTTGTGGGTAACCCAACCTTTCTCTCTGGCTGCCCTTAACATTTTTTCCTCGTTTCAAGTTTGGTGAATCTGACAATTATGTGTCTTGGAGTTGCTCTTCTCGAGGAGTATCTTTGTGGTGTTCTCTGTATTTCCTGAATTTGAATGTTGGCCTGCCTTGCTAGGCTTGGGAAGTTCTCCTGGATAATATCCTGAAGAGCATTTTCCATCTTGGTTCCATTCTCCCCGTCACTTTCAGGTAAACCCATCAGATGTAGATTTTGGTCTTTTCACATAGTCCCATATTTCTTGGAGGCTTTGTTCCTTTCTTTTTACTCTTTTTTCTCTAAACTTCTCTTCTCACTTCATTTCATTCATTTGATCTTCAATCACTGATACCCTTTCTTCCACTTGATCGAATTGGCTATTGAGGCTTATGCATGAGTCATGTAGTCATGTGCCATGGCTTTCAGCTTCATCAGGTCATTTAAGGTTTTCTCTACGCTGTTTATTCTAGTTAGCCATTCATCTAGTCTTTTTTCAAGGTTTTTAGCTTCTTTGCGATGGGTTCGAACATCCTCCTTCAGCTCAGAGAAGTTTGTTATTACCGATCTTCTGAAGGCTTCTTCTCTCAACTTGTCAAAGTCATTCTCCATTCAGCTGCGTTTTTGTTTTTTGTTTTTTGTTTTTTTTTGACGAAGTCTCGCACTGCATTCCTTTGGAGGAGAAGAGGAGCTGTGTTCCTTTGGAGGAGAAGAGGTGCTCTGATTTTTGGAATTTTCAGCTTTTCCGCTCAAGTTTCCCCCCATCTTTGTGGTTTTATCTACCTTTGGTCTTTGATGTTGGTGACATACAGATGGAGTTTTGGTGTGGATGTCCTTTCTGTTTGTTAATTTTCCTTCTAACAGTCAGGACACTCAGCTGCAGGTCTGTTGGAGTTTACTGGAGGTCCACTCCAGACCCTACAAACATCCTTTAAAAGATAGTTTAGGCTGGGCGTGGTGGCTCATACCTTTAATCCCAGCACTTTGGGAGGCTGAGATGGGCGAATCACGAGGTCAGGAGTTCAAGACCAGCCTGGCCAACATGGTGAAACCCCCTCTTTACTAAAAATACAAAGAATTAGCTGGGTGTGGTGGCAGGCACCTGTAATCCCAGCTACTCGGGAAGCTGAGGCAGGAGAATTGCTTGAACCTGGGAGGCAGAGGTTGCAGTGAGCCAAGATCGTGCCACTGCACTCCAGACCAGGTGACAGTGAGAGATTTCGTCAAAAAAAAAAAAAAAAAAGATAGTTTAGAACAAAGATGATAAAAGATGATACAAGATATGCATAAATGCCGTGGAGAATTGTCTCCCAAGACTGAGCCATATGAGATAATAAATGTGTGTTGTTTTAAGCCATCAAAGTTTAGAATAATTTGTTATACAGCAATAGATAGTACACCCATATATTTTTATCTCTAGTGCTTTGCTCCTTTGCATAGATCTAGATTTCTATTTGGCATGATTTTCCTTTTCATTGGAGTATTTCCTTGAGCTTTTCTTGCAGTGATGTTTTTGCTGGTGATAAATTTTTTCCGTTTTTAAAAAATGTCTCAAAGTCTTTATTTCTTGTTTGTTTTCTTTTAAACAACTGTATTGGGGTATAATTTACATACTATAAAATTTACCTATTATAAATGTATAAATTCAGTCATTTGGTAAATTAATAGAGTTGTGCAACTATCACCACAATCCAGTGTTAGAAGTTTTCCACCACACAAAATGTTTCCTAATGTGCATATAATAATTTTTCTTCATTTCTACCCCAACCCAAGCAACCGCTTAACCTGTTTTCTGTCTCTTTAAATTTGTTTTGGCTTATAGATTTTATATAAATAGAATCATACATGTAATTTTTTTGCTCCGCTTCTTTCACTCAGCATCATGTTTCAAGATTCACAATATTGTGGTATGTATCAGTAGTTTATTCCTTTTTATTGCAGAATAATATTCCATTTATAGATATACCACATTAAGTTTATCCATTCACCAGCTGATGAACATTTAGTTTGTTTCTGTTTTTGTGAGGGCCTATTATGAATAATCCTGCTATGAACATTTGCATATATGTCATAAGGTAGATATATATTTTCATTTATTTTGGTTAGATTTATAGAAATTGAATTGTTGGGTTGTATTGTTGGATTTGTGCCTACCTTTTTTTTTTTTTTAAATAGAGACAAGATCTCAGTATGTTGCCCAGGCTGGTCTCAAAACCCTGGCCTCAAGTAATCCTCCTGCCATGGCCTCCCAAAGTGCTGTGATTATAGGCCTGAGCCGCTGTGTCAGGCCTGTGCTTATCTTTATGAGGAACTGACAAACTGTTTCCCAAAGTAATTATACTGGTTTACATTCTCACCAGCAATGCATTCTCACAAACATTTGGTATTGGATATTTTGAGTACTATCTTTTTTTTTTTTTAAGAGGTGGAGTCTCACGACGTTGCTCCGATTGGCCTTGAATTCCTGAGTTCATGCAGTCCTCCTGCCTCAGCCTCCTGAGTAGCTTGAACTACAGGTGCATGCCTGGATTATCTTTTTTATTATTGTCCTTATGGTATAGTGGCATTGCATCATGATTTTAATTTGCATGTTGTTGACAAAGATGTTGAGCATCTCTTCACATGCTCATTAGCCATCTGTTTTCCTTCTTTGGTAAAGCGTCTCCTCAAAATTTTTGCCCATTTAAAAATTGAGTTATTTTTCTTTTTTATTATTGAGCTGTAAACTTTTTTTATAAATTCTGGGTACAAGTTCTTTATCCCAACCTATGGCTTCTGTTTTCATTTTCTTAATGGTATCTTTTGAATGCAAAAGTTTTTTATTTTGATAAAGTCCAATTTATCAAAATTGTATTTTATGGCTTTTACTTTTAGTGTCATGTCTAAAAATTCTTTGCTCAAACAAAGGCCATGAAGTTTTTTTCTCATGTGTTTTCTTATAGATGTCTTATAGTGTTAGCTCCAGTGTCTAGGTCTATAATCCATTTTGAATTAATTTTTGTATATGGTGTAAGGTAAGGGTTTGAGTTCACTTTTTTATGCATGGATATTTAATTTTCCCAGCACCATTACTTGAAAAGACTATTCCTTCCCTCATTGAGTTGTCCTTGCTCCTTTGTCTAAATCAAGTGACCATAAATGTAAGATTTTATATCTGGACTATTAGTTATGTTCCATTAATCTATATGCGTATCTTTCTGCCAATACTTGATTACTATGACTTCATAGTAAGTTTAATTTCCTTTATTTATTTATTTATTTTTTCTGACACAGAGTTTCACTCTGTCACCCAGACTGGAATGCAGTGGCACGATCTCGGTTCACTGCAACCTCCACCTCCCAGGTTCAAGTGATTCTCCTGCCTCAGCCTCCCAAGTAGCTGGGATTACAGATGCACGCCACCACGCCTGGCTAATTTTTGCATTTTTAGTAGAGACAGGGTTTCACCACGTTGACCAGGCTGGTCTCGAACTCCTGACCTCAAGTGATCCACCCACCTTCACCTCCCAAAGTGCTGGAATTACAGGTGTGAGTCACGGCACCCGGCCAATTCCCTTTATTTTTGAAAAACATTTTTGTTAGGTATGGAATTCTAGGTTGGCGGTTTTTCTTTCAGCACATTAAAAATGTTGCACTAGGCCGGGCGCGGTGGCTCAAGCCTGTAATCCCAGCACTTTGGGAGGCCGAGACGGGTGGATCACGAGGTCAGGAGATCGAGACCATCCTGGCTAACACGGTGAAACCCCGTCTCTACTTAAAAAATACAAAAAACTAGCCGGGCGAGGTGGCGGCGCCTGTAGTCCCAGCTACTGGGGAGGCTGAGGCAGGAGAATGGCGTAAACCCGGGAGGCGGAGCTTGCAGTGAGCTGAGATCCGGCCACTGCACTCCAGCCCGGGCGACAGAGCGAGACTCCGTCTCAAAAAAAAAAAAAAAAAAAAAAAAAAGTTGCACTACTCTTTTTCGGTTTGCATAATTTCAGATGAGAAGTCTGATATCTTTTTTATTTTTTTTTCAGAGACAGGGTCTTTGTTGCCCAGGCTAGAGTACAGTGGCTATTCACAGGTGTGATCATAGCATACCACAGCCCCAAACCCCTGAACTCGGGTGATCCTCCTGCCTCGTCATCCCATGTCATTTTGCTCCTCTCTGCATCATCTTTTTTTCTCTAGCTGTTTGAAGATTTTCTCTTTATCACTGGTTTTAAGTAAATTGATTATGGTGTGCCTTAGTGTGTTGTCTACATGTTTCTTCTGCTTGGGATTCATGGAGCTTTTTGGATCTGTGGGTTTCCAATTTTTATTAAGTTTGGAAATTTGGGGGCTATTGTTTCTTCATGTATTTCTTCTGTCTTCTCCCTGTCCTTTCCTTTAGGATTTCCAATTATACATATATTAAGGACTAATGGTTCACTGATGCTCATTCCTTGTTTTACATCTTTTTTCCTATGTTTTATTTTGGATAGTTTCTATTGCTATGTCTTCGAATTACTAATATTTCTTCTGCAGCATCTAATCTGTCAGTTCTATCTAGTATGTTTTTATCTTAATATTGCAATTTTCATCTCTTTAAGTTTGATTTAGGCCTTTTTTGCGTCTTCCTTCCCTCTCCTCGACATGCTCATGCTTTCCTCTGTCTTTTTAAACATGTGAAATGTATTTATAAAGTCTGTTTTATTGTTCTTATTTTTTAGTTCTATCATCTGTGTCATTATGGGCCTGTTTGTATTGATTGATTTTCTCCTCATTATGGACCATAATTTCCTGCTTCTTTGCATGTCTGGTAAGTTTGAGTCAATGCCAATATTGTAAGCTTTACATTGTTGGGTGCTAGGCTTTGTTATTCCTTAATTGTTTTGAGCTTTGTTTCAGGATGCAGTTAACTTGCTTGGAAACAGTTTGATGCCTCTGAGGTTGCTTTGTAGCTTTGAGAGCACAGTCTATTCTAGGACTAATTTGGCTCTATTATGAGGCAATATCCTTCTGGGTATTTTTCCTATGCTCAATATATTATGAGATTTATTCACCCTGGTTATTAGGAATATGAACTATTTCCAACCTGTGTGAACTCCAAGAATTACTCCACCTGTTTCTGTGAAGTGTGTTTTCTCCAGCCTCTAGTAGCTTCCTCATATGCATACAGTCTTTAGTACTCAGATGAAGACTTAATGGGAACCCTTTGCAGATCTCTAGAGTTCACTCTATGCAACTTTCTCCCCCTGATACTCTGCCCTGTGAATTCTAGCCATCTTGGCCTCCCTGAATAATCAGCTGTCTCCTCAACTCAGAGAATCTTCCAGCTCTGCCTAGGTTACTCTTTTATGCACTACAGCCTGGAAACTTTCCAGATAGTAAGCTTGTGCAGTATTAGGACTCATTTTTTTCTCTCTCTTTCAAGGATCAGTGTCCTGCACTACCAGAAACAGTTATGTTATAATTTTGTCTGCTTTATAACTTTTTTTTATTTTTCTTTTTTCTTTTTTTTTTTTTTTTTTGAGACAGAGACTCACTCTGTCACCCAGGCTGGAGTGCAGTGGCGCTATCTCGCTCACTGCAACCTCTGTCTCCGGGGTTCAAGTGATTTCCCTGCCTCAGCCTCCCCCGTAGCTGGGATTACAGGCATGTGCCAACACGCCCGGCTAATTTTGTATTTTTAGTAGAGAGGGGGTTTCTCTGTGTTGGCCAGGCTGGTCTCAAACTCCTGACCTCAGGTGATCTGCCTGCCTTGGCCTCCCAAGTGTTGGATTACAGGCGTGAGCCACCATGCCCGGCCTATTGCTTTATAATTGTTTTAGGCAGGAGGTTAAATCCAGTGCCTGTTATTCTCTCTTGGCTAGAAGAAAGTCTTCTAATAGCCTTCTAAAATTTCCCCAGGTATTCTTTCTCATTGTTCAAATTTGGTCCACATGCACTGGAGTGGACTGGGAACGTTGAGATAAACAACTATAAAATAGAATATAAAAGCACCTATAATCTCCAATAGTAATAACTCTGATAAATGTAAAAACTCCCATAATTCCCCATGCTGATAACTCTGATTAGTGTTTTGTGTATTTCATATTTCCTTCCAGTCTTCTTTCTGTCTTTTGATTATGTATGGTTTTTATATCAGTCCTCTGCCTACTTGGCCTCTTTGTAGCCTTTGACACTAATGATTACTCCCTCATTCTTAAGATTTTGTACACTAGGCTGGGCACAGTGACTCATGCCTCTAATCCCAGCACTTCAGGAGGGCGAGCTGGGCGGATCACCTGTGGTTGGGAGTTTGAGAGGAGCCTGACCAACATGGAGAAACCCCATCTCTACTAAAAATACAAAATTAGCCCGGCGTGGTGGTGAATGCCTGTAATCCCAGCTACTCGGGAGGCTGAGACAGGAGAATCGCTTGAACCCGGGAGGCGGAGGTTGCAGTGAGCTGAGATCATGCCATTGCACTCCAGCCTGGGCAACAAGAGCGAAACTCCATTTTAAAAAAAATTGTATACTATTAGCTTCCAGGAGATACCTCTCCTGATTTTATTTCAATCACTTCAAACCCTAAGAATCCCCTCTCACAGTCTTCTTTACAAATTCCTCTTCCTCCATGTCCCCTTAAATATTGACTTCTTTCTTGC
Organism: Colobus angolensis palliatus; assembly: GCF_000951035.1. NCBI lineage: Eukaryota > Metazoa > Chordata > Mammalia > Primates > Cercopithecidae > Colobus > Colobus angolensis. Next base: position 199,745 of record NW_012117511.1, on the reverse strand, counting down.
TTCTCTTCTCACTGGTTATCTAAATTCTCCCTCAGTGATCTCATCTATTACCTGTGACTTCAGTTGTCTGCTTGTGACTCATAAATTGACATTTCTAAATCTCTCTCCCCAATGCTCCAGACCTATATAGTCAATTGCTCGATGTATATTTCTAGTTGGACATCTCACACTGTGTTTCAAACACAAATCATCTTCCTCCAAGAACCTAAACTGCATCGTGGTTCCATCTCAGTGTATGGTACTATCATCTACCTTTCTTCTCAAGCTAGAAACACAGAAACTATGCTGAACTCTTCTTTCTTCTTCCTAACCCCCACACATTTAATGAGGTCATCTAATTTTTTACTAGTTTATCTCCTAAATACCTCTTTTCTTTAAGCCTATGTCCTAGTTTCCCATACATTCCTGGTGTTCGCACCTGTATTTTCTCTCACCCGAACTGTCACAACAGCCGCTTATTTGACCTCTGGATAAGTGCCGGATGCATTGTGGTCTTTGTAAAACATCAATTAAATCATGTCACTCTCTTATTTAAAGAGCTCCAATAGTTCCCCTTTACTTATAGAATAAAAGTCAAAACTTTTAGCTTAGTGTGAACAAGGTCCTTCCCAGTCCACCTCTAAACTCTCTTTCACCTTGCTCCCAGCTCATCTCATGTGTATCGTTCCCCAAATACAGCATCTCCTCTGCCTTTGTCCGTGCTATTCTTTATGCCTGGGAAGTCTTTCTGCGTCTTCTCTGTTTGATAAATGCCTTCTTGTATTTCAATATGTATCTTATGTGTCCCCTTCTTCAGTGAGTTCCTCCTTGAACCCCTCCAGAAGTGCTTGCCCTCATTCCTGTCATGCTCTGGCAGTTCTTTCATCCAGCCACTACTGCACTTGTTACAGTGCAGTATATAGATAACTGGAGTTAGTTATACAGTGCAATATATAACTAACTGTAGTTATACATTTACATCTATTCCTCCTGCTAGACTGTGTACTCTTTAAACAGTGGCCATCTTCTTCCTCTATGTACTTATCTCTCTAACAAGGGCTCAGTATCATAGCCATTCAATAAATGTTTATATAATACTTGGTTTCCTAACCTGAGGTCCATGGATAGGCTTTGGAGGGCCCCTTAAACTCCATAATATTGCATGTGAATGTATGTGTTTTGAGGACATTTCCCTGGAAGATTCATTCTGGTCACCAGATTTTCAGGGGGACCCTAGATTAACAAACAGTTAAGTACCTCTACCTTAGGGGAAAACTGTAGCCAAGGAGTTGGTTTGGGAAACTTAAATTGTAGCCGGAGCCTAAACTTCACATTGGGCTTGATATGACCTTTTGTTGCTGCTGATGTCAGTCAGGCCTGTGATGAGGAGAGAGAGCTAGAGCGGGGGGCGTACAGCAACTCTCCACTGCAGGTGGGAACATTCAACATTCTCAACTCTCAAAGCCCATGACCCTTCTCCACCCACCTCCCACCCCCAGCTTTCTCTTTCATGCTAATGAGAACACATCCTACATGAATGCAAATTTGAAACTCAAACACACACACATACACTTCTGCAGGCACCCAAATACACACACAAACACACAGCCAGGCATGCACACATGCATTCATCCACACGCATACAGACAAACATATGTAAACCGGCCACATACACATGGGCACTCTGGATAATACACAGCTTCACTCCTGCATGGTCCATCCAAACACACACACACACACACACACACACACACACACACACATATCCATGCATGTGGAACTCACACGACCTCCCTCCTGCTGAGAGCGAGTGCTGCCCCTGGCATCAGGCCTGCGGAGACAGCCGAGTGGAGCCATCTGTCAGGCTGAGGTTCCTGAGCGCCGCCCATCCTGCCTGAGCTCAGCCGGTCGGCATGCCGGGCATGCAGCCTTGCTATTCTCTCCGGCTGAATCATGCTGAGTGAGCTGGCCCAGCTACGGTTTATCAAATCGGAACAGAATTTTGGCAAAACAGATGACTTGTGAGCTTGGCATTTGTGGACTTGGGAGGTGGAGACCTGTGGGGTAGGGGAGAAAGGGGGAAGGGAAAAAGGGAGAAAAATTGCTTCTGGATACACTGAGATGTGCTGGAGAACTGAGTTCAAGAATGTGGCAGAGGAGGTTAGGTGCCAGAAGTAAAGTCAAAAAAACCCGATTCAAGTTCCAGCTCTACCACTAAATAGCCATGTGACTTTGAACATGCTAATTTACCTCTTTAAGCCTCAGTTTCTTTTGTTTGGTTGGTTTTATATTTTAAGACGGAGTCTTGCTCTGTCGCCCAGGCTGAAGTACAATGGCACGGTCTTGGCTCACTGCAACCTCTACCTCCTGAGTTCAAGCAATTCTCCCTGCCTCAGCCTCCTGAGTAGCTGGGATTACAGGCATGCACCACCACGCCTAGCTAATTTTTGTATTTTAGTAGAGACGGGCTTTTGCCGTGTTGGTCAGGCTGGTCTCAAACTCCTGACCTCAGGTGATCTGCCTGCCTCGGCCTCCCAAGGTGCTGGGATTACAGATGTGAGCCACCACGCCCGGCCTGAACCTCGGTTACTTTTATAAAATTGATCTAATGAAATCACCTAACTCATATGGTTGATAACAGATTTCTGTGAGACAGTACTTATCAATTAGTTCAGTGCCCTAGCACATAGTAAAGACTTAATAGACAGTAGTTATTATAGTCAGAGAACATGCAAGTTCAAAGAGAACATATAGACCAGCTAGCCCAACCTGGCCATCCTTTTTAATCCACCAACCCATCCCCACTGGGCAACCAGACTTGGTACCCTAACATGGTTCCCAGTCTTCACCTGAAAACCATAGCCCTGATCAACCTTGTGCTGCAGTGGACACTTGTCTGGCTTCCTGGCTACTGTTCATCACATTCCCCTTTTGATCTGAGAACCAGCATTGCCCCTCCCATACCAGCCTTCACCTCTTCTGCCTCTAGCTGCTCAGCTCCTGCAGTTCCCACCACAACAATTACCTGGTTTGAAATGATAATAATAAAAACAGTACCAATACATGGAATTTATTAAGCCTTTATTGTGTGCCAGAAACTTGCAAAGCAAGTCGAATTTAGTCTTCACAACTTTATAAAGTAGACACTATTATTATCCCTATTTTACAACTGAAGAAACTGAGGTACCAAGAGATTAAGTAATTTGCCCAAAGTAAGAGATCAAGTGTAAAGACAGGCTATTATCTCATATACTCTAAGAGATAATAACTGACAATTAAAGCATGTTACAATGCTGAGGTGCATTCTGATTTCAGAGATGTTTAAAATGTGGAGGTGGGTGGTGTGGAAAGTACATTATAGAAACAATTAAAATGGGACCAGGATTTGACCTTGGGAAGTCAATCTGACTCAAGGGTCTGTACCGCACTGTAATGCCCTCAATATCCCACTTATTACACGCCCTATGGAACAGACATTGTGCTAACTTCCTTTTTTTTTGAGACAAAGTCTTACTCTGTTGCCCAGGCTGGAGTGGAGTGGCATGATCTTGGCTCACTGCAACCTCTGCCTCCTGGGTTCAAGCAATTCTCCCGCTTCAGCCTCCTGAGTAGCTGGGATTACAGGCATGCACCACCATGTCCAGCTAATTTTTGTATTCCAGTAGAGACGGGGTTTCACCATGTTGCCTAGGCTCCTAACCTTAAGTGATCCTCCTAACCTCAAGTGATCTTCCTGCCTCAGCCTCCCAAAGTGGTGGGATTATAGGTGTAAGCCACCAGGCCCTGCTGCATTGTGCTAACTTCTTAATATGCATTACCTCATTCAGACCTTATTAACCATCCTTGTTCTAGAGATGGGGAAACTAAGGCTCAGAAAAGTCCAAGGTAACATTTGTCCAAGGTAACATGGTGTCATGAAACTGGTCATAAATGCCAGACCTGTCTGACTCTGGAGCCGGCTCTTAGCCATTATGCAAGTCAGATACCTGCTCTCTGCCTAGCTGGTAGTTCCCACAGCTTCCTCCAGAGGCCCCTTCGGGCTGGCCATGGGGCTGAGCCACAGCTGCTGTCCTGGTGCCTTCCAACCCCAGACTTCATTTTCACTCTTTGTGGAGGAGAGGGAGTTTGTTGGGAGGAGGGGCACAGTCCTGGACTGAAAGGCAGAACACTGGGGTACTCATGCTGTTCTGTCTGGGCACCATGATCTCTCTCTCAGCAGGTGTCTCTTGTACTGGGTAACACTCAATCGGTAACATGGGAAGAATTGTCCTATTCCTAGTCTCCACCAAAATTAGTATACTCTTTTTGAAATTATATATGAAAGACATCTGAATAAAGGGTTAGTACATTACTAGAATTTTTTTTTTTTTTTGAGACGGAGTCTCACTCTGTCACCCAGGCTGGAGTGCAGTGGCGCGATCTCAGCTCACTGCAAGCTCTGCCTCCCAGGTTCACACCATTCTCCTGCCTCAGCCTCCCAAGTAGCTGGGACTACAGGAGCCTGCCACCACGCCCGGCTAATTTTTTTTATCTTTAGTAGAGATGGGGTTTCACTGTGTTAGCCAGGGTGGTCTCGATCTCCTGACCTTGTGATCCGCCCGCCTCAGCCTCCCAAAGTACTGGGATGACAGGCGTGAGCCCCCGCGCCCAGCCAGTACATTACTAGATTATGGGTCTAGCCCCTGACCAATGTTCCAGACTTAATTACCAAAATTTCCTACCAAACTTGGAAAACCTCCAAAGTATCCCTGCCTCTCTGCCTCTGTTCATGCCTTTTCACATTATCTGAAAGGCTTTTTCATCTTCACCTACCAAAATTCTACCTATCCAGAAGACCTAGTACATAGGCTTTCTCCTAAAAGGCATTCATGGACAGCTGTCCTTGAAGTGATCCATTTTTTCTATCTAATCTTTGACTGTAAGCTCTCAAGAAAGGCATCGCTACTAGCCTTGCCATTATTATTAGTGTATTGGGCATCTCCCCTGTGGAGGACATGTTGGTTTTTGCCTGCCCAGCATCATCTCCCACTTTTGGTAACAGCAACTTGATTTTCCTCTGGTGGACCACCTTCCCTCTTTTAGTCCATGTGATTTGGAGGGGTTAACCCCACCTCAAAAATCCAGAGGCAGGCATGTGACTTAGGCCTTTTCAGTCAGAGTCACTGTGAACGGTTCTGTGAAGGGCAGATGAACCACTGGGAATTACTTTTGCTGGAAAGATTGGAACAAGCAGCTCTAATTGCTGTGATTTGCATGCAAACATGGAGCTGTAAGTACTTTCACATGGAAAAAAAAAAATCCTGAGAATGTAGCTACACAAAAGCAAGTTATAGAAAGAGATGTAATTTTGAGAATAATATTGTTGGACATCCTTGGATCTTAGATTCAGTGATTCCTGAAGCTGGAGGTAATCTTAAGCCTGGTTTCCTGACGCACTCACTGGTAAATGGAGTTGGATAGCCATAATTGACTTAGACTAATTGAGATCTAACAGGATCCACCTCTGGGATTAGAGATTGAGCCCAGCTTTCTCCTGATCACATGCCTGGGGCAAATTAATTCTGCCCCCTACCCACATTCTTTTTTTTTTACTTCTTAAGCTAGTTTGAGTTGGGTTTCTGTAATGTATAATTGAAAGATACGAACCCATCCTCAATTTGTTTATAAACTTAAAGAGGACAAAAGCCTGATCTTTTTAACCATATAACTCCTCAGGGCTTAGCACAGTACCTGATAAGACAGAGGGTGCTCAAGGTGTGACGTTTGATGGATGGATGCTCACTTCATTCAATCCCACTTTTCCTGAGCACCTACGATGAGCTAAGCTGAGCACAGGAACCACAAGGAATAACCAGTCAAAGTGCTCGCCCTCAAGGAGTTCTGAGTTTAGTAAAAGGAGAAGGTATGAAAACAAACATATTATAAAATAACCTGGGCTATAATAGAAATCCGAACACATTTCTGTGGGATCCCAGAAGTTTGGAGATTTGGGGAGTTGGGAATGTGGGGAAGCTTCTTAGAGGGGAAGATAGATCTGAGTCGAGTTCTTAAAGAACAAAAAGAAGTTCCGAGGCAGAGAAAAGCTGTCCCAGGGATGAGGTATTCCAGGCTGAGAGAGCAATATTATATAATTATATTAATATAGTTAATAATATCTCTAGCTCCTCTTCTTCCTGGGGCTTCTTCACAATCTCCTTCCTCATTTCCCGTGCCTCACATATGGATGGAATCACCACAGTGATTAAGAGCACAGGCTCTGAGCTCTGAAAGATTTTCGTTCTGCAACTTAACCTTGAGCAGAATCACTTGTGTCTTGCAAATAAGCACAGTAGTTGCATTTGCCTTGTAAGATTGTTTAGAACATTTAAAAAAATTACCAATATAAAGTGTGAGCCTGGCACAAGCCAATTCTCAAGAAATGTTAGCTGCTATTATTTTTATTGTCAGTTAAGAACCTTTAAGGACCAGGGAACAGAAAACCTAACTCAAACTGGCATAAACAGTAAGGAGATTCTTCACAGCACACAACGGGGAGTGTTGAAGTAGAGCAGGCCCCAGGCATGGAATAATCAGGGCTCTGACTCCATTTCTCTGTAGTGCTCCCAGCTCTGCCCTCTTCTTTGTATTGGCTCTGTCTACAGGCTAGCTTCCCTCATTGTCCAGAGATGGCTGTGTCACTGTGTCTTGAGCAACTGTGACAACATGCTTCCTTGTTCACATTCATCATAACAGAGAAAAAAATCTCCTCCCCAAACAGAAATATAAACCCTTTCTTTCAATCTGCTTAGGCTAGTTTAGGGTATGTGCCTGCTCCTGGACCGGTGACAGTGATCGGGGGATTCCCTGTGTTGATTGGCTTAAGCCTGGCTTCCTGACGCACTCACTGGTAAGTGGAGTTGCATAGCCATAATTGACTTAGACTAATTGTGATCTAACAGGATCCACCTCTGGGATTAGATATTGAGCCCAGCTTTCTCCTCATCACATGGCTGCATCTTGGCAAAGGGAGAAGGGATCTGTGAGAGAGAAGGAAAAACTGGATGTTGGCTGGACAATCAACAGCATCTTTTGTGATGATTCCTATTGCATTTTTTTGCATGCTAGTTCACATGGGTCTTTTAAGGCCATGGCTCAAATGGTTCCTTCCCAGTGAGGCTGGCAATGGAACCAGCTACAGAGAATAACACATGGCTCCCACCTCTCTCCCTCATTCCTCTCCTCTGAACTTCCTGTCGCCCTCGCTCAGCATTAGTTTTATCTAAAGTTTTATCACCTGCCTGACATGCCATACTTTTAGCTTTACTTGTTTATTATGTCTCCTCCCTCTAGAATATAAATTCCATGAAGGTAGAGGTTTGGAGTTGTTCAGTTTTGCACTTCTAATGTCTAGAAAAGCCCTGACCCACAGAATGCACAACATAACAATTTGTTGAGTGAATAAAGTCTTCTAACCAGACCCAGAATCCTTGGATCATCTCAGAGGTTGTCACCCAGCTACGGGGCCTGGGAATGGTCTCAGCTTTCACAGATTCATTTCTCCTCTTTCTGCTCTGTCTCTCTATTTATTTGCCCCTTGTCTATCTTTCAGTCTCTCTAATATCCATCTGCTGAGTAGGCTCATATTTGTCATTTTGCTTTCTTCCTACACAGCATTGATTACAAATCTTTTTCTTCCCCCTTTTCATGCTGACTACCTCTTATTCTCTACCTGCAAAATATTAAATAGTTTGTGTTCAAATAGAGCTAAAAGACCTGAGTGACCCTTATATCCTGCAAAGATTTAAGACAGGACATCTCATTTTTTTGAGAACTTCATTTATGTTTTTTTTTTTTTTTTTTGAACTCACTGATCTTTGATTTTACTAAGGCCTTCCGCTGGAACATGAAGGTAGGGATGAGTGTAGAGGATAATATACTCAGATATTTTTAAAATAAATTACTTAGTAATAAGAAATTAGTCATACTACATTCTTCCATTTGTTATAAGAAGAAATTGGCAATGAAGACTATTTAAAAGAAATGTTCAGCTCTACAGAGGGTGGTGGCAGGCAACACTTTTCCATTACAGAATAACCTCTATTCTTCCATGATACAAATTCCTGTGGAAAAACTTGTCAGGAGCTCTTGCCAGTGCCAAGGGATGAAAAACAGAGCATGTCCTAATTAGCTACTGTAGGTTCAGTTAACATCTTGGGGAAGGACCCATAAAATCTGGCCATTATTTTCTTAAACATCTGCAAGCAGAAGAATTCCTTAGTCCTTAGCTATAGTTTCTGCTAGGTATCTTAAAGCTGGGACAGTTCTACCGTGACTCTTCTCCTCAGCTATTAGGTGGGTGCTAGTCATCAAAGTCTGGAATGTCATCATAGGAGTAACCATGGTAGCCTTTGGATGCGTAGTAAGCGATGCGCAGGTGGTAAAATCCCGGTAGGAACACCAGAATGCCAATGATCAGGACTGGAACGGCCCGGTCTGCCCCCCCTTTGCTGATGTAGCCTGACAGCAGGAGGGAGCCTATAATAATGAGAAAGGCGCCAATCAAAAACAGCACAGTGGCAAGTGCGATGGCCTTATAAGGGATCTTAGGAGGAGTTTTCTTAAACTGAAGGTCAATGTAGCCATCATCTGTGCTGGAGAGCCTTGAATATTTCACTTTACTACTGGGGATTCCAGTATCCAGGTTGGTACGGGACGGCATCATAACACGCTGACACAGCAGAGCGCCGTGCCAGGCTGCCCGCACACCCAGAGCTCGCCCATGGTTGGCAGCGCCCGAGGTCGCATGGCACGGCCCGCTTAAGGGCCACTCAGCCCGCCCCAGCCGGGATCAGTGCCTCATTTATGTTTTTACATACGTGTTTGAGAAATCCATATGGAGTGTATTACTGTAGGTGCTTCCGCGTCTACCATTCCATGGCTTCCTGGAATTGTATCCTCTTTTTTTTGCAAAACAGGGTCTCACTCTGTCACCCAGGCTGAGTGCAGATGTATGATCATGGCTCACTGCAGCCTCGACCTCCCAGGGTCAAGCGATCCTCCCACCTCAGCCTCCTGAGTAGCTGGGACTATAGGCCCACACCACCACACCCGGCTAATTTTTTATTTTTTGTAGAGATGGAGTCTTGCTGTGTTGCCAAGGCTAGTCTAAAACTCCTGGGCATAAGTGACCCTTCCACCCTGGCCTCCCAAAGAGCTGGGATTACAGATGTGAGCCACTGTGCCTGGCCCTGGATTTGTATCCTCTTTGAAGTCCTCTTTGGTATGAATATTTTTAAATTTTAAGAGAAAAGCCTCTGCTTTCTCCCATACCACTCCCACCCTAAAATCTGTCTGCCTCTAGTAAGGGACATGTAATAAGGCATTGTTTTCTTAGGTGGTATTTTCTGGCTCTAGGACTGGACAAAGGAACAATGATAAAAATAACAATAGAAAACATGTATTTGTCTAGCACTTTACAATAAACCGTGACTATTGTTCTTTTCTCAATTATAAAATCAATATGAGCTTACAAAATATTACCTTTTTTTTTTTTTTGAGACAGAGTCTTGCTCTGTCTCCTAGGCTGGAGTGCAGTGGCGCATTTTGGGCTCACTGCAACCTCTGCCTCATTGGTTCAAGCAATTCTCCTGCCTCAGCCTCCCAAGTAGCTGGGACTGTGGGAGTACACCACTATGCCGGGCTAATTTTTGTATTTTTAGTAGAGATGAGGTTTCACCATGTTGGCCAGGCTTGACTCAGACTCCTGACCTCACATGATCCTCCTGCCTTGAGTTCCCAAAGTGCTGGGATTACAGGTGTGAGCCACTGCACGTAGTCTACAATTTTTTTAGCGGGATCGCATTACACCATGGTGTTATTTGACTTTCAGAGACTGAGAGAGGTTGTCGAAGAGATATGGCTAGGAGGTGGAAGAGCCAGAACTAGAACCTGGGCCCTGTCGTCCCAAAGCCTTTGCTCTTCTTGATGCCCCTATTCCAGGCATTCAACTTGGCCTTCGCCTCCCTCTCTGATGATGTGAACGTGTACGTGGGTGCTAGTTGTTAGGCTTACTTGATGACTCAGAACAGCTGCCTTCCCCTCTGAGGTGGGGGGTAACCCCAGGTAGGTGCTGCCCACCCAGGAGTCTGTGGCTTCCTGCCTTCTTCAGTTCAAGGGTTTATCAGATAAGGCGGAGCCTTAAAATGCTCGTATTTCCCAGAACACATAGTTTGATTTAACAAGCACAAGTTACAAAGACTGACCAGAGGACAGGGAGTCTGTGGTCATGGGTAAACAGCAGTGGAGACTGGAAGAGTCCAGGGCTAACAGCCTCTTCCTCCAGTCCAGCATCAGTACCCCCAGGGCCTCAGTATCTATAACTAGTGAGCCTGTGTCCCCAGAGGGGGATCCCTCCTCCACCAGAAAGTGAACTTTAGAAAGCCAGATGGTCTCAGCTCTCACAGGCTTCCAGGAAACCTCAACAATTCTAAGAAGACCCCATTTCCTGCTTCACACCCAGAGCCTGAGTCTTTGGTGGGGAAAGGGAGGGAGGCCCGCGCCACCCCCTGCTCCCTCCACCTTCAATCCTTGCCCTAGGCAACCCCTCTGTGTGCACAACTTCTCATAGAGGCAGCATGTCTCTGAGGTGTTGAGAGGTGGCCTCCCAGCTTATCCAGACTCTAGGATCCGCCTCTTCTCTGGGATACCTTTCACACCCATGTCTCCTAACCCAGATCCGTCTGTTACTCCCGAGCTAAAGATAGGCCCAGAGGTGAGCCAAAGCAACTGACAGCCCTAAAGGCGTTTCAATGGGGTTATGACATTTAATAAATCAATGTTTCCCTGTGGGGAAGTCACATAGCATTGGTAGGACAGAAAATAATTTAAAGTTTCCACATGAATATCAGCATTAAAGAATAAATAATTACCCCCTTTTTCATTCCTTTTCAATACTTTTTATAATATCAAGAAGTATGTCTCCCTTAGGTGCTAGTAGTTCCTTAACATCCCTCTGATACCAGTAAGACTTACCATGAAAAAAAGAAGAGAGGGCATAAATAAATAATATTAAAAATAAGAACAGGATTATAGCAAGCATTTTCTATATATTTTTTAAAAGATAACCTTTAAATAGCAACAACATTGTTTCCGTGTAGAAACAAATTTCATAAAAGATGTACGCCTAGTCTTTATCAAGAAAATTATATAATTTTAATGAAAACTATAAAGTAAAACCTAAACAAATAAGATCCGCATGGATAGGAAGAAAACTCAATATGATAAAGATGTCAGTTCTTCTAAATTATTCTAGAAATTTAATGCAATCCCAATCAATATTCTGAGTGTGTGTGTGTGTGTGTGAAATTTTTCTAGCTGATTCTAAAACTTATTTGGAAGAGCAAAGACAGCTGCTATTTTATATTTTATATGGGGTGGCCAGGGAAGGCCCTTCTGAGGAATGATGTGTGAGGAGTGACGCATTCTAGGTAGGTTGAGCCAAGGCTTTGAGGCAGCAGCTTGCTTGGAATGTTCCAAGAATACGAGGTCAGTGTGGCTGACTGAATGAATGGCAGAAATGAGGTCAGAGAAGTAGCCAGGGGCCAGCTGACGTTGAGCCTTGCGGACTGCGGTAAGAGCTCCGAAATTTACTCTGCAATGGGAGGCTGTTTGATTTTTTGAGCAAGGAGTGATCCAATTTAATTTGAACATTAAAAATGTTGAAAGGGCTGAAAATATTAAGTAAGCCTGTGTGTGGGTGGTATGGAAATGCAGTAAAAACTGTGAAGGGGGCACATGAATGACTGAAATTTTGAAAATTCTGCATGAAGTAATTCCTTAAGTCACAGATTTGGTCTTTCTAATTTAGCTGAGCCCAAACAGAATGGGAAAGGAATCTGAGTTCTTGGAGCCAATGCTGACAAATGTGTGGGAGGGACAGGCCGGGCCCAAATCTTCTTCCTGCTGCTTTGGCTTATGGTGGATGTACCAGGGAATCCCCTCCATGGCTGGACCTCCAATTACAGCCTCCCAGAGAGTGAGTCCAAAAAGCAACTACTCTGAAAAACATCACTGACCTCAAAACTAGTGAGATTTAAAGAAGGTTAGAGCTGAATGGGACTCCAGAGACAGTAATAAAAATAAGAAATGATAATAACATGGGCATGTCCCTAAAAAAATCATTATCTTCTCTCAAAAACTGTTCCTTCTCTGGCATTCCCTAGTCCAGTAAATGGCACATTATTCACTCAGTCAACCAACAAAGTTTTATTAAGCCTACACTACATGTCAGTGTTGGATTCTCTCTAACAAGCAAAATCAACATAGGCTCTGCCCTCATGGAGCTACCAGTCTGATACGGGGAGAGAGACAGTAAACAAGTTATTACAAAACACTTAGCAATGTGAAAGAAACAAATAGGGTGGTGTGGTAGAGCAAGGATCAGCAAACTAAACAGAGGTCAAATATGGCTTACTGTCCCTTTTTTTGTAAATAAACTTTTATTGGAACACAGACATACTCATTTGTTTATATATTGTCTATGCTTACTTTCATGCTACAATGGCAGGTTTGAGGAGCTTGTAACAGAGATTTATAGCCTTCAAAGCCTAAAATAGTTACTATCTGGCCATTTACAGGATAAGTTTGCCTACCACTATTATAGAAGATAATGGGATCATTGGTGAATGACAAACAAAACAAACAAAAACAAAACAGAAGAAGATAATGGGGGAGCCTATCTCCCAGTAATGTCCAATAGAACTTTCTGAAATGATGGCAGTGTCCTGTATCTGTGCTGTCCCTTATGGTAACCACCAACCACATGTAACTATTGGATTTGTCGCACTTGGGTTTAGCTTCCCACTTCCACTTGTCCAGTCAGTTGTGGCCAAAGGGTGATAGGGTCATATGGTAAAAACAGGGCTTCCTTTGGCTGCCTTTTGCAGAGACAAGGAGCAGAATATTTACCCTTAGCAAGGGCTGTGGGTGTAACAGTGGAGTTAGTTGATGTGTTAACTACCATCCTATAATGTCTACATTAGCTAGGTGCCCAAATCTGTGATGCTATGATTCTCCCTGAGGCTTCGGCTCTTGGGGGGCCTGGATCTGTGACCTAAATTAACTCTCTCTATAGCCAGAAGTTCCCAGATGGTTATGATTGCTTGGTTGGGGCAAACACATTCTTTTCCCTCCATGCCCCCGGCCAGACCTCCTCTATTCCTTCCCTCATTTAGAGACACTTCAGCAAGGGAGGGAAGGACAAAAGACATGTGGGTCTCAGAGCCACAAAAAGTAGTGCAGTCCCTTGGGAGGAAGTCTGCTGCAGAGGCTGCTGGAGAATTTCTGATTTTCTGCTTTGGGTCTTACTCACTCAGGGATGATGTGGTTGGGGACTAAGGGGATCATTTTGCAATTTTGCCCCTGACAGCATTGGCTTGGGCTCTGATGTTTGGGCCACCTCTGACTCAGAGTTGAGTTAAATCACTAAATCTGCTGCCTCCCAAATTTGGCAGGGATCGGGGTGGGCAGTGGCTGCACAGGTCCTGTGAATCTCCTAGGCAGGCAGAATGGGTTTTACTCAGCCATGTGGCAGGGGAGGGAGGCCTGGAAATTGTCCATTTCTAGTATACCTTCCCTAACTGCTCCGAATGCCTAGAAATAAGCCAGTGGACCCTTACCTTACCTGGAGGCTTTGTTTCCAATTAAAAGCAACTCCCTATACTGCCCAAGACTGTCCTTGGAGTTAGCATCAATCCTATGGGCTTTAGAGAGGACTGAATTTCACATCCTTTCCTCCATATTGGGTATGGAAAGGGAGATAGCAGGGAACTGTGAGAGCCCTAGGGTAATGTGTGCATGTGAGTGTGTGTGTGTGTGAGAGAGCATGTGTGTGTGAGCATATGTGTGTGAGTGTGTGTGTGTTTGTGTTGGGGATAGATGCGGGAGGTGGAATTGAAAGAAGAAACATGTTCAGAATTGGGGCTGGGTGGCACTAAATGCAGATGTTGGCAGGGCTATATGTCTAATAAAAGACCCGAGTCTTATCCTGACTGTGCCACTCATTCTCTGTATCCTTGATTGAGCAACTCTCTTAATCTCCCTGGGCTTCAGTTTCCTCATTTGTAAAGTGAAGTGATTGGGTGAGGAAGTCTCCAAGGGTCCTTCTAGTTCTACATCACTGGACCAGAAATACATCCCTTCTGGAGAAGGGCTGGTGAGGGGAGGCAGGTTCCAGTGAGATCTCTCCTTTCAGGCTTTCATATAGTAAGAGCACCACAGCAGCAGAGCCCAGGAGGAAAGGTGTGGGAGGTCTCACAGCTAAGCCCAGACTGCCCTGAATCTGGCCCCTGCAAGTCTCACCTCCAGTTCAATTAGAAAACTGTGTCCCTTCTTCAAGACATGTTACTTCTGTTTACCAGAAAATTGTCTTAATAACTATAGATCTACAATGCCTGAAATGTGAAGGGCATTCTTCAGAGCTGTGCAAAGCACAGTGGCCTGCCATGCTATCACATGCTCTGCCATGGGCAGGGTGCAGGCTTAGGAGGTACTGGGTGCCATAAAGACAGTGCCACAGAGCAATGGTTTGCAAACTGCTGGGCCCCACCCCAGAGTTTCTGATTCAGTAGGTCAAGGGTGGACTCTGAAAATATGCATCTCTAACAAGTTCCCAGGTAAATCTGATGCTGCTTGACTGGGGACCACACATTGAGAACCACCACTATAGAGTGTGAGAGGTCATCTAGTCCCCTTCCTACACTCTGCATCTTTTCTTATGGATTAGTAAATTGAGGAAAAGTGAGTTGTCAGCATCCCAGGGCTGTGATCAGATTTCTCATCCAGTCCTCTTTCGTTTATTTATTTATTTATTTGAGACTAGGCCTTTCTCTGTTGCCCAGGCTGGTGTGCAGTGGTATGGTCCTAGCTTACTGCAGCCTCAAACTCCCAGGCTCCAGCAGTCCTCCTGTCTCAGCCTCCCAATTAGCTTGGATTGCAGGTTCAACTCACTGCACCTTGCCAGTCCTCTTTCTACTCCATCATCTTGCTATTTCTTGAATAGTGATATTAATGGAAAATCCAGCATCTTCCTTAGCCTTCCTGGAGATCTTTGAGGAAAGGGGAGGCTAAGTCAGGGCTCTCTGGAGGCAGGAGAAGGACCGTTCTAGCCTCTGGCAAGCCGTGAGAAATTCTTTCTCAAACGCAGGCCATACCAGCACAGGTGAAGCCTGAACTCATTATGGGACTCTGGGGGGGCACGTGGCAGCAGTTCTCGCCTCACCCCAGAAAAGGGGAGGCTAATTCAGAAGGAAATGTGTCAGGCTGTGGTTTCCTGCTCCAGCTCTGCCCCACCTTGCTGACCTTGAGGAATTGTTTGGTCTCAAGGTCCCAAACCTTTGTTCCATACCCAAATTCCAAATCTAGTTTGACTGATCCTGCTTGTGCTTGAATGCCTCCAGTGAGCAGAAACTCATGCCTTCCCGGGCATCATCCTAACTTCAGCTAAATATCCAATCACAGTGGAGAATGTCTCTTTCTGGAGAAATATGTGCATAGATGCCTAAGGTTTTCCTGAGGTCCAGCACTTTGTCTTCCTGAGATCAGAAGGGCTTCCTTATGCTGTCAGTTAAGTAGGTAATCTATAGATATTTGTTAAAGGAATGAAATGAGGTGAGGTTGGGTGGGCAGAGTGAAGCTATCAAGAAGATCGTTTTATCAGCAGCTACTTAGAGGTGCAGATCATGCAGCGTTCACATGGCTGTTACCGCCTTGCGTGATCTGGACACTGCCTGCCTCTCCTATCCCATCTCACACGACCTTCCCTCACACTCACTCCTTTTGTGACAACATATTTATTTGTGTGACTGTTTGAATAATGTCTGTCTCCTCCCCCAGACTGGATGAAGGTGGGGACAGTGTTGGTTTTGCTCACCAATGTATCCCTAGCACTTAGCAATGTACCTATCACATAGTATATGCTCAACACATACTGTTTTTGAGACAGGGTCTCGCTCTGTCACCCAGGCTGGAGTGCAGTTGCATGATCTTGGCTCACTGCAGCCTCAACCTCTGGGCTCAAGCAATCCTCCCACCTCAGCCTCCTGAGGAGTTAGGGATACAGGTGGATGCCACCACCAGCTAATTTTTGTATTTTTTGTAGAGACAGGGTTTTGCCATATTGCTCAGACTGGTCTCGAACTCTTGAGTTTAAGTGATCTGCCCGCCTCAGCCTCCCAAAGTGCTAGGATTACAGGCGTGAGCCACTGTGCCTGGCTTCAACACATATTGTGAAAGGAAGAAATGACTTGCCTGTTCTGTGGCAGAGCAGTGCTTAGCCCCCTTAAATTCCTGTTTAAATAGACAGAAAATATATGCATATGTAAATTATTTTGCTCAAACACTGAGGGCAGTGCTCTAAGAGATAGCCTATTTCCAAAAAAATATTGAATGGATGTTAGGGTAAAGGCTAAGTTGATTTTAGCAGCTTTAAAAAGGTTCCAGAATACAATGACTTCAGAAAATACAAGTTTATTTCTCTCTAACAAAAGCACCCCAAGGTGAGCAGGCCAGAACGGCAAAGCCTCTCTGATCCACATAGTCATTAAGGGTTCCAAGTTCCTTCCATCTTACTGTTTTGTCATCCCCAATGCCATTGTCTTCATCTGTGTATTAGGGTTCTCTAGAGGGACAGACTAACAGGATATATATATGGAGATATATATATATATGTTTATTAAGTATTAATTACACGATCACAAGGTCCCACAATAGGCTATCTGCAAGCTTGAGGAGCAAGGAGAGCCAGTCTGAATCTCGAAACTGAAGAACTTGGAGTCTGATGTTCGAGGGCAGGAAGCATCCAGCACGAGAGAAAGATGCAGGCTGGGAAGCTAGGCCAGTCTCGCCTTTTCACATTTTCTGCCTGCTTTATATTTGCTGGCAGCTGATTAAATGGTGCCCTCCAGATTAAGGGTGGGTCTGCCTTCCCCAGTCCACTGACTCAAATGTTAACCTCCTTTGGCAACCCCCTCACAGACACACCCAGGATCAATACTTTGCATCTTTCAATCAAGTTGACACTCAGTATTAACCATCACAATCTGCATGGTCAAAGATGGGCCATAGACCCAAACACGTTTCAGCTTGTAAGAAGGGGAGAGAGTAGAAGTCCAGGGTGAGTGATTTTAAAAAAACATAAACAAAAACAAGTGAGGCAAAGTTGCATCCTTCACTTCCACTCATAGTCCATTGGTCATAGGTTAATTCCAAGGTCACCTCTACTTGCAAACTGACCAGGAAATGAATGGCCATTTGCCCAGCTTAACCTCTATTATTATGAAAGAAGAGGTGAATGTATTTAGGGAGACAAATGGGAGTGTCTGTCATGAGAAGTCTTATAATAAGTAACCATCACTCAGGAGATTTAAACGTAACCCGAATTATTATGCCCAAACCACTAAGTTCCACCAATTAATTGCCAGAAAAAAAGTTGTCTTCATGGATTCTCCCAGCTATTTCTGAAACTGTTTCAGGGTGCTATTCTATATGTATTCAAGAACAGGTCCCTCCTCAATATAGCAAGATATACCCAAATTACAGATGCTCATATCAGGAAGTCTACCTGTAGGAATTTCTCCAATAGATATATTTACCCACATGGGAAATTAAATACAAATTGTTCATAAAAGGAAAATATTTAAAAATATATAATGTCCCAGTCCAGGTGCAGTGGCTTACACATGTAATCCCAGCACTTTGGGAGGCCAAGGAGGGTGGCTCGCTTGGGCAACATGGCAAAACTCCAAAACTCCATCTCTACAAACCTGTACAGCATGTTACTGTACTGATTACTGTAGTAAATTGTAACACAATGGTATTTGTGCATCTAAACATAGAAAATACACAGTAAAAATGTGGTATAAAATATTTAAAATGGTACGCCTGTATTGGGCACTTATGAACGGAACTTGCAGGACTAGAAATTGCTCTGGGTGAGTGAAATTGCTCAGTGAGTGAAATTGCTCAGAAATTGCTCAGTGAGTGAGTGGTGAGGGAATATGAAGGCCTAGGACATTACTGTACACTACTGTAGACTTTATAAACACTGTACACTTAGGCTGCACTAAATTTATAAATGCAGCACAGCATGGTGGTATATGCCTGTAGTCCCAGCTACTTGGGAGGCCAAGGAGGGAGAATCACTTGAGGCCAGGAGTTTGAGATCAGCCTGGACAACACAGTGAGACCCTATCTCTATCAGAGATTTAAAATGAGCCAGGTGTGGTGGTGTGTGCCTGTAGTTCTAGCTACTTGGGAGGCCAAGGTAGAAGGATCACTTGAGTCCAGGAGTTTGAGGCAGCAGTGAGCTATCATTGTGCCACTGCACTCCAGTCTGAGTGACAGGGCGAGACCCTTCTAAAATAAATAAATAAATAAATAAATAAAATTTTAAAGTGAAGAGTTTTTAAATAGAAAAAAATTTTCTTTCTTTATATCTTTATTTTGTAAGCTTTTTGCTTTTTTCTTAATTTTTATTTTGAGATCAGAGGTACATGTTAGGGTTTGTTACATAGGTGAACTTGTGTCATGGGAGTTTGTTTTACTTTTTATTTTTTAGATTTTTTCAAAAAATAAAACTAAGGCACAAACACACACATTAGCCTAGGCCTACACAGGGTCAGCATCATCAATATCACCTTCTTCTGAAATAGCTTCTGAAGGATCTGCCTGAGGCTAATTTACAGTTTACCTTTTTTTTTTTTTTTTTTTGAGATGCAGTCTCACTCTGTCGCCCAGGCTGGAATGCAGTGGTGCGATCTCGGCTCACTGCAAATTCTGCCTCCCAGGTTCAAGCAATTCTCCTGCCTCAGCCTCCTAAGTAGCTGGGATTACAGGCGCCTGCCACACCCAGCTAATTTTTGTGTTTTTAGTAGAGACGGGGTTTCATCATGTTAGCCAGGATGGTCTCGAGCCACTGTGCCTGACTTTTTTTTTTTTTTAATAAGTAGGCATACACACTAAAATAACAATTAAAAAGTATAGTATAGTCGGCTGGGCACAGTGGCTTACACCTGTAATCCTAGCACTTTGGGAGGCCAAGGCAGGCAGATCACTTGAGGTCAGGAGTTCAAGACGACCCTGCCAACATGGTGAAACCCTGTCTCTACCGA
Organism: Colobus angolensis palliatus; assembly: GCF_000951035.1. NCBI lineage: Eukaryota > Metazoa > Chordata > Mammalia > Primates > Cercopithecidae > Colobus > Colobus angolensis. The sequence continues at coordinate 180,621 of NW_012117511.1, read as the reverse complement.
AAATACAAAAATTAGCCAGGCATGGTAGCACACGCGTGTAATCCCAGCTACTCGGGAGGCTGAGGCAGGAGAATGCAGAGGTTGCAAGTGAGCCAAGATCATGCCACTGCACTCCAGCCTGGGTAACAGAGTGAGATGCCTCACAAAAAAAAAAAAAAAAAAAAAGTGTAGTATAGTCAACACATAAACCAGTCCCCTAGTCATTTATTATCATTATCAAATATTATATACTGTACATAATTGTATGTGCTATACTTTTTATACAACTGGCAGCATAGTAGGTTGTTTATATCAGCATCACTACAAACGTGAGTGGTGCTTTGCACTATGACGTTAAGATGGCTACAAAATCACTAGATAGAAATTTTTCTTAAAATATGGGACCACCATCCTATATGTAGTCCATCATTGGCTGAAATGTTATGTAGCACATGAATAAATATAAATATATTTTGATGAATATATCTTTAAAATAAACATATATTTATATAAATATATCTTTAAAATAAACATATATAAATATATATACTTGTTTGTATATTCATAAGTTTCCCTGGAAGAATTCAAAGGAAACTAGTAACAGGGGTGAGAAGGGGAAGGGACTGGGTGACTGGATGTCTGGGGTATATGCTTTTTGTACTTTTTCATTTAGGACCATGTGAATATGTTAGCTCTTTAAAAAGAAGAGGGCAGGGCAAGGTGGCTCACACCTGTAATCTCAGTACTTTGGGAGGCCAAGGCGGGTGAATAGCCTGAGGTCAGGAGTTTGAGACCAGCCTGATTAGCATGGTGAAGCCCCAATGCCATCTCTACTAAAAATACAAAATTAGCCAGGCGTGGTGGCGGGTGCCTGGAATCCCCGCTATTTGGGAGGCTGGGGCAGGAAAATCACTTGAACCTGGGAGGTGGAGGTTGCAGTGAGCTGAGATCACGCTGTTGCACTCCAGCCTGGGCAACAAGAGAGAAACGCTGTATCCAAAAAAAAAAAAAAAAAGAAATTTAAATTAAATAAAAAGAAGGGCCAGGTGTGGTGGCTCAGCCCAGTAATATTCCAGAGCTTTGGGAGGCTGAGGCAGGAGGATCACTTGACGCCTGGAGTTTGAGATGAGCCTGGGCAACATAGCAAGATCCCATCTCTAAAAAAAAAAAAAAATTAGCCGATGTAGTGGCATGTGCCTGTAGTCCCACCTACTTGGGAGGCAGAGGCAGGGGGATCACTCGAGCCCAGGAGTTCATGGTTACAGTGAGCTATGATTGTGCCACTGCACTCAGCCTATTTGACAGAGTAAGACCCAGTCTCTTAAAAAAAAAAAAAAAAAAAAAAAAGATGGCCTGGGTGCAGTGGCTCACGCCTGTAATCCCAGCACTTTGGGAGGTCAAGGTGGGCAGATGACCTAAGGTCAGGAGTTTGAGACTAGCCTGGCCAACATAGCAAAACTCTGTCTCTACTAAAAATACAAAAGTTAGCTGGGCATGGTGGCAGATGCCTGTAATCCCAGCTACTCTGGAGGCTGAGGCAGGAGAATTGCTCCAACCTGGGAGGTGGAAGTTGCAGTGAGCTGAGACCAAGCCACTGCACTCCAGCCTGCGTGACAGAGCAAGAGACTGTCAAAAAAAAAAAGGGGGAGGAGGAGGAGGAGGAGGAGGAAAGGAAATGATGGGAGAGAAGAAAGAGAACAAGGAAGGAGAGGAAGGGAGAGAAGGGAAGGAAGGAAAAAATAAAGGAAGAAGGGTGGAAGAATCCTTCCTATACTTTCTGTCTGGCCTCCTCACCATGTATGGACACTGCTGCCTCTGCCACAGTGACCCTTGAGGTCTCTGCTCCACAGACCCAGCTACCCTCTGCTAACAACTACTGCCGACACCGTTTTGGGTTCAAGTAGGCAGAACTTGGTTTCTATGGCCGATATGTGAGACAAGACCTTCCCTTCAATTTTACATATCCCAGCAGAGACCAGCCCATAATATTTCAAGGGAAGCGACTGATGATTCAAGAAAAAGGAAAGGCAAATTAACAAAAGATGAGAATTTCCAATGACTGCAAAAACTCAGATCCTTCCTCGGGACCCCCACTATCCATCTTCCTGCTGTGTTCCAGGCCTGGCCTCATGACAGCAGGAGACAATATTTATGACCACCAGGAGTTCTCCAGGAATATTCTGGCCTTAGAGTCCAGGCCAAACTGGCCCTAGGCATCAGAGAAAGGAGGAAGTTTTGCCTTACCCCATTCTATGGGTTTACTCCCCAGACCTCATTTCCAGCCACAGGATTGAACTCTAGCCAGGATGATTAATGATCGTACTAACCATTCCCTTGAGAACGTATTTCCTAAAAGACTGCCAGAGTATATTTTGGCCTTACGGTCCTCAAAAGACAATTCCAATAATCTGATATAAATACCTTTCAATGTCTGGTCAGTCAGCTTTTAGATATCAAATTAAACTCAAATTAAGATATGTAATCTGGGAAGTCAGTTTCTGGCCCATGGGGGAACTGTGCCAAACTAAGTCTAGTTTCTTGTATTGTTGGTCTCTCCCCATTAACAGCCCAAAATCCTGGGGTCCAGTCTTTCCCAAAATCAACTTATTACATGAAGAAAAAACAACAACCAGATATTAGACACAATATTAGAGGAAGGAGAAACGTAATGGTACCAAGAGCCTGGGATGAGATCATGACGGCTATTGAGCACTGTAGATAGCTCTAAGTTCACTGTTGCAGGAAAGAATGATTATGGATTGTGTAATTGTCCTCGTTTGGTAAGAGGGTATTTGTCTATAGATACAAATGTGTAATTGAAAGAGATATTCATCACACATTCTTATATAAAGGATATTGAACAAGAGCATAAACAGCGTCTTCTGTGGTAATGTAGCAAAAACCTCAAGGTAAAACACAGCTGTGCCTGGGGTTAGCTAATTCCAGAACTCGATGGGGAGCTGGGTAACAAGAAAGAAAGGGGAAATGTTTTGGGGAGGTGTCGACATCGGAATGGAGGGTAGTGAGGACAGCCAGTGGCTTTCATAGAGATGGTTGTCCAGCCTGGGCTAGCAGATTTGAATAGCCATGTGCTCTGTGGAGAGTTAGTGGACGCTCTGTGTTGCCTCCAGCTTCCATTTTAACAGAATCTTGATTTTGTTCAGCTATCCATTTCTCTCTCATGCAGCCATGAGTATCAAGGGAAGAAGACTCCAGGCCCAGTTCTAAGAGCTAGGCCTGACTGATTGGTCTAAAGGCAATCTTATCCCCTTGCCCAGATTAGCCTAGGAATATGCATATGACTCGATTCTGACCAATGCGTGTTGAGAACTATGTAAGAGGATTACAAGAAAAGTTTCTTTGTTTCAAAAAAAGAGCCAGGAGAGATGTTCTGTCTTCTTCCTCCAGAGTTTATGCCTTGATTTTATATGATGATTGGAACTCTTACAGCCATCTTGCAGCTTGAGGGTGAAGTCAACACCAAAGATGGCATGTAGGGAGGTGGAAAGAACCCGTATTTTTCGTTTTATTTTATTTTATTTTAAGTTCTGGGATACATGCCCGGAACGTGCAGGTTTGTTAGATAGGTATACATGTGCCATGGTGGTTTGCTGCACCTATCAACCTGTCATCTAGGTTTTAATCCCTGCATGCATTAGGTATTTGTCTTAATGCTCTCCCTCCTCTTGTCCCCCACTCCCTGATAGGCCCCAGTATGTGGTGTTCCCTTCCCTGTGTCCATGTGTTCTCATTGGAACCCATATTCTTTTTTTATTTTTCTTTTCTTTTTTTTTGATATGGAGTTTTGCTCTTGTTGCCCAGGCTGGATTTCTATGGCACAATCTTGGCTCATCGCAACCTCTGCCTCCCAGGTTCAAGTGATTCTCCTGCCTCAGTCTCCTGAGTAGCTGAGATTACCAGCCACCATGCCTGTCTAATTTTGTATTTTTAGTGGAGATGGGGTTTCTCCATGTTAATCAGGCTGGTCTCAAACTCCCGACCTCAGGTGATTTGCCCGCCTTGACCTCCCAAAGCACTGGGATTATGGGCGTAAGCCACCATGCCCAACCTGAACCCATATTCTTGATGACATTGTTGAGCTGCTGAATCAACCAACCTGGGAACCTACCCTACCTCTAAATTTCTTATGTACAGTAACGTATTTTCTAATTTTAAAGCAAATTTCAGTTGGAGGTTCTGTCACTTGTATCTGAAAACATACACTGCATGAATTTTAGTTATTTATTTATTTTTAAAGACAGGGTCTCACTCTGTCATCCAGGCTGGAGTGCAGTGGCACAATCTTGGTTCACTGCAACCTCCACCTTCTAGGCTCAAGTGATCCTCCTACCTCAGCCTCCCAAGTAGCTGGGACTACAGGCACATGCTGCCATGCCTGGCTAACTTTTTGTATTTTTGGTAGAGACGGGGTTTCACCATATTGCCCAGGCTGGTCTCGATCTCCTGAATTCAGATGATGCACCCGCCTAGGCCTCCCAGAGTGCTGAGATTATAGGTGTGAGCCACCATGCCCGGCCAGAAAGTATTTTAAATAACACATATCTACTTGCATGGAACTTACCTTGTAGTGGAGGAGGGCTAGACATTAAACAATTGATTTCACAATGAATTATTTAATCATAATAGTATAAAGTGCTAAAAGAATACAATGCGTAAGAGAGGATCTGATCTTGTCTGAGAGTGGCATGTTCCCTTCTCAGTTTCTTTCTAATTGGACTTTTAAATTCCAACTGTGCTTCTTATAAGAAGGTAGTTTACACTTTAAGTCTTAGTTTTGCTTCTTGACAAGGGCTTCTGGCATCGATTTGGTGACCACAGATAGGCTTTAACTATAAGACAAGAGCCAGTTGAAGTGGCCCACATTTGTAATCCCAGCTCTTTGAGAGGCCAAGGTGGGACAATCACTTGAGGCCAGGAGTTCAACACCAGTCTGGCCAAGATAGTGAGACCCCATCTGAAAAAGAGAGAGAGAAAAAAAACAACTCTAAGACCAATAGGTGCTAGAAAGAGGGAAAGAGAGAAAGAGAAAAACATGTATAAGACCAATAGATACTCAAGCTGATAAGCTTCTGTGAAAATTGTGGAGCATGAATTGCATTCCTTCTTGGATGGGAGGAGTCCAACCTGTGGTTTGCCTAGGATGAGCAAATCTCACTTCATTAACCAGCAATGCCAAAGAAATCCTGAGAAATGAGACAACTAGAAGAGCTGGGGACAGGGTTTGGGAATCACTCACAGTAGTGTAATCACGTACTGGATACATTAAAAGCAAGTGTTATATTAGTTATCAATTGGATGACTTCTGATGACAAGATAGCAAAATCAAAGTCCTTTCCCTGTACTTTACTCAGACATCAGCCCATTGCCAACAAAGAGACTAGTAAACAAAAACACAAACTCCATCCTTGGCGACAGAGGGAGAAATCTGAAATAGAGAAAGCAGGTGGAGAAATTGTCTTAAGAAATTGGAGGAAGGCAAAGCTGCTACCTCATTCATATCTTCTCAGCCTGCCTGTGACTTCAGCCACAGCTCAAACTCACCTGTGCTGATAGCATTGTGCCTCATACATGAAACCCAATTTTTTTCTCTTTGCCCTGGAGCTTCTTTGATATTATGAAAGCTGCTTGGCTCATGTGCAAGAGAAAAGGCACTTGGGGAGTGGGACTCTCCAAATTAATGCCAGTGGGGGGCAGTCCTCAACCAAAGGGGGGCCCACAGAGAGAAAGGATGCGTACTTCAATGTCCAGTGCCTTGGGCAGACAGTTTGGAGAGGCACACTCTACCTTTCCCAGCCCCTAACTGCCTCAAAGATGACCTTAATAATGTACTCTTCTATTGGCTTTTCCTTCTTCCTTTGATCAGCTTTTCTCTGCTTCTTCACACTTGCTTCCTGGGATCATCTCTCAAATAAACTACCTCCACCCAAGTTCTTATCTCAGACTTGACTTTCAAGGAAAACCAAATGAGGGCAGAGGGTACTTGCAAAGGAGACACTGACAAGAAGCAAGTCAGTGTCCCTGCAGTACCCTAGAAAGATTCAGGAATTAGAGGCACCAGATGCCTTCGAAAGCAAGAGTGAGGTGTCCAGGGGAAAAGCCAACCCTCTGCCTTAGCAAGGTACAAAGAAGCCCTCTGGGCAACAAGTCCTGCCCATACACGATTGCAATCAGCCTTCCAGTGCCGTACTCTTCTCTTCCTCTAGAACATTAATTTTTCAAAACAGTCTGAAACCCATGGAAAAGTTGCAAGATTAGTACAAAGAATTTTCTTCACCTTATTTGAGAGTAAGTCACTGACATGATAACTCATGACCACTGAGTACTTCAGTGTATATTTCCTAAACACAAGGACATTCGCCTATATAGCCACAATACAGCCATCAAAATCAGGAAATTGATATTAACACATTACAACCATCCAATCTTCAGACCCCATGAAAATTTTACCAGTTATCCCAAGGAGGTCTTTTTCAGCAAAGGAGCCAGTTCAGCATTACATGTTGCATTTGGTTGTCATGCCTCTTTATTCTCCTTTTGAATCAGACACAGTACTTCAGTCTTTTCTTGACATTCATAACCTTAACGTATTTGAAGATTACGGTTCTAGTTATTTTGTAGGGTGTCCCTCAATTTAGGTATGGCTGATATTTTCTCAATGATTAGATTCAGGTTCCATATCACAGGAATAATATTATGCTCTTATTGCATCTTACCAGCGGGTCTATTGTTTCCGTTTGTCCCATTACTGATGATGTTCACTTTGATCATTTGATGAAGGTGTTGTCCTCCAGCTTTCTTCACTGAAAACATATTCTCTTTCCCTTTGTAATAAGCATTTTGTGGGCAGAATTTGTTGTTTTTTTTTTTGCTCTCCCTAATTAGAAGAAATGTGGGTAGATGTTTTGAAACTATGCAGATATACTGTTCTTTATCAAACTTTAACTTATCTATCTATTTATATCAGTATGTGCTCATGGTCCTATTTTATTCAGTGGTGTATGTCTGGATTCTCCAGAGAAGCAGAACCAATAAGACATATATATCATATATATACACACATATATGTAAAAAATATTATAATGTATATAACATATTAAAATGTATAACATGGCCAGGCGCGGTGGCTCAAGCCTGTAATCCCAGCACTTTGGGAGGCCGAGATGGGTGGATCACGAGGTCAGGAGATCGAGACCATCCTGGCGAACACGGTGAAACCCCGTCTCTACTAAAAAATACAAAAAACTAGCCGGGCGAGGGGGAGGGGGCGGGCGCCTGTAGTCCCAGCTACTCGGGAGGCTGAGCCAGGAGAATGGCGTGAACCTGGGAGGCGGAGCTTGCAGTGAGCTGAGATCCGGCCACTGTACTCCAGCCTGGGCGACAGCGCGAGACTCCGTCTCAAAAAAAAAAAAAAAAACAAAAACAAACAAACAAACAAAAAATGTATAACATATGAAAATAGCAAACCTATATATGTAAAATAATCATTATATATATGATTTGTTTTTATTTTATTTTTTGAGACAGGGTCTACTCTGTTGCCCAGGCTAGAGTACAGTGGTGCTGTCTCCACTCACTGCAACCTCCACCTCCTGGGCTCAAGTGATCCTCCCACCTCAGCCTTCTGAATATCTGGGACCACAGGTGCTCACCACCATGCCTGGCTATTTTTTTTTTTTTTTTTTTCAGATGGAGCCTCACTATGTCGCCCAGGCTAGAGTGCAGTGGCACAGTCTTGGCTCACTGCAACCTCAACTCCCTGGGCTCAATGGATTCTCATGCCTCAGCCTCCTGAGTAGCTGGGATTACAGGTGCCTTCCACCATGCCCGGCTAAGTTTTGAATTTTTAGTAGAGATGGGGTTTTACCATGTTGGCCAGGCTGGTCTTGAACTCCTGACCTCAAGTGATCTGCCTGCCTTGGCCTCCAAAGTTCTGGGATTACAGGCATGAGCCACCACATCTGGTCATATATGATTTATTTTTTTTTTTTGAGATGGAGATTCACTTCTTGTTGCCCAAGCTGGAATACGATGGTGCCATCTAGGCTCACTGCAACCTCCACCTCCCGGGTTGAAGCGATTCTCCTCCCTCAGTCTCCTGACTAGCAGGGATTACAGGCGTGTGCCACCATGCCCGGCTAAGTTTTTTGTATTTTTAGTAGAAACAGGGCTTCACCATGTTAGCCGGGCTGGTCTTCAACTCTTGACCTCAGCTGATCTGCCCACCTTGGCCTCCCAAGGTGCTGGGATTACAGGCATGAGCCACTGCACCTGGCCCATATGTGATTTATTATAAAAATTTTTCTCACATAGTTTTGGAGGCTGAGAAGTTCCAAGATATGCAGTTGGCAAGTTGAAAAGCCAGGAAAGCTGGAGGTGTAAGTTCTAGCCTGAGTCTGAGTCTGAAAGCGGGAGGAGACTGATGTCCCAACTCAAAGACAGCCAGACAGTGAATTCTCTCTTACTGAGCTTTTTGTTCTGTTCAGATCTTCAACAGATTGGATGAGGTCCACCCGCACTGGGGAAAGGCAATTTGTTTTACTCAGCCTACCAATTCAAAAGTTAATCTTATCCAGAAACACTCTCATAGGCACACCCAGAATAATGTTAACCAAACATCTGGGAATGCTGTAGCCCAGTCAAGTTGACACATAAAATTAATCATCACAAGTGGATTATAATCCATTATTATCATTATGAATTTTGATATGCAAATCATTCTGGATTTGGCCAGTGAACATCTCTGCAAACTGGCTTCTATGTCCTTTTGACATGTCCCCATCAACTTTTTGGCATTTCTTTATATTCTGGCACAGAAAGATGTTAAACCAGACTTGTCCTGCACTGTCTGTGATTCAGCCCTGGAAGCCATTTCTCTAAGGAGCCCTGGTTCCTTTTAGTGAAGGATGTTTTTATTATTTATTTATATTTTTATGTATTTATTTATTTATTGAGATGGGGTGTAGCTCTGTCAACCCAGGCTAGAGTGCAGTGGTGTGATCTTGGCTCACTGCAACCTCTGCCTGCCTCCTGGGCTCAAGTGATTCTCCCACCTCAGCCTTTCATGTAGCTGGGACTACAGGCACGAGCCACCAAGCCCAGCTAGATTTTTGTGTGTGTGTATATATACATATATCCACACATAATATATATATGTGTGTATATATATATTGTGTATATATACACATATTGTGTGTTTGTGTGTGTATATATGTGTGTGTGTGTGCATATATATATATATATATATTTTTTTTTTTTTAGAGACAGGGTTTCACCATGTCACCCAGGCTGGTCTTGAACTCCTGGGCTCAAGTGATCCATGCACCTCAGACTCCCAAAATGCTGGGATTACAGCACCTGGCTGAAGGATAGTTTTTTTTTGTTTTGTTTTTTGTTTTTTTTTTTTTGAGACGGAGTCTTGCTCTGCCGCCCAGGCTGGAGTGCAGTGGCCGGATCTCAGCTCACTGCAAGCTCCGCCTCCTGGGTTTAGGCCATTCTCCTGGCTCAGCCTCCGGAGTAGCTGGGACTACAGGCGCCCGCCATGTCGCCCGGCTAGTTTTTTGTATTTTTTAGTAGAGACGGGGTTTCACCATGTTAGCCAGGATGGTTTCGATCTCCTGACCTCGTGATCCGCCTGTCTCGGCCTCCCAAAGTGCTGGGATTACAGGCTTGAGCCACTGCGCCTGGCCTGAAGGATGGTTTTTAAAAATCAAGAACTGAGTGCTAGGTGTGTTCATTGTGTTTGGGATATCACTGTTTCAGGACTCTAAGAATGGGCAAAGCTAGGAAATACATCTATGTATATCCATGTGGAGTGTGTGTGTTATGTGTATATACTCTCACATATAGACATTTATATGTACATTTCTTTTTATTTAGTACACTTGGAAGAGGGCCAAGCAGGCGACTTGAGAGATTCAAGTGCATATATGTATATTTCTTTCTAAATCTATCTATATATATTGAAGAAAATGTTTCCACCAATATTCAGTTTGTAATCCAACTCCAGAAGGTTCATCCTAGTTATCTTCCTTTCCATATTTTTCTCTCCATTCTCTGATAGCAAGAAATCTTATGGATGCCTAGGATATTTTTTATTGAAAAAAGGAAGTTACAAAATTGCCTATACCTTATGAACTCATCCTTTTCTTAAAGTTAATACATGCATTGAAAAGAAAAGTCTGGAGGAATATATATCTAGCTGCTAACACTGTTCCCTTTTATCCAGGGAAGTGGGGTTATGGGGGCTTTGCAATTCCTCTATTACATCTATATTTATAATATTTTTAAATTTTTGGTCAAGAGTAGGGGTAACTTTTTTTTTTTCTTTTTTTTTTGAGACAGGTTCTCACTCTGTCACCCAGGCTAGAGTGCAATGGAATCGGGGTTCACTACAGCCTTAACCTCCTGGGCTCAAGCGATCCTCTTGCCTCACCACCCTGAGTAGCTAGGACTACAGGCATGCACTACCACGCCCGGCCACTTTTTGTATTTTTAGTAGAGATGAGGTTTTGCCATGTTGGCCAAGCTGGTCTCGAACTCCTGGATTCAAGCGACCCACCTGCCTCAGCCTCCCAAAGTACTAGGATTACAGGCATGAGCCACCGCACCCAGCATGGGGGGTTACTTTTGAACAGGATGTTGGTGGCTCTTTTCCTGTTGCCCTACAATTGACACTAAAGCCCATGGCCACAGAAAACAAAAACAAAGTATCTCACCTTCTAAAGAGAACAGCTTACATTTGAAGTGTAGAATCTTTTACCCTTTAATCTTCCCCTGGGCTTACAAACAGGATGCACAATTGGTTCTGCTCCTATCAACCACCATCCCTCCACCATCACCCCCTACCTTCTGAATTATATTAAGATATAGAAAAGGGAAGGCAGGGGAGACTTCTTGAGGGTAGTGGGACTTGTGGAGACTGCAGCGTTTGTTCATGGTAAGTGGGTGTTTTCTTCTCTAACTGAAGCCTTGTATGAGGAAAGGAGGGAGGGGCTCCAAAGGAATTGCTATTACTAGTATTATTATTTATTTATTTATTTAATTTTTTGAGATGGAGTCGTGCTCTGTCGTCCAGGCTGGAGTGTAGTGGTGCGATCTCGGCTCACTGTAACCTCCGCCTCCTGGGTTCAAGTGATTCTCTTGCCTCAGCCTCCTGAGTATTTGGGATTACAGGTGTGTGTCACCATGCCCAGCTAATTTTTTGTATTTTTAGTAGAGACAGGGTTTCACCATGTTGGTCAGGCTGGTCTCAAACTCCTGACCTCATGATCCACCCACCTTGGCCTCTCAAAGTGCTGGGATTACAGGCGTGAGCCACTGTGCCCAGACTTATTTTTTTTATTTTTTAAGAGACAGGATCTCTCTCTGTTGTCCAGGCTGAAGCGCAGTGGTGTGATCATAGTAACCTCAAACTCCTGGGCTCTGGCAATGCTCCCACCTCAGTCTCTCAAGTGGCTAGGACTATAGGCATACGCCGCAATGCTTGGCTGATTATGTATGTATGTATGTATGTATTTTGTGGAGACAGGGTCTCACTATGTTGGCTCAGGATGGTGTTGAATTCCTGGCCTCAAGTGGTTCTCCCATCTCAGCCTCCCAAACCACCTGGATTACAGGTATGAGCCACCACACTGGGCCCCAAAGGAAGCATTTGTAGGGATTAGAGTTGCCTGCAAGAAGATGAGACTGCAATTCTATTTCCCATGTAGATATCTACTTAGGCAATAGATTACTGAACTATCTCCAGGGTCTAACTGAGCAAGAGAGAAGAAAATTTGAGGGAAATGGCCCTTTCCTTCTTCCCCACCTCCATATACTAGAGGAACTAGGAATAGTTCCTTTCCTTTTAAGTCAGGAAAGAAGGTGTTAGAGTCTGTGATGTGGCCCACTCAGAGTGCTATTCTCATCTGCCTGAGTTCTAAACAAATTGAGAAACCAGATAGAGATGGTGACAAAACCAGATAGATGGTGACAAAAACTCACCTTTTTGGTAATAAAGGCCAAATTGAGGCATATAGTTTAGAGGGGAGCCAAATAAGTGAGCTAATGAATCCTTGAATTAGGCTGACTCACCATCCAGTGGAAGTAGCATGGTCCCCAGCAGCCTCCAGACATGGGACCCTGCCCAGATGAGACTTAAAACAAGGAGCAGAAGAGAACTCCTTCTCCCTGCAGGCAGGCTCTAGCCTAAGAACACAAAAGAAAAGAAATTTATTTATTATTATTATAATTTTTTGAGGCAGAGTCTCACTCTGTTGCCCAGTCTGGAGTGCAGTGGCACAGTCTCTGCTTACTGTAGCCTCCACCTCCCAGGTTCAAGCAATTCTTGTGCCTCAGCCTCCCCAGTAGCTGGGATTACAGGTGCGTGCCACTACACCCAGCTAATTCTTTGTATTTTTAGTAGAGATGGGGTTTCACTGTGTTGGCCAGGCTGGTCTCAAATTCCTGGCCTCAAGTGATCTACCCACCTCAGCCTCCCAAAGTGCTGGGATTACAGGTATAAGCCACTGTGCTGGGCTAGAAAAGAAATTTAAAAGAAGGCACTGAATCAACCATGCCCAGCTTGCTCTCACTTTTATGAATCAAGTAAGTCACTCCACTTGTCGTGGACAGGGTAAGTTAATGGAAAGTGTCACGATAATTGAGCTCTCTTATTTGAAAGGAAACATAATGGTGAGGGAGAAGCCTTCCCCCTATTAAGGACAGGGGATGACTTACTGCTATATTTTATTCCTCTACTTCTGCTCTAAGCAATCAGGGTGAAACCTAAACCTGGGATGAGGAGTGGTGTGTATGTGATGAGGGTCAGATTTATACTGAATTTAAGTTTTAACTCCAAACGGATCATCAATGAAGTGTAAGAGTTGCAACTAAAAAGCACTTGGAAAAGAACACAGGTGTAAAGCTTCAAGACTTTGGGTTAGGGCCAGGCACAGTGGCTCACACCTGTAATCTCAGCACCTTGAGAGGCCGAGGCAGGTGGATCACTTGAGGCCAGGAGTTCCAGAGCAGCCTGCCAACACGGTGAAACCCCATCTCTACTAAAAATACAAAAATTAGCCGGTTGTGATGGCACGTGCCTGTAATCCCAGCTACTTGGGAGGATGAGGTAGGAGAATTTCTTGAACCTGGGAGGCAGAATTTGCAGTGAGCCAAGATCACACCACTGTGCTCCAGCCTAAGCGACAGAGCAAGACTCCATCTCCAACAAAACAAAACAAAAACAAAAACAAACAAAAAACAACTTTGGGTTAGACAAAGCCTCCTTGGATACAAAAAAAGTATGAGGCTCGGTGCAGTGGCTTACGCCTGTAACCCCAGCGCTTTGGGAGACAGAGGCAGGCAGATCACCATGAGGCCAGTCTGGCCAACATGGTGAAACCCCGTCTCTACTAAAAATACAAAAATTAGCTGGGTGTGGTGTCACACACCTGTAGTCCCAGTTATTCAGGAGGCTGAGGCACAGGAATTGCTTGAACCCGGGAGGTGGAGGTTGCAGTGAGCTGAGATGACACCACTGCACTCTAGCCTAGATGACAGAGTCAGAGCCTGTGTCAAAAAAAAAAAATAAATAAATAAAAAGCATGAGTGAAAGAAAAAATAGACCGGATTTTATCTAAACTTAAAACTTTTGTGCTTCAAAGGCTATCAACAGGGACGTGAAAAGACAATCCACAGAATGAGAAGAAGTTTTGCAAATCATATATCTGATAAGGGACTTGTACCCAAAATATACAAAGAACTCTTAGAAATCAGTAATTAAAAGACAACCTAATTTAAAAATGAGCTAAGGATACAAATATACATTTCCCCAGTGAAGATATACAAATGGCCAGTAAACACACAAACAAATGCTCAACATTATTAGCCATTAGAAAAATGGAAATCAAAACCACAATGAGATTTCACTTCATACCCCCCAGTATGGTTCTAATGAAAAAGACAAACAATAAGTGTTGAGAAGGATGTAGAGAAACTCCCATACACTGCTGGTGGGAATGTGAACTGGTGCTGCTGCTTTGGAAAACAGTCTGGCAGTTAACAATTAAATGTCATATTTAAACAATTACACAATATACACACTTATATAACCTAGCAATTCCATCCCCCCAAAAATGAAAATATACATTCATACAAAACCTTGTACACAAATATTCATAGCAACATTATTCACAAGAGCCAAAATATTGAAACAATCCAAATGTCCATGAACTGATATAGCACATCCATACATAGGAATGTTATTTGTCAATCAAGAGGAATAAAGTATGAACACATACTACAACATGAATGAATCTTAAAACATTATGCTAAGTGATTGAAGCCACGGAATGTCTACCCTGGACCTCATAGCCCAAGATGGGGATGAGGAATAGGAAGATGCAGCAGAAACTTGGCTTCTGGGAGTAAACTTTGGGGGTGAGGCAGGTAGTTTCTGTAAAGGGTTCCCTTAGAAAACATACTGCAGCCGGGCACGGTGGCTCATGCCTGTAATCCCAGCACTTTGGGAGGCTGAGGTGGGTGGATCACAAGGTCAGGAGTTTGAGACCAGCCTGGCCAATATTGGTGAAACCCTGTCTCTACTAAAAATACAAAAATTTGCCAGGTGCAGTGGTGCACACCTGTAATCCCAGCTACGTGGGAGGCTGAGGCAGAAGAATCGCTTGAACCTGGGAGGTGGAGGTTGCAGTGAGCTGAGATTGTGCCTTGGCAAAAGAGCAAGACTCCATCTCAAAAAAAGAAAAAAAGGGAAAACATATACCGCGGCCAGTGTGGTGGTTCATGCCTGTAATCCCAGCACTTTGGGAGGCTAAGGCAGGTGGATCACTTGAGGTCAGGAGTTTGAGACCAGCCTGGCCAACATCAACATCGTGAACCCC